>NW_006408743.1:5097137-5110271 GCF_000296735.1 Chrysochloris asiatica | reverse complement strand
GGGGCAAGACAGTCCATTTAAAAATATTGATCCAAAAGAAAAAAGCAGTTTTTGTCAAATAATCTTCCTCCTGTACTTCATTTTGGTTAGGGTATTTCAGAATTTTAAGTAAACAGCTGTTATAGTTGGGAAAAAGCAGCATCAGATCCATCCACAAGAAATGCTGTTGTCATCGGCCATACCATCCAGCTCCCAAAGGGACACCAGCCTGGGGTCTACTCTGTAATTATTGTAGAACACCCATATCTGTCAGCCGCTTTGACAGCTTCCCATTTTCTTGCATAGTTATCAGATTACTGCATTCACCTACAAAATCATTACCCGTAAAAACCCAAGGTACCATTCTTGCTCCAGTGGGCTGCTTGAGATAATCTTCAACGGCATTTGTATCATTGGAGGCTGTGATATCAACAAATTCTAAAAGCCCTTGTTTCAAAGATGACTGGCAGAGGATCTCGTGGGTCTTTCTGCAGTAAGGGCAGGTAGATTTGATGAACACAACCACCTTCCCTGGATGGAGTTTGCTGTTCACAAAACTGTTGGGCCATGCTGACAAGCTGCTATCTTCACAAGAGGACTCTTCATTTGCAAGTATTGCTGGAGTGAGTGTAAAGCCCAGACTGACTTCTTAAGTGTCATGAAATATTATAGGCACACCATGACTCTTTAGTATTTGTTAATATATTTTAAAAAGTATCTGGATCTATCTGGGTATTTACATCTGGCTAAAGTGATATGTATTCCATAACGAAGACCACAGTCTTTGGTATGGATTGTAACTCAATGTAAAGAAAACAAAAGTCCTCACAACTGGACCGATAAGCAACATTTATATCAATGGAGAAAAGATAGAAGATGTCAAGGACTTCATTCTTCTTGGATCAACCATCAACACTCTTGGAAGCAGCAGTCAATAAATAAATGGTGTATTGCATTAGGCAAGTCTGCTGCACAAGAGCTTTTTAAAGTGTTGAAGAGCAAAGATGTCAGCTTGAGGACTAAGGTGTGCCTAACCTAAATCATGGTATTTTCAACAACCTTGTATGCATGTGAAAGCTGGACAGTGAATAAGGAAGACTGTAGAAGAATTGATGCTTTTGAGTTACCATGTTGGAAGAGAATATTGAAAACAACATGGACTGCCAAAAAACGAACAGATCTGTGTTGGAAGATGTGCAGCCAGAGTGCTCCTTGGAGGCCAGGATGGCCAAACATTGTCTCTCCTGCTTTGGACACATTGTCAGGAGGGACCATTCGCTGTAGAAGGATATCGTTTTTGGTAAGGTGGAGTGTCAGAGAAAAAGAGGAAGACCCCTGCAAATGGACTGACAAACTGGCAGCATCAATGGGCTCAAGTGTGGCAATAATTGTGAAGTTGGCTCAGGACAGGGCAGTGTTTCATTCTATTGTACAATGGTCACTATTAGTTGGTACCAACACAACACTAATAGCAAACTATACTGTAGTGTTCTGGTGTGGCACTGTTGGCTAATACGTCAGACTGCAATGTCATTTGAACTGCAAGGTTGGTGGTTTAAGCTCACCAGCTGCTCCTTGAAAACCCTATACAAGGTCACTCTGAGTTGAAATTGACTTGATGGCATTTAAAAACAACAACAACAAAAGTGTATTGTTAATAAAAGATTCATTTCAGTTCACAATCAGGATTCAGACATGGACAATTTGATTCAATATATTTCTACTTAAATATTTTTTCTTCTCATAAAACAAACAGAAATAAATTTCCTATTTTGTTGTTGTTGTTAGGTGTCATCAAGTCGGTACTAACCCATAGCAACCATATGAACAGGAGAACCAAACACTGCCTGATCTTGGGCCAACCTCACTTGAGTCCATCTGTATTGTCACTTGATATCTATCAATCAGTCTATCTCATCGGGGGTCATCCTCTTTTTCTCTCACCCTCCATATTACCAAACATGATATCCTTCTATAGTGAATGGTCTCTCCTGACAATATGTCCAAAGTATGAGAGACGAGAAATAACTACTAAGACAGAATTAAAACATGAATGTTATAAGTAAAATTTACTGTAACAGAGCACCATTCATCTGCCAGTACTGTGGTGACTTGTTACTGTAATTCTGGAAGCTATACCACTGATATTTTAAATTCCAGCAAGGTCACATAGGGTTGACAGGATTCAGATGAGTTTCCAGGCTAAGACTGACTATGAGGAAGGAGAGATGTACTTCTTCTGAATATTTAGTCATTGAAAAACTTATGAATAGAAATGGAACACTGTCAGACACAAACAGAATATTGTCTATTGAAACATGATGAAGAACACTGTAATATTGTTAGACACAATGCCAGAAAATTAGCTCTTCAGGTTGGAAGGTTCTCAAAACACAACTGGGGAAGAGCTGATTCTTAAAGTAGAGTTGACCATGATGACATGAATGCAGTAAAACTTTGTTATCTTCATTTGCTGATTGGGCACAACTCAAAATGAAAAGAAACAGCTGTAAATATACATTAATAATCAGAATACGAAAGGCAACTATTATGAACCTAGGAAAATTTGAAATGATCAAAAATGAAATTGAATGCATTCACATTGATATCCTAGGCATTAAATAACCTTACATGAACTGATATTGGCTATTTTGAATCTAATATTCAAATTGTTTAATATGGTGGAAATGACAAATAGAGGAGGGATTCGTATAACAGTTATCATCAACAAAAACAGTTCAAGATCTATCTGGAAGTACAATGCTCTTTTGTTAGGATAATATCTGCATGCCTACAAGGAAGACCAGTTAAAACCTGTATTATTCAAGTTCACACAAGAAACACTAAAGCTAGTGATTATGAAATTTAAGAATTATAGTCAATTCTACAGTCTGTAATTGATCAAATAAGTAATCCAGACGTTTTGATAATTACGGCTGATTGGATTGCAAAACTCAAGAAGAAAAAGTAAAATATTGTATAAAATGCACAAAAACCTGGAGTTGGAAAACTAAAAGGGAAGAACATGCAAAACATTTCTCAATCTGATAAAAATAAATAAATAAATAAATAATTCAATCCTGAAATTGCAATAGTAAATTTGGAAGAAGACTATCTGCCAGACTCATTGGACGAGATCCATATTTGTGCCCATTCCAAAGAGAGGTGACCCAACGGAATGCAAAAATCATCCGACAATCTCTTTAATATCCCATGCCAGTAAAGTTTTGCTACAGGTAATACAGAAACAGCTACATTCATACATTGACAGAGAACTTCCAGAGGTTCAAGCCAGATTCAGAAGAGGCCGTGGAATGAGAGATATCATTGCTTATGTCCAATGGATCTTGGCTGAAAGCAGAGAATATCAGAAAGATGTTTACCTGTGCTTTATGGAGCATGCAAATGCTTTTGATTGTGTGGAACATGACAAGTTATGGACAACATTGCGAAGTATGAGTATTCCAGAACATTTAATTGTGCTCGTGAGGAATCTGTACATGGACCAAGAGACAGTTGTTCAAACAGACCATGGGAACACTGAATGTTTTAAAATTAAGAAAGGTGTGTGACAAGGTTGTATTCCTTCACCATACTTATTGAACCTGTATGCTGAGCAAATAATCTGACGAGCTGGGTTATATGAAGCAAAATGTTGCATCAGGACTGGAGGAAGACTTCATTAACAACCTGTGATATGCAGATGATACAACCGTGCTTGCTGAAAGTGAAGAGGACTTAAAACATTTACTGATGAAGATCAAAGAGCACAGCCTTTGATATGGATTAAATCTCAATGTAAAGAAAACAATAATCTTCATTACTAGACCAACAAATAACATTCTTATCAATGGAGAAAAGATTGAAATTGTCAAGGATTTCATTCTTTTTGAATCAACTATCATCACTCATGGAAGCAGCAGTCAAGAAATCAAACATATTGCATTAGGCAAATCTGCTGCACAAGACCTTTTAAAAGTATTGAAGAGCAAAGATGTCAGCTTGAGGACTAAGGTGAGCCTGACCCAAGCCATGGTATTTCCAATAACTTCATATGCATGCAAAAGCTGGAGAGTGAATAAGGAAAATCATTGAAGAATTGATGCCTTTGAGTTATGGTGTTGGAGGAAAATATTGAAAGTGCCATGGGCTGCCAAAAGAACCAATAGATCCGTTTTGGAAGAAGTGCAGCCAGAGTGCTCTTTGGAGGCCAAGATGGCCAAACTTCTCATACTTTGGACTTTCATATTTTGGAGCTATTGTCAGGAGGGAACAGTTGCTGGAGAAGGATATTATGTTTGGTAAGCTGTAGGGTCAGAAAATAAGAGGAAGACCCTCAACGAGATGGATTGACCAAGTGGCAGCATCGATTGTTTCAAGTGCGGCAACAGTAGAGAGGTTGGCCCAGGATTGGACAGTGTTTCATTGTGCTGTGCATAAGGTTGCTATGGGTTGGTACCGACTCGATGGCACCTAACAACAACCACAACAATTGACAAAATAGAGTCTTGGTGTGGTGTCGAAGGATAGAGCACAGGACGATGTTAGTTTGAACAGCAAGGTTGGTGGAAACTCTGTTCAAGGTTGATAGGACTCAGAACTGACTTGTCGACACTTAACAACAACAGTTAAAATACTGAATAACGTAGAAAGCATCGAAAGATGAAAGGAAAACTCAGTCACTGAACCGTAAAGAAATGGACAATGTTCAACCATTTTAAGAGTTAGCATATGATCAAGAGAAAATTACACTGAAAGAAGAAGTCCAAGATGTACTGAAGCATTGGAAACGAAGAAGGATTCTGGAATTGATGAAGTACAAATATGAAATCTTTCAACAAACTGATGTGGCACTGATGGCACTCACTCATCTAAGCCAAGAAATTTTATACACAGCTACCTGGCAAACTGACTGAAAGATACCCATAGTTGCACCCAGTTCAAAGAGAGGTGACAGAATGAAATATGGAAATCATCAGACAATATCACATCCAAGTAAAATTTTGCTAAAGATTAAAAAATGGTAGCAATGTTACTTTGACTGAGAACTGCAGAGATTCAAGATGGATTCAGAAAAGGAAGCGGAATGATGAGTATAATTGCTGGTGACTAATGGAACTTGGCTGAAAGCAGAGAATTCCAGAAAAATGTTTGTCTGTGTTTAACTGTCTACACAAAGGCTTTTGATTGGGTAAATCATGACAAGCTATGGACAACCCTGCAGAGAATGAGCATTCTGCAATATCTAATTATGCACATGAGGAACCTGTAAATAGACCAAGAGACAATTGTTCAAATAGAACAAGGGAACACTTAATGATTTAAAATTATGGAAGATGTACACCATGTTCTTTAACCGTACTTATTTAATCTGTATGTTGAGCAAATAATCCAAAAAGCTGGATAATATGAAGAAAAACATGGCATGGGGTTGGAGGAAAACTCATTAACACCCTGCGATATTCAAATGATACAACCTTGTTTGCTGAAAGTGAAAATGACTTAAAATACTTACTGATGAAGTATTTTTACATTGTATTTTTACATTAGGTTAAACCTCAATGAAAAGAAAACAAAAGTCTTCACCACTGGACCAATACACTAACTTGCAGATAAATGGAAAAAGTTTGAAGTTATCAAAGACTTCATTTTGCTCAGATTAACCATCAACACTCATGGAATCATCCACCAAGAAATCAAACGATGTATTGCATTAAGCAAACCTGATGTATAAGACCTATTTAAAGTATTCAAGAGCAAAGATGCCAGTTTGAAGACTATGTGATGTAACTGACCTAAGCCATGGTATTTTCAATAACTTCATGTTCATGTTGAAGTTGAACAATTGATACATTTGAGTTGGAGGAGAATGTTAAAAGTGCCATGAACTGCCATAACAAATAAATATTTTTTGGAAAAATACAAATATTTGTTTGAAGAAGTAGAGCCAGAATGTGACTTAGAAGCAAGAATGGCCAATCTTCTCTAATAATTTGGATATATTATCAGGATGAATCAGTGTCTGGAGAAGGACATCATGCTTAGGAAAGTGGATAGTCAGCGAAAAAGAAGAAGAACCCGAAATAAATGGATTGGCACAGTGGCAGCAACAATGGACTCAAGCATAGCAATGATTGTAAGGATGGTGACAGATTGGAGAGTGTTTCATTCAGTTGTGCATAAGGTTGCTATGAGTAGGTACTGACTTGATGGCACCTAACAATAACAACACACAATTGTAACTGAGATGACAAACATCTTCAAAAGAGTCATCTTCAAAAGTCTTAGAGACAAGAAAAATGTTAGTAAATTTGAAGATGGATTGTATGCAATCAATCTGATAAAAAAAAAAAGGGGGGGTGAGAAGAGAGGAGTTGTACAATATTAAATAAGGTAGCAAATGAATCAAAAAAGGGAACACATGGAATGTTATTGAAATGATAATAGCTAAATGTTTCATGAAAATATGAAAAAAAAATATGAATGAAGTCTTAATGTAACTGCAGACACAGGAATACTAGAAACCAGCAACAACAAGTGGAATAGAACATGCACACAGATCAGAGTGGAACTCTTAATACAAAATGTTTTATGAATTATTTTTATTCCAAACAATAAAAAAAAAAAATGCTAAATTTAAATTGAAAATCCAATACAAAAACTGTTAGAGGCATTCGCCTGTCAAAATGAATAAAATATGTAAAGAATCCTGGAAAACTCGAGGACTACAAGATTTTAGGAGTGAGGACATTTTGTCAGAAGACACCCAAAGACAGACCCAAGATGGACAGAACCTTGGAATCTCTGAGCCACACCATCTCCCAAACCTTGCCTCACAGAGACCTGGTGCTGATCTTCAAAGAGTTGACTGGTCTGTTGATGTTACATGTGATTTGTGATAGCAAGCAGCAGCAGAGGACTACCTTCCCTAATGGAGACATGGTCTTCTCTGAGTTGTTTTCTTATCCTGGACCTCCCTTTATGAGTTATGTGACCCTTCCAGGGGGGAGCTGTTTGACAACTTTCGTTGCTACTGAAGTGGAACTGAGGTGAAATGAGAGGCAGCTAAAGAAGTCCAGATCAACTCTCTCTTCAAGGAGCAGTCAAGAAAAACAGTAAGGAAAGTGTTCAGAAAGTAGGTTCATCTACCACCGGCACCATAGATGATGCTGATGACACTACCACCAGCACTGAAGCCTATCACTATATGTTGGAGTCAAATATAGGAAACCATGCTTGGATTGCATTTTCCAATTCTTGAATTGAAAGGGAAGTCTAAACCCCTTTGTGAAACAAAGTGTTCTCAAAAGGAAGTCGTCTCCTATTATTCCCAGTATTTCTTAGATGAAAAGATGTTCAGTCACATGGCTCTGGACTAGAGCGTAAAAGAGCAGAATTCCTCAGAATCCTTTCTCAAGAGCTGTGAAGGGAGGTGGAGGAAGCCATGAAGGCAGGGTAACAACTTTTATTTTAAAAATAAAAGAAATCAATGAAGAAATAGGTTGAGTTCAACCACTTTCTATAGACTCCCATTGACCTGGAGATGAGAGAAAGAAGAGGAAGAGCTGGTTGGTCCAAAGTACAGTGAAACCTGGAGACACTTGAGCCCATGGACAAGGACATAGAAACAGAGGATTAGAGCTGAGAGTGAAACATCTAGCTGATATGAAGTGAGGGAAGGCACACAAGAACACCCAGACTTGCAGATAGTATCCATTTGACCTAACCTTGATGGCTTGATAATCAGAACTCAACTGGAGGAAGATTAAAACAAAACATTTTTTGATAAAGGAAATTAGTGTATATTGCTACAATTTGATGAGTTTGACCTATACTCATGGAGATAATAGTTATAAATGCCAACAGAGTCTTCACATCAAATATCAATGCTATCCCATCTGTACATAAGGTAGATAGGGACAAACAACTTAGACATTGGCTACCTAAAATGAGAAGTGATAAAGGCATGACATGACTGGCTTAAAGAGGGAGTTTAGTTTAAGAGTGTGTGTGGGAAATTAGAATCCCCACTGAATAGTTTTCATCTTGTCCATCTGGATCTGGTAAAAAGAGATGGGGATAAGATTCTTATGATTCAATAGCGAATAATTGTTATCATGACTAATTGCAACTGTCACTGTTGTAAAGGTAGAAGTTTTTTTTAACAAAAACAGGAAGGATTACCTTCCCTAATGAAAGTGTGGTCTTCACTGAGTTGTCTATAGTCCAGAAACAGAGACCCTAGGACCCTCAAGGGAGACGAGCACAAGTGGAATGTGAGACCTTATCCAGAGAAACAGTGATCCCAGAGATGGAGGCAGAGGTGGGGACATGGAGAAAGGAAGCAGCTGAGGACTCTAGATTCATGGGAAGAGAGGGACTCAGAGCTGCCAGCCAAGAGGCAGACTTGCAGAATGTTCCCTTTGTTGATACAAATTACTATATATGCATGAGTGTTTTTTTAAAAAAAGAGCTAAAATGAATATAGAAAAATATTGTTAACTGATGGCACCTGGAGAGGATTACAATCATTGAAATGAAATAAAGTATATGATTTGTTGAAAAAAAAAATGATGATCTTCCCTGTAAACGTTCACTAAATTCACAATGAAATATTAATAACAAAAAAGAAAAGAAATTCTGAGTTTAGCACTGACACAAACCTATAATAACCCTGGTACATTCTTAACCAGCAATGACCATCTGAGCTTCACAGTCCTCTGTGGCTATCATTAGCCAGGTCCTGGGTGCCCCAAAGATGGTAAAGACCAGAATATACATTTAGGAACCTTACAGAAGGAGATTATCTGAAGTTTTACCCTTTTTGTTAGGTGCCATCAAGTCGGTACCAACCCATAGTGACCTTATGCACAGCAGAACAAAACACTGCCCGATCCTGTGCCAACTTCACTTCTGTTGCCATGCTTAAGTCCATGGATGAAGCCACTTGGCGAATCCAGTTTTTTGGGAGTCTTCCCTTTTTCTCTGACCCTCCACCTTACCAAGCATGATATCATTCTCCAGCGACTGGTCCCTCCTGACAATATATACAAACTATGAGAGATGAAGTTTGGCCATGTTGGACTTCAAGGAGCACTCTGGCTGCACTTCTTCCAAAACAGATCTATTGTTTCTTTTGGCAGTCCATGGCACTTTCAATATTCTCCTCCAACACTGTAACTCAAAGGCAGTAATTCTTGTAAAGTCTTCCTTGTTCACTCTCCAGCTTTCATATGCATATGAAGTTATTGAAAATACCATGGCTTGGGTGAGGCACACCTTAGTCCTCAAGCTAACATCTTTGCTCTTCAACACTTTAAAAAGGTCTTGTGCAGAAGATTTGCCTAATGCAATATGTTGTTTGATTTCTTGACTGCTGCTTCCATGAATGTTGATAGTTGATCCATGAAGAATGAAATCCTTGACAGCTTCAATCTTTTCTCCATTGATAAGAATGTTGTTTGTTGGTCTAGTAATGAGGATTTTTGTTTTCTTTACATTGAGATTTAATCCATATCAAAGGCTGTGCTCTTTGATCTTCATCAGTAAATGTTTTAAGTCCTCTTCACTTTCAGCAAGCAAAGTTGTATCATCTGCATATCACAGGTTATTAATGAGTCTTCTTCCAATCCTCATGCCAAATTTTCATCATATAACCCAGCTTCTCAAATTATTTGCTCAGCATACAGGTTCAATAAGTATGGTGAAAGAATACAACCTTGTCGCACACCTTTCTTAATTTTAAAACATTCAGTATTCACATGTTCTGTTCAAACAACTGCCTCTTGGTCCATGTACAGATTCCTCATGAGCACAATTAAGTGTTCTGGAATACTCATACTTCACAATGTTGTTCATAGCTTGTCATGATTCACACAATTGAAAGCATTTGCATGGTCAATAAAACACAGGTAAACATCTTTCTGATATTCTCTGCTTTCAGCCAAGATCCGTCAGACATCAGCAATGATACCCTTCATTCAGCGGCCTCTTCTGAATCTGGCTTGAACCTTTGGAAGTTCTTTGTCAATGTATGCTTACAGCCGTTTCTGTATTACCTTTAGTAAAACTTTACTCACATGGGATATCAAAGAGATTATTCAATGATTTCCACATTCCGATCACCTCTCTTTGAAATGGGCACAAATACAGATCTCTTTCAATCAGTTGGCCAGATAGTTGTCTCCCAGTTTCTTGGCAGAGATGAGTGAGTGTCTCTGGTGCTTCCTTCATTTCTTGAAAGATTTCTATTTTCATTCCATCAATTTCTTGTGCCTTGTTCTTTGCCAATTCCTTCAATGTACCTTGAACTTCCTAATACCTAATGACTGCTCTAATCCTTCCATACATTGTTTTCACAGAGAGAGTAGTATCTAGCCCACATCCCACTTGATGTGATTTTTCCATTTTACTCTCAGAAGTTCCACCACAGACAGAAAAGAGACAGACAGGATTGTTTGAAAAATATTTTGCAGGTTTCACTCCAATTTAAAGTCTGATTAACATGTTCCTTGCTGAATTATACATGTTTAGTTTTCAAAGAATGGACCAGAGCATGATAGCAATTTTAACAATAATTGAGATTAAATAATCAATCTGAGTTTCTTCTTATTATTTTTTTTAACAAACAAAGGTGATGGTTTACATTCTACTAGGTATAATCCAAAACTACAGTGCAGTGTTTATCTAGATACTGCATTATCAGAGATCTTGAAATTATAAAACTCTGATAATACTAGATAACTTTAAAGTGTCTTAAAATACTATTATAATATATTATTTTAGTTCACACATTTCCATAATTTGGGTAAGTGTCACTAAAAATAATACCCTCATTCTAATTCCCCAAGAATAACTAGTATCTAATTTTTCTGGGACCTGCAATCAATCATGTTCATTTTAAATTTATAATAGATCATTTGAACTGATTAGCTTTTATTTTTGCCACCATATACACATGTATAATGGAAAACATTACAGTCATTGTTAAAGTCAAAGTCATTTTGAAACCATTCTTGCATAGCAACAGATAACAAAGAGTGCTTACATTTTATTCCTTTCTCAAAAGTTATAGAAGTAATCTTTAGCAATTTTTGTTGTTGTTCAAGACAATAAGCTAATGAATCAAATGTATTGTCATTTTAAAAAAAAGAAACCTAGAAATATTCAAAGAAATATCCATAGATAATTAAAATATTGATAAATAAAATCTATTTCCTTATTTTTTTCTTCTACATAACAATGTTCTAAGTCACACACAAAAAATAAAACAGATTTATTGCAATGTAGGTTTATGTTGTTGTTGTTAAGTACCATCATTTCATTTCCAAATCATAGCAAATCTTGGATAGGGTTTCTAAAGAGAAGCTTGTGAGCTTGAACAGTTGAACTTGCAGTTCAAACTGACCTTGAAGTCCAGCACACTAACCTGCAGTGCCATAACGTGGGTGTATATTATGTGGAAAACTCAAAAGACCATTGAAGAAAAAGTTAATGTGAGGAAATATGTGCATAATATTCTATTTTACACTACATAAAAAAGAGTGTAATATTAATTGAAGCTAGTGGTGACAAAACTGATAAGATTCAAACTAGCTACAAAAAGGTATTTAGAAGAGGTATAATGAATCAGCTAATTAGTTATATGCTAATTATTGTTGCTTAGTGCCTTTAGTCAGTGCCAACGCATGGGGACCATGCACTGGATTTCTGAGGAACAACTGGTTTGAGTCACTGACCTTGCAATTAGCAGTTCTGTGTTTATCCTCAGTGCCACAACAGGACTCCAATAAACCAATGTTGTAGTTGTATGTTGTCAAGTCAGTTCTGACTCATAGCGACTGGCACTGTTTACCATTTCTGAGGAGGAACTGATGAAATTAAACCACCTTTCTTACAGTTAAAATTGACCTTGAGTTTGAGTACTTATCCTATAGTGCCACACCAAGACTCCAATATTTCAAATAAAATATAATTGTTTTTAATTGACAATTGTCTCAGTCTCTAGTGTTGCTATAATAGAAATACAACAAGTGGATGGCTTTAACAAAAATACATTTATTTTATCACTCTTTGGGAGGCATAGTCTGATTTCAGAGTGCCATCTCTGGAGAAAGGTGTTTGTCTACTTTCAGCATCTGTAAGCACAATGTACCTTATAAATCCCCATGTGTCTTAGCATCAATCTTTCTCTGGATATAGGAGATTCTCAGAGCACAGACTGCAGGTCAAAAGGACACACTCTACTTCTGGTTTATCTTTCTTGATGGTTTCCATGGGTCAGCTCTCAGGGTGTCTTGTGATGGTCTCCTGGTTCTGCTGCTGCGAATTATTTGCTGCTGCTTCTCATGTCTGTGTTATCCCCTGTGTTAAAGCTCTCCTCACTTCCTAATCAGATTTACCTTTCACATTCATATTCCTCAAACAGTCTTTTGTAGTCCTGGGGTGGCACTGTAAGTACACACTGGATGCTAACCATGAAACTGGCAGCTTAAACACACCAGAAGCTTCTAAAAAGCCACTATGAGTCAGAACTGACTCAATGGCACTTAACTACAACCACTACAACTAAACTTTTAATATTTGGCAGCTTAGTAAACTTCTAGCCTTTGCTCATTAACCGATTCCAAAACCTGTCGGGGCCAGCCCCAACAATCTTATTAGGGAGTCCTTAGAGAGAGGTGTGGCGTCGGTGAAGAAAGCACAAAATCAATGGGTCTCGATGAATAGTGAATCTTCTCTCACATTTTATTTCTCCTCTTTTTCTTTTCCTTCTCTTTTCAGATTCTCAAACAGCTTTTATACTACTCTATACCATCAATCTATTAATCATTTTTTTTTCAAAGTAGTAGTCTAAATCCTACATATTAATCATTTCAATATAGAGCATCAAGAATATCAAAATCTTCCTTGTTCCCCTTTACGTAGTTAGACAATATCTGATTTCTGTAAGCAAACCTCATTGTTCTAAAAATGTCATGTTAACCTTAAAACATAATTCTAAATCTTAACTCCTATTTCTACCTTCACCTATTACTTTCTATAGATTCATAAATCACAACATGTACCTAAGCATTATTTGCTATAGTAACTGACAACACAGTTGTTTCTCATTATTGATTAAACAAGAAAAACAAGAAGCATTTAAAGTTTTGT
>NW_006408743.1:5094577-5096807 GCF_000296735.1 Chrysochloris asiatica | reverse complement strand
TTCTAAGATTCTACTAAAAACTCTTATTATAAAATCAAGAAAATTAAAAATAAGCTGATTAAAACAAAGAGACAGAAACTGCAGAGTCCCCACATGAGATCCCTCCTGGGGCCTTGCCTTCCAAGGGGAGACCCATTGTGGCCTTGCTTAACAATGAGCCCTTCATGCTTAGGGTCCTCCGCTGTCCTACCCCTTGGTGACATGGCCTCTGCCAAACTACAAAGCCAGCAAGGTCTCCGCATGAAATCTCCTGTTGAGGCTCTGCCAAATCAACGAGGCACCCACTGCTGCTCCGCAGTACAATGGGCTTTCTTCATGCATAGGGTCTCTCTTTGCTCTGTGTTGCAATGTATTTCTTATCAGAGCCATCATGACCCCTGCCAAAAACCATCTTCACATTTTAGAAATCTGCTACAGTATCACTCCATTTTATTTGCATGAAATTATGTCTTAGTTATCTACTACTGCTATAACAGAAATGCCACAAGTGGATGCCCTTAACAGAAATTTATTTTCTCACCCTTTTGGAGGTTAGTAGCAGAAATTCTTAAGTGCCATCAAGTTGGTTGTGATTAGTGACCATGTCTTTATAGAGTTTCCAAGGAGCATCAGGAGAGTTTGAGGTACCCACCTAGTGGTTATAAGTCCAGTGCCTTTCCTACAGTGCCACACAAGGACAGTACAATCTGTGGAGTGCCTCGTTGTTTCCTTTCTGCATCTTTAGGCCCAGCATTCTTTGGATAATCCTATGTGTTTTAGCATCAATCTTTACCTGAATGTAGGAGCTTCACAGTGTAGGGATGGCATGTTGAACATATGTTCTCCACTCCTGGCTCTTCTTTCTTGGTGGTATTTGTTACCTATTTCTCTGTTCTTGCTCCTCTACTTTTATATCTCAACAGAGATTAACTCAAGATACAACATAATCCTGTAGATTGCACCTGAACTCATTGGCATCATATAAGTGAGGATTTACAATAAATAGAATGATTGCATCAGATCAAATAGGATCACATCAGATTAAATCACTGGGTGATCTTATCATATTAGATCTCATCATGGAGGTGATAAGTACATTTTTAAATATAAACCAATGAGAATACTACCCAAGCTACTTGACAAAACATCTTAACTAGAACACTAATCTAAACACAGGCCGAAAAAGAGAGGGAAATAGAAGAAATTAGGCATAAAGCATAAAGATGACAATTAATAAGATGTTTGATATAAATCTAATTTTAGCAGTGATTTCAGTAATGACCTAATAAAACACTAATTAAAAGCAGAGATCTGGAGACAGTATTAAAATAAAAAGAAATAACTATATATTCTCTAAAAACTATCAAAAATAAAGACATAGAAAGTTAATAATAAAATGATGAGTGATTATAAAACCATTAATAATAATAATAGCAAAAATACTCATCTGTCAGTTTGATGAACTCTGGTGGTTTGCATGTTGTTGTGATGCTGAACGCTAAGTCACCATTATTTTAAATACTAGCAGGGTATACCAATGGAGGATAGGTTTTAGTTGAGCTTCCAGACAAAGACAGAATGGAAAAAGGAAATGAGGACTTCTTCTGAATACTTAGCCACTGAAAAACTTATAAACAACATTGTAACACTGTCAGATAGCACCATAATATTGAAGAATGAAACACTATAAATTTTGTTGCTGTTAGGTGCCATTGAGTCCATACCAATTCACAGTGACCCTTTGCACAGCAGAACGAAACATTGCCCGATCCTGGGCAAACCTCACTACTGTTGCCAAGCTTGAGTCCATCGATGTTGCCATTTGGCCAATCCATCTCATTGGGGGTCTTCCTCTTTTTCTATGACCCGCCACCTTACCAAACATGATATCTTTCTCCAGTGACCAGTTGCTCCTGACAATATGTCGAAAGTATGGGAAACTAAGTTTGGCCATCTTAGCCTCCAAGGAATACTCTGGTTGCATGTCTTCCAAAATGGATCTATTGGTTCTTTTGGAAGCCCATGGCACTTTCAATATTCCCCTGTAGCACCATAACTCAAATGCATCAATTATTCTATGATTTTCCTTATTTACTGTCCAATTTTGAACACATATGAGGTTATTGAAAATATCATGGCTTGGGTCAGGTGCACCTCAGTCCTCAAGCTGACATCTTTGCTCTTCAACACTTTAAAAAGGTCTTGTGCAACAGATTTGCCCAATGCAATATGTTTGATTTCTTGGCTGTTG
>NW_006408743.1:5093538-5094062 GCF_000296735.1 Chrysochloris asiatica | reverse complement strand
CATAACTTGTCATGATTCACATAATCAAAAGCCTTTGTATAGTCAACAAAGCACAGGTAAACATCTTTCTGATATTCTCTGCTTTCAGCCAAGATCCATTGGACATCTGTAATGATATCCTTTGTCCCATGAACTCTTCTGAATCTGTCTTGAATCTCTGGAAGTTCTCTGTCAATGAATGATTGCAGCTGTTTCTGTATTACCTTGAGTAAAATTTTACTCAGATGCGATATCAAAGATATTGTCTAATGATTTCTGCATTCTTCTATGAGTTGCTGTCGTATCCTGGACCTCCCTTTTTAATGGGCACAAATATGGATCTCTTACAATCAGTTGGCCATATAGTTATCTTCCAAGTTTCTTGGCATATTCTGGTGTATTATAAGTTGATGTTGTTGTTGTTGTTAAGTGCCGTCGAGTCAGTTCCAACCATAGCGACCCTGTACAGGGTTTCCGAGGGTATAAATCTTTATGGGAGTAGAAAGCCTCATCTTTCTCCCACGGAGCAGCTGGTAGTTTTGAAC
>NW_006408743.1:5089681-5090596 GCF_000296735.1 Chrysochloris asiatica | reverse complement strand
AAAAATGTTATTTTCAATATTGATGACACACAAACTAGTAAAGAATAGATAACATAATGGATCACTATCAATCAACAATTGAGTTTCAAAACTGAAACTATGCCAACAGAGTTTAATCCTCCATTGATATCCCTGAGTGTGCTTATCATGCCATGTATTCTTTGCAGAGAAACCCACTGTATTTAATTCCATTTTCTTTATTTCTATGCATTTCTTTGTACTTTTTTACCCATGTGTTTGGTGGTGGTGGTAGTGATTGTATGCTGTCAAGTCTGTCCCAACCCATAGGAACCCTATAAAGGATTTCAGAGGCAATACTTTTTATGAGAAGAGTAAAACTCACCTTTCTCCCTTGGAGCAACTGTTAGATTCCAACTATTGACTTTGTGTTTAGCAGACCAAATTGTAATCTACTTAACTACCATGGCTCCTTTCCTATGTACTTTTCATTTATTAAATCCATATTTCTCTTTGTCTCATATTTGAATTATAAATACTTATAAAGTTGCACCCTTCATTCAATATTATGACTGTGTGCATCTTGTATAATAATATAATGGATGGATATGTTATTTGGAGGTTAGTCATATTCATATGCTACTCATAAGAATATGGAAACAAGATGGAGGATCGGGTAGACGTGCAGTGCGGAGCTCCATCAGCAACAATACAGACTACTGGACAACGCAGGTTCAGGGTATGGTGCTAGAACGCTGAAACACATATAAAGAAATATTTAGGATCTTGGAAGTCTTACTGTTAGGGGAATTTGTAGCAGAATCAAGAAATACATTGCTTTTTAATTCAAGATGCTCAGCTGCTCCTGGAGCCAACATCTTGGGAGAGATAAAGCGGGGGAAGGATAAGAACAGCCACGAAAACATGACAGAACCTCGGTGATACAGGTGTGGACAT
>NW_006408743.1:5082349-5089581 GCF_000296735.1 Chrysochloris asiatica | reverse complement strand
ACTGACTCATAGTGACCTTATACACAGCAGAATGAAACAATTTCTGATTCTGGGCCAACCTCACTACTGTTACCACACTTGAGTCCATCAATGCTGTCACCTGGCCAATCCATGTCTTTGGGGGTATTCCTCGTTTTCTCTGACCCTCCATCTTACCAAACATGGAATTCTTCTCCAGTGATTGATCCCTCCTGACAATATGTCCAAAGTATGAGAGTAACTAAATTAAATGAGCTGGAGAAGACCTAGAATGTCCATTGGATGGAGCTATGACTTTGGAACTGCCTGATGAATAATTAAGAGAATAATATTGAGGTGCATCCAAATGATTCAAAGAGAGGTTGAGAAACATAAGGAAAAAGTAAGGAAAGGGCTCCAGGAACAAGCAAATAAGATATAAAAAGCATTAGAAACAACTCAAAAGTTGTGAAAAGATGTCCAATTGATTAATAATAAAATTTCAGAAATGGACAATACATTGAAAGGGCAAAGAAGTAGAATTGAACAGCTGGGAGTCAGAATAAGCAAGCTTGAAGGCATATCTCTCATTAGTGCTAAGACAAAAGAGTAAGCATAAAAAGAAAAAAAGAAAGAAAGAAAAGAAAAGAAATCTGAAGAAAGTCTAAGATTCATGTGGGAAATGTGAAAAGGAATAACCTGAGTGTTGTTGGAGTCCCAGAAAAGGAAAGATCATAACAGAAGGCCACAAAGAAGATAGTTGAAAAGCTGCTGGAAGAAAAAATTCCTAACATTCTGAAAGATGAGAAGTTATGCCTTCAAGAAGCTGAACAAATACCAGGAAGCATAGAACCCAAAATAAGATCACCAAGACATATCATAATCAAGCTCTCCAAAATCAAAGGAAAGAATCCTGAATAGAGGTAGGGAAAAGAGATGTGATACTTACAAAGGCAAGCAAATAAGATTAAACTGATCACTCAACAGAAACCATGAAGGCCAGAAGGCAATGGAGAGACATACACAAAACCTGAAAGAAAAATAAAACAAAACTGCCAACTAAGAATCATCTACCCAGCAAAGCTGTCAATCAAGTGCAACAGTGTAATCAAAACAATCCAGGATAAACAGAAGATATGGGAACAATAGGGCTCTGTGTTACAGGGATCGAGATATAACTGAATGGGTAAAGGAAAGGAAATAATGTTAACATTTTAAACTGTATTATTGATATTGGTTTCACTTGCCTACTGTTGTAAAATAGACACTTGAGTGGGCTAGAAAGGAATATTGGTAAACATGGCTATAAAGAACTTATAAACCTGTCTTCAGCCTATAACTGATTGGAATACCTAAAAGGGGTTCTAGAATTTGCCCAGTGAAATAGGCTTCTTGCAGAACCTTTGCAGTGTTTTGGATATTAGGTAAAATTCTGAGCCCCATCCAGAGCCTTCTGAGCTGGGACATTCCCACTTTAAAAGACATGCAGACCAGTCTGGCATAGCTAGAGGAGCACAAGATACTTCTTGAAAGCAGCAGGAAAAAACAAAAATAGCATTCTATTTGGCTATTACAAGAACAAGCAAGCTGTTCACCAGGGAGCCATCAAGGCAAGCAATCAAGTCCCTTCAGGTTAAACATCCACACAAGACTGAAACTTGAAGGGAACACACAAGCATGCATGTAAGCTTGCTCGTGGTCATGTTGGCCTACATGTAAGTGGAAGTGGGTCAAAGACAGTAATGAAGATATAGACTGAGTTTGACCATGCTCCATAGACTTCTGTCAACCTTGAGACAAGAGAGAGAAGATGAAACGTTGGTCCAAAGTTTGGGGAGACTTGGGAACTCTTAAGCATGTGGACACTGATCTAGCCATGGAGAGCAATAGCAGAAAGTACAGTGTTCAACTGATATGAAGTGGAGGTAGATGCATAAGAATGCCTAATCTTGCAGATAGTACCCATTTGACCTAGCTTTGATGGCTTGATGATAAGAACTAGACTAGAGGAAGATAAAGAAATTTGATGAAGGAAGGATGTATAAATTTGATGAACTTGACTTATACTTATGGATGTAGTAATTCAAATACCAACTGAGATGGAAGGAGTCTTCAAATCAAGGATCAAACCTATTCCCTTTGTACACAGGGTTGATGGGCAGCTTATCACAAAGTGGCTGGTTTACAAGATTTCAAGAGGGAGTTTAGTTTCAGAGTGTGTAGGGAAAGGTAGAATCCCCACTGAATAGTTTTCATCTTGTCTAGATGGGTCAGGTGAAAGGAAACTGGGATAGGATTCATTTGAATCAATATTTAGTAATTGTTTACATGATTAATTGTGATGGTCACAACTGCAAAGGAGTCAAAAAAGAGGTGAGTAGTTAGTTTTACATTCCAGGAACACAGAACCCTAGGACCATCAAGAGAGAAGAGCATGAGCAGAACTTTGGGCCCTAACCCGAGAAGCATTGACACCAGAGCTGGAGGCAGAGTTGATGGCATGATAGAGCATCTGAGGGCTCTAGACTCATGAAAAGAATCTGTGTGCTGTGTGCTGGCTGGCATGCACAATGTGCCCTTTAGTGTTTAAAAAATTATCTTTTCCTGTGTGTTTTTGTGTACATTAAATAAAAACAAAACAGAGTGAATAGAAGCAAACACTGTTATCTGATGATGCATGGAGAGGATTGTAATTATTGTGGTTTAAAAAAATATGATAGGTTGAGTACAAAACCGATGTTCTCCCATGTAAATAACTACTCAATTCCCACACACAAAAAGCTTTAAAAAATAATTATAACAAAAATAAATAAATAAATGTTATCAGGTTTATGCTATCACTGTGAACATATATAAAGTTTTAAACTGTTGGGATTTTGTTCAGCAAAATGAAGACTAGTGTTACTTTAAGTTTCTGAAAACTTACCTGCATTTTGTGCACTGAAATTTGATTTAAAAATCAACAATAAAATAGGAATCATAGGGATAGGATTGCATGGAAAGGATTGTCATCATTAAATTTAAACGCAGTGTATGAATTGTTGAATGTAAAACCAATTGTTTTGTCTGTAAATGTTCACCCACTTCATAATAAAAAGTTGAAAGAAAAAAAAAAAAATACAAGAAGTAAGTAAAAGACCTGAAAGGATACAGAAGAGACTCTTAAACATGCTATCAATGTAGAGATGATAAAGCAAGTGAAAGAAATGAGGAGGTAAATGAGCTTAAATTTTTTTTTCAAAGGGCAGCTGGAGAATATAAAGTTAAATATAATAAAATGTGCAAAAACCAGCAGTTGGAAAACCAAAAGGGAAGAACACCCTCAGTTTTCACAAGCTGAAATAACTGAAGAAAAGGTCAAGCTTCAACTTGTAATATTGAAGAATTCTATGGAGTCCTGATGTGGTGCTGTGGGTTAATGTGTTGGACTGCAAATTTGGTTGGAAGTGCAACATCGGTGGCTCAAGCTCGCCAGTTGCTCCTTGGAAACTCTATACAGGCTGCTATGGGTCAGAACCGACTAGCCGACACTTACTAACAACAACAACACAGGTAAAATAGGAGTCCTGGTAGCGTATTGGTTACGAATCAGGCTGCTAATCTTGGGGTCAACAACTGAAGGTTATCAGCGATTCTTTGGGAGAAAGATGAGGCTTTCTGCTCCAGTCAAAATTTACAGCCTGGGAAAACCTATACAGGGTCAACATGAGTCCGAGCCAATTTCAAGGCATGTAACCACCACCACCACCACCACCACGGTTAAAACATTGAATGATGAAGGAAGTATCCAAAGACGCTGGAAAAATTACATAGAGTCCCTATACCAAAATGGAATTGTTGATGTTCAAACATTTGAAGACGTAGCATATGGTCAAGGGCTAATGATACTGAGAGAAGAAATCTAAGGGTCTGGCAAAGAACAAGGCTTTGCAAACAGAGGGAAGAAGACTTTTTTAATGATCAGAAAGAGATTTGAGGAACCTAAAACTAGACCGTGGCAGCCTTCAGGTGTGGAAAGAACTCAACCTTATGGCCCAATTTTCAACCAATCATTAGATAGATTTATAAGGGGAAAAACACCAGCAAGGTATACTCACCAAGTAATGGTCATTCAATTAAAATAAAAAAGGCAACATAAGTCTAAGGACAAACTTAAGAAGGAATAGGAAGGTGGATGGAATGCAAAGAGGGACCACAATGATGAAACAGGATAACTTATTGCATGGAGGGGATTATAATCATTGAGATGAACCAAAGTTTATGATGTGTTGAATGTAAAACTGATCATCTTGTCTGTAAACCTTCACTTAATTCACAATAAAAAGTTAAAAAAAGAAAGAAAAAGAAACTAGAAGAATAAAAGCAAATTTGAACACACACACACAAACAAGTGAAATAAAAATAAGAACAGAATCCAATGACATTGAAGCAGAAAAATAGTTGTGAAGAGCAATTGTACAAATCTGTATTAAAACATAAATAAAATTGGTAATCTTCTTGTCAATGTTGTTACTATGTGCTGCTGAGTAAATTTCAACTCATAGCAAACCTATGTTGTTGTTGTTGTTATGAAGTGCCATCGAGTTGGTTCTGACTCATAGTGAGTCCCCTCAGGGTTTCTGAGGGGCAGTTGGTGAATTTGAACTGCCAACCTTGCAGTTCAAATTGACCCTGAGGCTGAATGCTTATCCAATGGCACAATACCAATAGCCCTATTGTTGTTATGTGCCATGGAGTCGGTTCCGGCTCATAGCTACCCTGTACAGGGTTTCCGAGGCTGTAAATTTTTACAGGAGGAGAAAGCCTCATCTTTCTCCCACAGAACAACTGGTAGTTTTGAACTGCTGACCTTGAGGTTAGCAGCCCGATTTGTAGCCACATAGGGCAGAGTAAAATTGCCCCAAGGGGATTCATAGATGATGTTTTTTATGGGAGAAGATTTCAGGTCTTTTATCCTTTGGAGCAATTTGTGGGTTTGAACAGTTGACATTTAGGTTAGCAGCAGAAGGCTTGACCATTGCATCACTAGGATTTCTTGGAACAAATAAGAGAAGACATTAATTAACATTATAAAGAATAAAAGAGGAGTATAATTTTGAACCTGCAAGCGACAAAAATATGTGATATTAAAACAACTTGATGTTCACAAATTTGACAATTTGTTGAAATGTACTTATATCTTGAAAGAAACCTACACCAAATCTCCCTGAAGAAGAAGTGAGTAGTCTGAATTGTTGTGTCTAATAGAGTTCACAGAATTTGAAGGTAAGATGCTTCTAGCATTGGTTAAATTACAGTGAGGAATGAATTAAAAGTATATTCTATGGTTCCCCTCTGTCGTATTTAGAGTGATGTTTTAAAATTTTTCCATAAATGCTTCAGAGTAACCAAATGGTTGTCCTAGTTATAGGCCTGATATTTACATTTAAAATGGGAAAGGCCAGAAGGAGGGTTAAATGTATATTGTTCACTTTTATCAGAAAATCTAAAACTTTATCTGAAGCCTTTTTCACAAAATAAATTTATTCTTATATTTCATTGGCCAGAGCAGTGACTACCATTCACTTTTTGTTGAAAATGGAGGACCAAGATTATAATTTCTAGTATAGTTCCTTACTATCTATTTGTTTCTGGATTTATAATGATTAGAATAAAATATAAATGTCTGATTTTTCTGTCCAGAGAGAAGAGGAAACTAGATATTCATAAGAAGTCATAGTGTCTGCCACATCATTCTGCTGTAATCTTGAAAATCCTACCAAAATTTTGATAAACAACACCAGCATTAGAAAGAAAACTAAGCTAAAGGGACATACCTTCAGTTTTTTGTTTTTTTTTTTAAAGCCTAAACACTGTTATCTTGTTGTTAGCAAAATTTATTCAATAAAAATTATTTGTAACTTGATGCAAGATCTTAAATTTGATTTAATTAATTTTATTTTGAAAATCAGGTTTTTCTGCTTGTGGGTTGAATCCATCTGTCAGATCACAGATGAGCAAGCCAGATTGAATTGGGACAGACTTCCTTAGTTATGTAATATGTATGGAATGTGGTAATTTTAAAGATTTGAAAGCTTAAAATATGTGAATTCCTATAAGAAATTTATGAAATCGGGCCAAATGTTTAGGAAGAAAGAAATAAAAAATATTGTTTTAAAAATTGTTTTTCATATGCAAAGATTTTCAGACTACATGCTTGTGAACATATTTGTCCCTAAATTTTTCAATATTTTATAGAAGTTTCATTTATTTATTTTTTCCCTATGCCCATAATGAAAGGAAGTCTTTTGGTGTAGTGGGATACATATTGGACTGCTAACCATAAGGTCAGCAGTTCAAATCCACCAGCTGCTCCATGGGGAAATATGATGTTTCTGCTACTGTAATGTTTTGCAGCCTTAGAAACCTTATACAGGGTCACTATGATGGCACATAGCATTAGCACCCATAACAATAGTGTACAGTATTTGATCTCTTGTCAAGGAGAATAAAAGCTAAATTACTTTTTTTAAATAAGAAGTAAAATATTAGGTCAGTTGTCATTGTTTCTGTTTTTTGTTAAGTACCATTGAGCCACTTCCACCTCATAGCAACTCTGTACAAGGTTTCCAATGAGCAGCTAGTGAGTTTGAACCACAGCCCTTGCAGTTCAAACTAACCTTGAGATTAAGTGCTTATCCTATTAGAAGCTTTTATTTTTCTAAAATTTGATATTGCTTGAACATGTTTGTGACATAGATTTCAAAATGCAAACTCAAGCATTGATTTCTATGAGTGCAATTTTAGATTTTCAGCCTTTGGTTTGTTGATTAATAAAACAGAATCTCCATAGCAACAATTATGTTCTCCAAGTTTTGTTAATGATCTGGAAATACTTAATGCTAATCATGCAGGTTATATGTTAAACTTATTTTACATAAATCAAAAGGAGTTAATTTTCAGTTAAATGTCCGTATAAACTCATTGCTTAATTTTCAATATAAAGTATTTTTTCCTATATATTCCAAATATTACTCACTTGACTGTAGACTTTTTCTTGTTTCTCTATATTGTACTTTTTTGTTACTATTCACTCATCTCTAACTCATGTCAACTTTATATATGAGAAGACAAAACATTGTCCAGTTCTGTTTTGTTCTCAACAAATTCTATCATATTTGAGGCATTTTTTTCAGTTAATGTGTCAGTTCAACTCTAGAAAATTCCTTTGCTTTCATTGACCTTCTACTTTACCAAAAATGTTGTCCTTTTATAATAATTAGCCTTTAAGAAGG
>NW_006408743.1:5068533-5080859 GCF_000296735.1 Chrysochloris asiatica | reverse complement strand
TGCCAGAAAATGAGCCCCTTAGGATGGAAGGCACTCAAAATGCAACTGGGGAAGAGCTTCCTCCTCAAAGTAGAGTTGACCTTGATGAAAAGAATGGAGTAAAGCCCATGGGAGAAAATCCAATGGGACCTTCACTTGCTGATGGAGCACAACTCAAAATGAAGAGAAACAGCTATAAGCATCTACTGACAATCAAAACATGGAATGCATAAAGTATGAATCTGGGAAAATTGGAAGTTGTCAAAAATGAAATGGAACGCATAAACATTGATATATTAGGCATTAGTAGCTGAAATGGACTGGTATTGGCCATTTTGAATTATACAACCACATGGATAACTATGCCAGAAATGACAAATTGAAGAGGAATGGTGTTGCATTCATCGTCAAAAAGAACATATCCAAGTCAGTCATGAGGTATAATTTATCTGTGATAGGATAGGATCCATGTACCTCCACGGAAGTCCAGTTAATATCACTATTATTCAAATTTATGTACCAACCACTAAAGCCAGTGAGGATGAAATAGAAGAATTCTACAACTTCTTCAATCTGAAATTGATCAAACATGCAATCGAGATGTATTGATCATTACTGATGACTGGAATGCAAATGTTGTAAGCAAATAAGAAGGATCAGTAGTTGGAAAATATGGCCTTGGTGATAAAAATGATGCTGGAGAATCCATGATAGATTTCTGCAAAATCAATGATTTGTTCATTTCAAATACTTTCTTTAGACAGCATAAGAGATGACTATACACATGGACCTCACCAGATACATAGAATACATAGAAATCAAATTGACTACATCTGTGGAAAGAGATGATGGAAAAGCTCCATATCATCAGTCAAAAAGAGGCCAGGGGCCAACTGTGGAACAGACCATCAATTACTCATATGCAAATTCAACCTGAAGGTGAAGAACATATAAATAAGTCCACAAGAGCCAAAATATGACCTTGAATATATCCCACCTGAATTTAAAAATCATCTGAAGAACAGATTTGATACATTAAACACTAAAGACCAAAAACCAGAAGAGTTATATGATGATATCAAGAATACCATACAGGTAGAAAACAAAAAGTCACTGAGAAGACAAGAAAGAAGGAAAAGGTCAAAATGGATATCAGAACAGACACTGATACTTGCTTACTAGTGTAGAGATGCTAAAACAAATGGAAGAAATGAAGATGTACAAAAGCTGAACAGAAAATTTCAAAGATCAGCTCGAGAAGATAAAACCAAATATTACAATAAAATGCACAAAGATCTGGAATCAGAAAACCAAACAATGAAGAACATGCTCAGCATTTCTCAAGCTGAGGGAATTGAAGAAATTGATGCTTTTGAGTTATGGTGTTGGAAGAAAATATTGAAAGTACCATGGGCTACCAAAAGAACCAATAGATCCATTTTGGAAGAAGTGCAGCTAGAGTGCTCTTTGGAGACCAAGATGGCCAAACTTTGTCTCTCATACTTTGGACATATTGTCAGGAGGGGCCAGTCACTGGAGAACAATATCATGTATGGTAAGGTGGAATACTCATACTTCACAATGTTGTCCATAGCTTCTCATCATCCATACAATCGAAAGCCTTTGTGTATTCAATAAATCACAGGTAAGCATCTTTCTGGTATTCTTTGCTTTCAGCCAAGATCCATCAGACGTCAACAATAATATCCTTCATTCCATGTCCTCATATGCAAATTCAAACTGAAGCTGAAGAAAATTAAAACAAGTCCGTGAGAACCAAAATATATCCTTGAATCTATCCCACCTAATTTAGAGATCATCTGAAGAACAGATTTGATATATTCAACACTAAAGATCTAAGACCAGAATAGTTGTGGGATGACATCAAGAAAATCATACATGAAGAAAGCAAAATGTCATTAAAAAGACCAAAAAGAAGGAAAAGGAGGATGTCAGATGAGACACTGAAACTTAATCTCCAGCTTAGAGATTCTAAAGCAAATGGAAGAAATGAGGAGGTTCAAAAGCTGAACAGAATTTTCAAAGGTCAGCTCGAGGAGACAAAGTCAAATATTACAATGAACTATGCAAATATTTGGAGTCAGAAAACCCAAAAGGACAAGCATGCTCAGCATTTCTCAAGCTCGGGGAACTGAAGAAAAAATTCAAGCTTCAACTTTTGTTATTGATGGTTCTCTGGGCAAATTATTGAATGATGCAGAAATCATCAAAAGAAGATGGAAGGAATACAGTGTTACTGTACCAAAAGGAAATGACTGATGTTCAACCTTTTCAAGATGTAACATGTGATCCAGGTTCAATGATTCTGAAGGAGGAATTTCAAGTTGCTTTGAAGGACCTGGCAAAGAACAAGGCACCAGGAATTAATGGAATAAAAATTGGAGTCTTTCAAGAAAGTAAGGCGGTACAGGAGGCACTCACTCATCTCTGCCAAGAAACTTGAAAGACAACTATCTGGCTGACTGATTGGAAGAGACCCATATTTGTGACCTTTTGAAAGAGGTGACACAACGGAATGTGGAAACCATCAGACAATATCTTTGATATCCCATGAAGTAAAGTTTTACTAAAGGTAACATATAAATGGCTGCAAGCTTACATTGAGAGAGAATGTCCAGAGGTTCAAGTTGGATTCAATAATTTAATTTGTGTTCTTCACATACACTTCCTTTTTGGTATTTTATTATTGCAGCTTGTGGAAATTAATATATAAACTAAATATATGAAAGGACTTTGGAATTGTGTAATAGGCTTAAAATCCTTTTGATATTCATGGTTTAAAAATAAAAGTTTAAATTGTCTTGAAGAAACAGTTACTAAATTATGTATTTACTAGGTAATTTAATGGGGACTTTAAAGAAAATGACAAGACCTATTGAGGCATAAGACAAAGTTTCCCTTGTCATGGACAGGATGTTGCCAGAAAGATGTATACTAAATATGCTCTTATTTTTGTTGTTGTTAAGTACCATGGAGTCTGTTCTGACTCATAGCAAACCTGTATATGGTTTCCAAGAAGCGGCTGGTGAGTTTGAACTGCCAACCTTGCCATTAAAAATTTATTCTACCGAAGCCGTAAAAGAAATTAATTTTTGTTGTTAAGTGCTGTCAAGTCTTTTCTGCATCATATCATCCCTGTATAGGGTTTCCAAGGAGCGACTGGTGAGTTTGAATTCACTAACCTTTTGGTTCCAACCAGTTTTGCAGTCCAGCATATTAGCCCACAGCATCTCACCAGGAAACATGTGAAGAAAATTCCTTACATGTTATTGGCTACTAGTGAAAATGTGATCCTTCTTCTAAGGTGGCAACAAACTTGACTGAAGCATATTCTAATGATCTGTGGAAAGTAGGCCTTGTAAGTAGTGCATTTGGATATTTGGCTGAGGGTATTTCTAAGCAAAATTTTCAAAGTGCAATCTGGTTTTCTTCTTGCTGATAGAAGTAAAATGCAAAGGGAAAGATATAAATTTCATAAAAACGGAATTTGAAAGTTTTGAAACATGAAGAGCATGTCTGTTTGAAAAGCATATTATAATAATTCAAAAAAAAAACTTTGGAGAAAACAACAAGAGTTCATCAGGACAATTGTTTGCTAAAGAGACTGGTGTCTGACGTATGAATCTAATAACAGCTACAGTTAAAACTCAGCTTAAAGAGACGGAGAAGGAGACAGGATGAATTGAAGGAAAACGATCTGCCTCCTGAAATGATAAAAGGAAAGAAATGTGCCAACAAACTAGTTGCCTGAAAATATCTCTTGTCTTTTAAGAAAATAAAGGATCATTCAAGTAGCTTTTCAGAGACCAGCAAGACTGTTGACACAAGCATAGGCGATCAGGGTCATTTTTTTCTTTGGTTCAGAGTTTGGTTATTTATTTCTTTGGGGCTTCTACCTTGATTCTAAAAAGTAAATCCACCATCACATTGGGTCAGGAGATGAGGAAACAATCCAAAGTAAAAGAAGGAAGGACCACTGAACTGGTGGGCTGGGTGATACAGGCCACTCAGATATGAGGAAGTAGGGTAACCCAGTGTAAATAGGAAGAAGAACGTCACACAAACCCAGTACAAACAGGTTGTCCTCCCAATGAACTGAGGAAAAAGTGTCACCTAATGATGAAAGTTCTGAATTTGAAGAATGGAGCTGCCCAATGGACCTAGGAAATGGAATATTTTTTAAAAACTTTTTATGTAATGAGATTTTTTTCTGCTGGATTTCAGACTTGTTTAGCATCCACACCCTCTACTTCCTTTCCTAGTCCTCACTTTTAGAGTGAAAATGTTTGTTTCACCATTTAAATTTGAAAGCATGTAACATGTATTCTAGATTTCACAGTTCTAAAAATCAAAAGAGTTTTTACCCCAAAATGGAACATACTCAGAATTTCATCAGTATCAGATTTAGATGTAGTAAAATGTGGGATTTTATTTAGAGTTGATCCTTGAATAGGTTAAAATTTCAGGGGATGTTTGATTCCCAATTGTAACTTTAAAGCAGATAACCAGTATTTTAAGTTTCACAGGTTCTAAAATGGAAAAGTGTTTTGGCCCAGAATGGAACATACCCATAATCTCATTCATATCAGTTTTAGATGATGTATAAGGTAGAATTTTGATTTAGAGCTGATCATATATTATATAAAGACTTCTGAGGATGATGAGATGGGATGAATGTATTTTATCTGTGAGAAGGACACAGATGATTTGGAGTCAATGGATAGAGCACTATGAACCAAATTCTGCCCCATAAAGAGGTATGTTGAAGTTTTAAACATTATACCGATACCAATGAACATGCACTTTGTTTGGATAAATAAGGGTTTTCTTTCCAGATTACATCAGATAAATTACTGAAGTTATTTCTGAACAGGGTGAGATTTACTTCTGTCAGTTTATCACACTGGGGTGTTTTGCTGTAATGCTGGAAGCTATGCTACTGCTGTTTCAAATACCAAGAGGCTCACCAATGAAAGGCAGGTTTCAACACAGTTTTCAGACTAAGGACATAGTAGGAACAAGGAATAGGTGGTCCAAGTGAAAGAGATTAGCCCACGAAGACCTTGTAAATGGAAGTGAAATGTTATCTTATATAGTGCCTAGAGATAAGCTCCATAGGTTGGAAGGTGCTTAAAATACAGCAGAGGCAGAGCTGAGTTTTAAAAGTTGTTATTGTTGCTGTTAATTGCCATCTAATCATTTCCAACCCACAGTGCGTAGAGTCGACCGTGGTGACATGGGTGGAACAAGGCTTTCAAGTCCTTCATTGGCTGATAGGATCAACTCAGAATGACAAGAAATAGCTGTAAATATCTATTAATAACCAGAATATGGAATGTAAGAAGTATGAATTTAGGAAAATTCAAAGTCATCTAAAATTAAATGAATCTCATAAAGATTGATAACCTAGGTATTAAGTGATCTAAATTAGACTGGTATTGGCCATTTTGAATCAGACAAACATATGTCTTACTACGTCAAAAATGACATATTTAAAATGAATGTGTCATATTCATTGTCAAAACAGCGTTTCAAAATTTATCTTGAAGTACAATGCTGTCTTAGGATAATTTCCAAAAGCCTGCAAATAAGGTTAGCTGATACAACTATTATTCAAATCTATGTATCAACCACTAAGGACAATGATGAAAAAATCAAAGAATTAACATCAACTTCTTCGGGTTGAAATTTACCAAACATTCAATACAGATACATAGATAATTACTTGCAATTGTTACACAAAAGTTGGAAACAAAGAGGAGATACTGCTAATTGGCAAATATGACCTTGGTGATAGAAATTATCCTAGAGATAAAGATAGTATGAAAGAATTTTGTATGTCCAACAACTTAGTCATTACAAATAACTTTTGTTTTCAATTACATAAACATTGACTGCACACATGAACCTTTCCAGATGAAATGAACAGGAATTATTTGACTACATTTGAAAAAAGAGAAGATACAGAAGTTCAATATCATCAGTCAAAACAAGGTCAGACATTTACTGTGAAACAGACCATCAATTGTTCATATATAGGGCAAGACTGAAGATAAAGCAAATCAAAACACATCCACAAGAGTCAAAATATGACTTGAACACATAGTTGTCATTCATAGATATCACAGATGTCATAAAATATATTCATGTATGAGTTTCCCACAAATGGGATCATAGGTGTCATTAAATATATTCATGTATGAGTTTCCCACAAATTCATGTATGAGAATCCCACAAATGGGATTCATTCCAGGAGTGCAAGGATGGTTCAATATTAGAAAAACAATCAGCATAATTCAGCATATAAATACAAAAAGGAAAAGAATCACATGATTATGTAAATTGATGCAAAAAAGTTATTTGAAAAAAAAAATCAACATCTATTTTTGATAAAGACACTCAGCAAAGTAAGAATTAAAGAGAAATTCTTCAACATAATTAAAAGCATATATTAAGATCCAACATCCAGAATTATTGTCAATAGAGAGACACTGGAAGCATTCTCTTTGGGAACAGGAATTAGACAAAAATGTCATTTATCATCATTTTATTTGACATTGTGTTGGTAGTCTTTTCCAGTGTTGTAATTCAAGAGAAATAAAATAAAGGCATCCAAATCAGCAAAGAAATAAAACTCTCTCTATTTGCAGATCATATGAATTTATACATAGGAAATCCCAAAGATTCAGCAAGAAAATAACTGGGACTCTGAAAGATTCAACAAAATGACAAGATATAAGATTAGTATACAAAAATCAATTGGATTCCTATATGCTAATAAAGACAGCTCTGAAAAACAAATTAAGGAAACAGTATCATTTATAATAGCCACCCAAAAGATGAGTTACCTAGAAATGAATCTAACTAAAGAAACAAAAGACCTATACAAAGAATACAAAACAATTACACTGAACTGAATGATTTATGTAAATGGAAGACTATACCATGCTCATGGTGAGGAAGATTTAACATTGTGAAATTTTCAACACTGCCCAAAACAATCTATAGAAATATTGAAATTCAAATCCAGTTTCCAATATCATTCTTTAAACAGATGTTAAAAATGATCACAAACTTTATATGAAGAGGAAAGATACCACCAATAAACAAAGCACTGTTTAAGAGGAAGAGCAAAGTTGGAGGCATTTCACTCCCTGATCTCAAAAATTACTACACAGTGGTACTGCTACAACGAAAGACACATAGATCAATAGAATGGAATAAAGAGAGAATCCAGAAGTAAATCCATCCACATACAATCAACTGATCTTTGACAAAGAGCTAAAACACATTAAATGAGGAAGAGATAGTCTCATCAACAAATGGTGCCGGCAAAATTGGATGTTTCATACCTCACACCACTTGCAAAAAATAAAAATAAATAAAAATGAATTAAATACTTAAGTATAAAATGTAGAACTATAAAGATCATGAATGAAAAACTAGAGATAAACTTAGGGGCTCTAATACATTGTGTGTATACACTATAAAATATTACAAAAATGCACAAGTAGTAGAAGACAAACTAGGTGACTAAAACCTTATAAGAATTAGGTGTATATCAAAAGAGTTAAAATGAAGGCACATGCTGGGATTTTTTTTTTTTTGCAATGACATGTCAGACAAAGAACTAATATCTACTCTTTATAGAAACTTACACTTGTACAAACAAACAAACAAAAAAATGACAAATAACTCAATTAAAAAATGGCAACAGGACATGAATAGACACTTCACTGAAGAAGACATTCAGGCAGCCAAAAAATATATGAAGAAATATTCACAATCATTAGCCATTGCTGTTGTTATGTGCAGTTGAGTAAGTTCTGTTCCATAGTGACCCTGTATAGAGTTTCCTAGGAGTGGCTGGTGAGTTTGAACCACCAACCTTATGGTTCAAACTGACCTTGAGGTTGAATATTTATCATACAGCACAACACCTGGACTCATTAGCCATTGTTGTTTATTGTTAAATACCATTGAGTAGGCACCAACTAATAGTGATCCTGTATAGGGTTTCTGAGGAGCAGCTGGTGAACTTGAGACACTAACCATGTGGTTCAAAGTGACCCTGCAGTCTACTGCATTAACCCATAATGCCACACCAGGGCAGAGAGGTGCAAATGAAAGCAACAATTAGATATAATCTCACACTAACATTAATGTCAAAGTTAAAAAACAAAATAATAAAAACAAATGCTGGTGAGGGTGTGGAGAGACTGGGATGTTCCTACATTGTTGGCGGGACTATAAAATTGTTCAGCCACTCTGGAGAATTGTATGGTGCTGCCACAGAAAGTTGACCCAGGGATTCCTCTACTTGGTATATATCCACACAAAATATTAGCCAGCACATAAGTAGATATATGCACACTGATGTTCATCACAGCAGTATTCACATTAACAAAAATGATGGAGACGGCCTAAGTGCCCAACAATGGAAGAATGAATAAACAATTCTTGTTATCTACACATAATGAAATACTATGAAACATTGAAGAATAAAAGTGAATCTGTTATTCAGCCTCATAAACCTGAAATCATTATGCTGAGTGAAATTAGTCAATCACAAAATGACAAATATAGTTTGAGACCATTATTGTGAAAGTTTAATAAAAGATATCCATACTGAAAACAAAACAAAATTGATGATGCTTTCTGCTCCCATAAAGATTTATAGCCTCAGAAACATTATTCAGGGTGACTATGAGACAAAACCAACTCCAGGCACACCAGCACCACCACCATACATTTATATGTCCCATAGATATACATAAGTGTGAAAGAGGATTTGGTACATGAATATTTAACTTTCCTGCAAAAACTACTGTAAATGTGGTGGTACATATAGTGGACAAAATGATAAAAACAACTTAGATATTATAAAGCATCTTTAGGCAATGAGTAGCTTAAACAGGGGCTCAGGACCATAGTGAGAGGAAACAACAATAGTCAATTGCCACAGCATAGGTCAATTGGCACAGCATAGACCCTAAAGAAAATGTTCTACATCCTAATTTGGTGAATGGCATTTAGGATATTAAAAGCTCATGAATAACATTCTAAGCTGCAACTATTAGTCTTCCCAAAAGAAGAGTTATAAGATTTGAAGATGCTTTTAATTAAGTAGTCCAATGGACTAATGTAACATGTGAATATCAATTTCCGCAAGTCTGAAATCAGAAGATCTCGGTGATGCCCAGCTAACACTACCAACTTCTCTCTGAATGGAATCATATTAGAAGTCCCTAGATAGAGCATCATCATGTGTGGAAACAAACAAACAATAGACCTCAAAATTGTTTTAAAAAAAAAAAAAAAAAAAAAGGATTACTGTTCAGAAAGACACTGGAGGAAACTGAAACTAGTGGGACACGAGCAGATACGTGAAATCGTCGGGTGAAGAAATGAATACAACTCGAGATGCTTTTCAACTTGCTGTGCTGTCTGGCTATGCTCTTTAGCTTCTGCTCTAGCTTCTGCTTCCTGTTCTCTCTGCTGTCTGCCCTCTGCCTTCTCCCTCCTGCTCTCTGCTTCTTCTCCTAGCTCTGACTCTCTGGCTCTGCCAGTTCCTTCTGCTTCTTCTCTCTCTCTTTTCTCCCTGCTTTCCTCTCTCTCTGCTGTCTCCTCTCTGCTTCCTACCTCCTGCTCTTTTTTTTCTTCTGCCACCTTGCTCTGCTAGTTCCTTCTGCTTCTACCTCCTTCTGCTTCTTCTGCCGTTTCTGCCAGCCCAGCTCAGCAAGTCTTTATTTTTTATACTTAAAACTACACAGTACATAATGAACTAACACTTTGATCTTTTCTTGAATTATTAAACAGTTAATCACAACATTCTTGCACCTGGTCATTAGACAACTTTGACAAAAATATTTCTGTGATGTTCAACTGACTTTCATCTCTTTCCTCAGCATGTGACAAACGGTTTCTTCTTGTGTCCACTTAAAGATTAAGTCAAACCTTACACAAATCATTGCTACTTATCAGACTACTGATTACACTTTCTTAGTAACATAAGTTTCTACTAATCATTAATGCTTGCACTACCTCATTATTCCTACTGACTAATTGGTAACTTTCTATCCTACGTAATGTATTATTATTTTTATAATAAAGGTAAACTAACATTTATTTATTTATTTTTCTAAATATTCATTAAATTGCTTGGAAGTTATATGGCATAAAGCCCAACCTGGTTGATTGTTACAAGAAGTATAGATTATTAAATCAAAACTATCTTTCACTTAAGTTCATTATTTTCTGCTTGTTTACCCAGGTGCTTGTATGTAGGGGTTTGTGAATTCTAGCTAGTGACTGATTGTGGTGAGGTCTACGGGAGTAGGTCAGCTTGACTCTAAATGCTATCTGCTTTTGTGGCCCCACAAATGTAGTTACTTAACTTTTCTAAGGAAAGGGAGTAATTTACACAATTTCTCCTTGTATTCAATCCACCAAGGCTGAAAGCAATTCCTACTAAGCTAGTTTTTCCTAAGGTTTGTAGAATTCATAGTCAAAGCTGAGAATATTGCCATATTATATATATTTTTGCAAGTAAATTCAGGACTAACTTGAAGGGAAGATAGGGGTCAGCTTTTGAGAATCATATGCCGTGCATAATGTCTCTCCCCCCAGTGCAGCTTTGCCAAGCACTGAGAGTTAAGCGCTTCCCACACTTGACCATCCTTCAAATCTGGAAAGGAAAACATTCTCTTTCAAACAGTAAATTGATATACAGGTAGAACAACTTTAAGCCAAGCAGTAGATAGTTATATAGGGGGAACAAGAGCAACAGTAAGCTATGCTTACTATGAATGATAGAATGGTCAATCGTTCAACATCAAAGGGGCAACATGTACCTATGGACAATGATGAGAAGGGATGGCAAGGTGGGTGGCAGGGAAAATGATGCCACAGGGTAGAGGCAGGATGTGTATTGCTCCACGGAGGGTAACTGCGATCATTGAGCTGAAACAAAGTGCATTATTTGTTGAACATAAAATGGATGATTCTGTCTATAAACTTTCAATCAATGGCAATAAAAACAATAGAAAGAAAGCAAAAGGTCATTAAAACACAGGAAGTAAAGAAAAATTCAAAGTGGATGTAAGAACTTTCTGAAATTTGCTCTTCATTGTAGAATAGCTAAAGTGAAAGGAAGAAATAATGAGGTTCAGGAGAGGTGAGTCTTGTTGATGGACTAAGCAGAAAGGCTATGCAAAACTCCATCAGGGAAAACATGGCAAACTGGATAGAAGAGACTCAGAGTATGGTCCCAGAACTCTGAACTTCATATAAAGATACAAATAAGTGCATTGAGTGTTTGTTGGGGGTAAGATTTGCAACAGAAGCAATAAAGAAGGTGACTTCTGATTCCAGTCAGCCAACCTGTCCTGCAACAATAATTTTGAAAGGGAGTGAGTAGACAGAGGGTTAAATGAGCATTCCCATTGCAGAAACCTGATAGGTCTTCAGAGATAAAGGTACAACCATTTTTTAAATGCTTTGTTTTTCATTATTTTCTTTTACCTTTTCTATCCATCTCCATTCTGGGGAGCAGAGGAGAGACATGTATGAATAGACATCAAGAAGAAGAGCCCAAAACAAGAGTCTCTTCCCAAAGTGAGTCTGTTGAATACTGGGCTGGTTATTATTCCCACCCCCTCCACACAAAGAGTAGATAGGTATGGACATCTTGAACATTGACTAACCAAAAATGGGAGAAGGAATACAAAGGTAAGAAGTGACTGGCTTACAAGCTTTCAAGAGGGAACCTAGATCCACAGGGTGGGGAGGATGGTAGAGTGTCCTGTGAGTAGTATCCGACCTGTCTATGAAGGGCAGATGAAAAGAACTGCAGATGAGTCCCTTGGAATGCAAGGGTGAATGATTGTTACCAGGACTGATTGTGAAGACTGGAAATGTAAAGGTGGACATTTTGTAGCAAGGAGGGGAGTGGTTAACCTTTCAGTCTAGGAGTGGAGGGCCCTGGGGTCATCAATGGAGAAGAGCGGAGAGCAGGACCCCACCCAGAGGAGCAGTGAGTCCTGAGACTGAGACAGAGAGGATGACGTGAAGAGAGAGGATGATGTGAAGAGATGGAGTGGCTGGGGACTAGGGATCTAGAGTAGGAGAGGGACTGTGTGCTGAGGACCGTGAGGGGAGGGCGGGCAGGATTGCAGGATATATCCTTTGGTTGGGTGATGATGCATGGATGGGATGGTTACTATGGCAATGAGAGGCTGTATGATAGAAGGAATGTAAAACCAATGTTCCCCTATGTAGACTATCACACAATAAAACATAAATAAATAAATAAATAAATAAATAAA
>NW_006408743.1:5064787-5066555 GCF_000296735.1 Chrysochloris asiatica | reverse complement strand
CAAGGATGGAGGTCTCTCACTCCCTGATTTCAAAATTTACTACATGGCTACAGTGGTCAAAACAGCCTGGTACTGATACAATGAAAGATACATTGATCTATGGAACAGAATTGAGAATCCAGAAATTAACCCATCCACATACAACCAAATGCTTTTTGACAAAGTGCTTAGGTATATTGCATGGGGAAGAGACAGTCTCTTTAACAAATGGTGCTGGCAGTACTGGAAATCCAACATCCAAAATGCAAAAGACTGAAACAAGACCTTTACCTCACACCCTATACAAAAACAAATTCAACATGGATTAAAAATCTAAATGTGAATCCCAAAATTATGATGGTCATCAATGAAAAACTAGGAACAAATGTGAGGGTGCTAATTCAGGGCATATACAGACTACCAAACATTTTGAAAAGTATACAGACAAAATAGATGAGTGGACATACTGAAAATTAAAAACCTATGTGCATCAAAAGACTTCACCAAAATGGTAAAAAGGGAACCCACAGAATGGGAAAATATCTTTTGCAATGACACATCAGATGGATCATTTCTAAAATGTATAGAACTACAACACCTCTTCAAGAAAAAGACAAATAACCCAATTAAAAATGGTCACAGGACGTGAACAGACACTTCACCAAGGAGGAGATATGGGCAGCCAACAAACATTGAAGAAATGTTGGCGATCACTAGCCGTTAGAGAGATGCAAATCAAAACAACAATGAGATATCATCTCACATCAGCAATAATAGCAAAGATCAAAAAAACAGAGGACAGAAAATGCTAGTGAGGATGCAGAAAGACTGGGACCCTCCTACATTGTTAGCCGGACTGCAAAATGGTCCAACCACTCTGGAAAGCAATATAGTGCTTCTTCAAAAGGTTGGAAATAGAAATACCTTATGACCCAGCAATTCCTCTATTTGGTATTTACCCACAAGAAATACAAGCCATAACATAAGTAGCTAAATGCACACCAATGTTCATAGAAACACTATTTACAATAGCCAAAAAAATGGAGACAACCAAAATGTCCATCAATTGAAGAATGGATAGACAAACTGTGGTACATGCACACAATGGAATATTAGGCTATGTTGAAGAACAACAAGGAAGCTGCAAGCCATTGCATAACATGGATGAACCTTGAGGACATTATACTGCATGAAATTAGTCAGTCACAGAAGGAGAAATACTGCATAAGACCATCATTGTAAATGACTAAGAAAAAGAATCCACCTAAAAGGGGGGTGGGGGTGGGGGTGGGGAATCTATATATATATAAGTGCTGATCACCGGTATGTAGGGGATGAGAGGTGGGGATACAGGGAGGAGAAGAAAGAGAACAGGGTAGGGAATAGACACAGGAGAGCCTGGGAGCTGGGGTGGGGGGGGGATTGGCAATCAATAAAAAGGGGGAGGGGAAAAAGAAAAACAAGGTGGACGGGAGAACGGTTTGGGTTTGGCAGGCTCGCATCGGCTAGGTGGGACAGACGTAAATGACGATTTATGCACAACCTTGGAATGATAGGACTTCAGGATACATGGATTGAGGCGTGGCTTGAAAGGGTAAAAGAGGGGAATAATGTTAGGATGCTTGGCTGTCTTTTGAATCGTGGTCTCCCTTGCTTACCATTGTGAAATAGACAATTATGGGGGTGGGGTTGGAGGGGGATAACCAGAAACTTCACAACAGAAAATATGTAAGCTTGTCTTCAGCCTATAACTGACTGGAATACCTGTGGAGGGGTGTGGGGGGCTGGC
>NW_006408743.1:5059820-5064396 GCF_000296735.1 Chrysochloris asiatica | reverse complement strand
TTGTCACCAATAAAGGGAAGTGAGGGAAAAACAGCAATGAAGCTACGAGCTGAGCCCTACAACGCTCAATAGATCCTGTGAACCTGGATGGGGACCTGGTTGACCAACAGTGTGGCAAATCCCCTGGACTCTTGGACCCAGAGTCAGTGACATAGTCACAGAGGACTAGAGTGGAAAGTGAAGCGTCCAGCTGATAAGAAGATAGGTCATATGCATAAGTACACCCACACTTGCAGATAATACCCACTTGACCTGGCTTCAATGGCTGGATGATCAGAGCTCAACCAGAAGAAGAAAGAAGAGGGGAAAAAAGAATACTCTGATACAATTTGATGAACTTGACATATACCTATGGAAGCAATAGCTCAAAATAGGGAACAAATCTTCACAACGAGGATCATTCCCACCCCCTCCGCACATGGAGAGGACAGGGTTAGGCAACTTGAATATTGGCTACCCAGAATGGTGGGGCTACAGAGGTAAGAAGTGACTGACTTAACAAGCTTTCAAGAGGGAACCTAGATCCAGAAGGTGTGGAGCAAGGTAGAATGTCCACTGAGTAGTATCCATTCTATCTAGTCGGGGATTAAGGAATGAGATGCAGATAGATCTCTTGTGATACAATAGTGGATAATTGTTATCAGGACTGATTGTAAGGGCTGGAAATGTAAAGGTAGACATTTTGTGGCAAAGGGAGGGGAGTGATTAACTTTGCAGTTTCACAGAGGAGGTCCCTGGGACCATCAAGGGAGAAGAGCAGAGAACGGAACCCTACCCAGAGAAGCAGTGATGCAAGGGATGGAGTTAGAGAAAATGATGTGGGGAAATGGAGCAGCTGGGGACTTTTACCGGGAGAGGAAGAGGGGCTGTGAGCAGACAATTGGGGGGTAGGCTTGTGGGAGTATACTCTTTGGTTGGTGGATGATACATGGAGGGGATTGTAACTACTGCAAGGAAACTATGTATGACACTATTAACGTGCAACGAATGTCTTCCCATGTAAACTATCATGAAATTCACAATAAAGCATAAAAAAAAAAAAAAAAAAGAAAAAGAAAACACAAGTAAACATCTTTTTGATATTCTCTGCTTTCAGCCAAGATCCATTGGACATCAACAATGATATCCTTCATTCCATGGCCTCTTCTGAATCTGGCTTGAGCCTCTGTAAGTTCTCTACCAATGTATGCTTGTAGCCCTTTCCATATTACCTTTAGTAAAACTTTACTCACATGGGATATGAAAGAGTTTGTTCGATAATTTCCTAATTCTGTTGGGTCACCTCTCTTTGGAATAGGTACAAATACAGATCTCTTCCAATGAGTCGGCCAGATAGTCATCCTCCAAATTTCTTGGCAGATTTCAATTTTTATTCCATCAATTCCTGGTGCCTTGTTCTTGGACAATTCCTTCAATGCACTTTGGACTTCCTCCCTGAGTATCATTGGCCCTTGATCATTTGCTACCTTTTGAAATGGTTGACCATTAGTCATTTCCTTTTGGTACAGTGATTCCATGTATTCCTTCCATCTTCCCCTGATGCTTTCTGCATCATTCAATAATCTGCCCAGAGAATCTTTCAATAATGAAAGTCAAGGCTTGAATTTTTTCTTCAGTTCTCCCAGCTTGAGAAATGCTGAGTGTGTTCTTCCTTTTAGGTTTTCTGATTCCAGATCTTTGCACATTGTGTTGTAATAGTTGGCTTTATCTTCTTGTGGTGATCTTTGACATTTTCTGTTCAGCACTTGGACCTCCTCATTTCTTCCACTTGCTTTAGCATCTCTACGCTGGAGAGAAAGTTTCAGTGTCTCTTCTGACAGCCATTTTGAGCTTTTACTTCTTTCTTGTCTTCTCAATGACTTTTTTATTTCTTCGTGTATGATATTCTTGATGTCATCCCACAACTCTTCTGGTCTTTGCTCTTTGGTGTTTAATGTATTTAATCTGTTCTTCAGATGACCTTTAAATTTATGTGGGATATATTCAGGGTCATGTTTTGGCTCTGGTGGATTTGTTTTCATTTTCTTCAGCTTCAGTTTGAATTTGCATATGAGAAATTGATGGTCTCTTCCAGTCTGCCCCTGGCCTTGTTTTCACTGATGATATGGAGCTGTTCCATCTTCTCTTTCCACAGATGTAGTCAATTTGATTTCTATGTATTCCATCTGGCAAGGTCTATGTGTATAGTCATCTCTTATGTTATCTAAAGAAGGTATTTGAGATGAACAAATCATTGAGTTTGCAGAATTCTATCATGCGTTCTCCAGCATCATTTCTATCACCAAGTATCACCAAGAAGTACTGATACTTCTTCCTTGCTCCCCACCATTGCATTCCAATTACCAGTTATGATTAATACATCTTTATTGCATGTTTGATCAATTTAAGGTTGAAGAAGTTGGTAGAATTCTTCTATTTCATCCTCACTTGCTTTAGTGGTTGGCATGTAAATTTGAATAATAGTGGGATTAACTGAGCTTCCCTGTTGTTGTTGTAAAGTGCCATTGAGCTGGTTCCACCCTATATAGGGTTTCTGAGGCGCAGCTGGTGATCTTGATCCGGTGACTGCAGTTCAAATGGCTTTGCAGTCGGGCACATTAACCCGACTGCAAAGAAGAACAGACCAAGACACTGCCATGGCATTTTTTCAGAGAATTACACTCCAATGAGAACATAGCATATGAATAGCTGTCTGTAAGCCAAGGATTTCTAAGAAACGTACAAGGCTGTCAGAAATGTTGAGTTCAAAAAGAGAGATTATAATCCTTCATATGCCCCAAAATTTGTGCTTCCAGTCTCCTGAACTGTGAAAAAATAGGTTTATTTTCTTTTCAACCATCAACTTTATAGAATTTTGTTATGGCAATTTAGGAAACTATGGCATCTTTGTATTCCTATCTTAAATGAATTTTATTTGTATATATCTTTTATATACATTAGATGGAGTCCTGTTGTGTTGTAGGGTAAACACTAGACCATTAAATATAAAGTTAGTGATTCAAACCCACCAATGATTCATCAGAAACCCTATAAAGGGTCACTCTGAGTTGTGACAACTTAAGTACAATAACATAGTAAGCATAGTGTATTAACTTTTTTTGGTCATATTTATATCACTTGTTTGAATATGATTTTTGTACCCATGCTTGTTTCTTTTTATGTTATCATTGGTTGTTGTTGTTAAGTGCAGTCAAGTCAGATCCAACTCAGAGCTACCCTGTTTAGAGTTTTTGAGGCTTTAAATCTTCATTGGAGCAGAAAGCCTCATTTTAGTCCCTTAGAGTGACTTGTGTGCTCTAACCATGGACCTTGTGGTTTGCAGTCCAGTGCTTATCATATGAAGCCACAGTGCTTCAATGTTACTAGAACAACCTTCAAATAAGTTTAAACTAAAATAATTCCTTTATCTTCTCTTCAATGCAATATTTTGTTGCAATTTCAAAGTATCTGCTTCTAGAATTACAAAAAAAAAAAAAAAAGAAAGTCTCTATCACATATGTTTGTGATGTTTTGTAGAGGATTCCACAAATAATATTTATTGTATTTTAATCATTTAAAATCAATTTTAGTTTTCTATTACTACCTAAGTTATCATTGGTAAATTATACATTTAGAATATTGTATATCTTATTAGGTAGTTAGAATAGATAAAAGCGGCTAATCACAAATCAACTAGAAAGAATTCAGAAAACAAGTTGACCTGTCTACCTATCTTGAGAGTCTCATAGAAGGAAAGAAAGAACAGATGACTTTCATAAAAATTAAGCATGCACAGAGAAGAGTAGGACTGATCTGATGTGACCAAGGAGCTAATCAAAATACCACTATAGCAAATCAGCATTATAATTATCTTAAGAATATAATTATAGCAGTCTAAGTAATGGGAAAGCAGCTCTGGTAGCATAGTGGTTATGAATCGGACTGCGAACCTCAAGGTCAGCAGTTTGAAACTACCAGTGGTTCCGCGGGAGAAAGAGGAGGCTTTCTGCTCCTGTAAAGACTCACAACCTTGGAAACCCTGCACATGGTCGCTATGAGTCAGAACCTACTCCACGGCACATAACAACAACAACAATATAATGGGAAAGAAGTACATCAGACCCAAGAATAAATGACCAATTATGGCCCTAAATTATGAAAAAAATGAAGGAATCAGGAAGCAGTTATCAGGAGACCCAACGTCCACCTCAAAGGATAACACCATAAAAAGTCAAACCAGGAACATTCGATTCTCCTCCTCACTCACGAGGTTCTTCTGTTCTCCTCTCTGTAAAAACATTTATGCTTTGTTTATGCACTCTTTTTTAAATTTTCTTGTTCACTTAGAGATATATCCCTGTGGATACATTATTGTATGTATTGTGACTATGCTATACAAATGTTTTTGAGGGACTGTAGGACCGAACCATGCCGTGCCATTTCTTTCATCTGTGCTGTAACATATTTCACTAAACCTCAAATTATGGATAAAAATTGTAAAAAGTAAAGTCAAGCATTGCATTTCAATGTAACAAAAAGAAAAATCCTCACTACTGGACCAATAAGCAACATTCTTATCAATGGAGAAAAGATTGAA
>NW_006408743.1:5057440-5059475 GCF_000296735.1 Chrysochloris asiatica | reverse complement strand
TGAAGGCCAGGATGGCCAAACTTCATCTTTCATACTTCGGGCATGTTGTCAGGAGGGACCAGTCACTGGAGAACGATATCATGTTTGGTAACTGGGAGGGTAAGAGAGAAAGATGTAGAACCCCAGAGACATGTATTGGCAAAATGGAAGCATCAATGGGCACAAACGTGGCAACAATTGTAAGGTTGGCCCAGGACCAGGCAGTGTTTTGTTCTGTTGTGCGTAGTGTCGCTATGAGTCAGTACTGACTCCGATGGCACCTAACAACAATACTTGGTTTGTAGATTGACAGATCAAAGGATTCTGAAATATAGTCTTTTGTTTTGCCAATCCAAATATTTCATAAATGTAATAAGTAAAATTAGTTTTATGCAAATACTATGTTTGATAAACAGCAGTTTATTCTACTTTTTTTTTTTTTAATGCTTTATTGTAAATTATGTGAGAGTTTACATGAAAGGACATCAGCTTCACATTGATCACGTCGTATATAATTTCTTTGCCATGGTTACAATCATCTCCATGCATCACCCATCAACCAATGGGTATACCCTGCAAGCTTGCCCCCGGTCGTCCACATACTGCCCCTCTCCCTAGCTGGGTCCAAAGTCTATAGCCGCTACATCTCCCCACGTCATCATCTCTGCTTCCATCCCTGGCATCACTATTTCTCTGGGTACAGTTTTGTTCTCCACTCTTCTCCTTTGATGGTTCCAGGGACCTCTGCTCCTAGACTACAAGGTTAATCATTGCCCTTTCTTTGCCTCAAAACCTCTACCTTTACATTTCCAGCCCTTATAATCAATCCTGATAATAATTATTCACTATTGTATCACAAGAGACCTATCCACATCTCCTTTCATCAGCCCTGAATAGGCAGAATGGATACTATTCAGTGGAGATCCCACCTTGCTCCACGCCCTCTGATCTAGGTTCCCTCTTGAAAGCTTGTAAGCCAGTCACTTCTTACCTCTGTTGCCACCCTATTCTGGGTAGCCAATGTTCAAGTTCCCCATCCCTGTCCTCTCCATGTGTGGAGGAGGTAGGAATGAGTTTATTCTACTTCTGAACTTAGTTTTTAAGTCTGAACTTTCTGTCTTATGTTTTCTGGCTTTTGTATTCTGGCAGGTTCTTTTTCCTCAACCTAATGATTGATGGCTTGATTGAAAGAATCTATAACAATGATTTTGAGAGGAAAAGCAATATCTTAAAATATTTTTTGTATCATGTTTCTGGAAGAGCCCTGGTGGTGCCGTACTTAATAATGTTTCCATCAAACAATCACTCTATAAAAGAAGGATGTAACTGTTAGCTTCTAAAAACATCATATCCTTGGAAACCCTATAGGGAGGGCAGTTCTATTCTGTCTTAAAGGGTAGATATGAATTAGAATGATCTCAATGACATCAGATTTATTTGTGTTTTTGTTTATTTGTGGCTTAGCATGTTTTCAGAACACGAGTCACATTGTATCAAAGTTACATTTTAAAAAATTACCACTTTTATAATTATTTTTGTTGTTCACAATTTGTAAACCATTGGAACAGTTTCTACATGCATAATTCAGTGAAATTATTTATACTATTTAAGCTAAGCTGTTGTTTGTTTTAAAGCTTCAAGGTTAATTTTAGTTTAAAGTTCTAAGATTATCTATCACAAGACAATAGTTTCAAGGATTCATTTATCTTCCATGACTCCAGAAAATCTGAAGTCCATAAGAATTTGAAATTCTGTTCTTCATTTCCCCTCATTTTATCAAGAGTCTTCTGGAATCTTTGATCAAAAGATTCAGGAATGGCAGCCACGAACCATCTAGTTTTTCTGTTGTCATGATAAATTAAAGCAAATTCAAATTAAAGCTGAAGAAAATGAAAACAAATCTACGAGAGCCAAAATATGATCTTGAATTTATCCCTTCTGAATTTAGAGATCATCTGAAGAACAGATTTGATGAATTGGACACTAAAGACTGAAGACCAGAAGAGTTGTGGGATGACATCAAGAATATCATACATGAAGAGAGCAAAAAGTCATT
>NW_006408743.1:5046969-5055690 GCF_000296735.1 Chrysochloris asiatica | reverse complement strand
GGCCCAGGATCGGACATTGTTTCGTTCTGCTGTGCATGGGGTCGCTATGAGTCGGTTCCGACTCGATGGCACCTGACAACAACAACAACATGATAAATGAGGCAGTTGTTCATTAATTAAATGAACCATTCCATATCCATGACTCTCTCTTTCTTTGTTGCACCCAGTGAATAGGGGTTAATTTTCAGGCCTTAAATGGCAGTGTAGAAATGGGTGTCTTTTCTTCAGATTATTGTAATCATGTTTATTGTATTCAGAGGACCTTTCTTTTTTATTTTTACTATTTCCTGAAGTGAGTAGGGACTTTCTAACCTCCTTAAGCTCCCTGAATAATCTGAAATAGCCAGCCAAGTAAGAACTAGAATGCACACCCTAGCAATTTGAACTAGCCACCTGGGTAAGGACATAACTGTGCAGTTCAAAGCCCTAGCCAGTGAGGTGAGACACAGCCTTAGACTCATATCAGGGATAAAACTCAAGTGGACTGACCGCTTGGTATACTTGTTAGCCAGACATTGTGCTGCCATGCATCCTTTTGCACAAGTTAAAGTTGCCCTCCTGAGATTCTTTTGTTATACTGTGTCTCTGTTGCAACACTGAGCCAAGTTTTTAACAATATTGTGGCAACAGTCTTCGGGCAAGAGCAGCTGAAATCTCCCAATAAAGCAAACAAACCCAGACTCTCGGCAACGCTGATAAAAGGCCTAAACAAACACAGCAGCAACCAGGTAACTCTGTGCATGGATCAAGGTAAGAAGAACTATGGGGGCATCAAGTACTTCCTTGGTTGAGACATCCTGGAGGTTGTGTGTGTATGAATGAGACATGCCCTGGGCATGAAGTCAGTGTGGAGTCATGATCTGTAGTTCTGTGGCAACCTCATACTGCATATGGTGATATCGAGTCAAGGACTCAATCTGGGTCCAGGGTGTATACCAACATGTCATTTGCTAAGAGGTGCCCAATGTTCCTGCTAGGGAAGTGGCTAGAGATGGACAAAATGAAAGTAAAAGAGCATAAGAAACCTCCAAGTGTAGAAGGGGGGTTGAACCTCTTTGTAAGAAGACTAAGGTAGCCAGGATGTGAAATAACACCTGTAAAAGAATCGCTAGAGAAAATGAAAGCAAAGACAAAATTCCCCCTAATAATCCATTAGGTTTAATGTAAAAGTATTGGAAAGATAACCCACAGACTAAAGGGAAGAAAAAGTAACAGATGACTAAATACTGTTGTTTCAGTTGGACACAGGGTCCCATCCTCAAAACCTCTATCCTTGCACCTAAATTTGGCTCACATGAGGATTGGGTTTGCCAACTTCTAATTGAATATGTAAATTAGAAAAGTTCTGCCTTTCAGGAAGAAAGTGAGTATGCTTTCTGTTGGAGGCAGGGCCCAGTTGTCCTTTTTCTCCTTAAGGCTAAGAATAAGGAAGGAGAAAAGGAAGAAGGAAAATCTGCCTAAGAAAAACCCTTCCCTTCATGGTATACCCATTCCTCCCTACCTCCCCCTTATAATCCTGCACACCAACCTGTGCCCCAGGCTTCACCTGATGAACCCACCTCACTGATTCTGCATTAACCTCCCAGGGAAGCACTCCTATTTCCTTTGCCCCTATTAAATATCCCTCATTGCCAAAACTTCGAAAATAAATTGCCAAAAGGATATCCAAAATTTTCCCTTTCCCCCTCCCCCTGAGGCTCATTTTCAAGCTAAGCCTCTATCTCCACTGAGGTAATTTCCTTTAGGGTAGTAAGGAGTCAGATTTGTTAATGCATCCTTAACTAGCTTTGAAGTAAGGAATTTTTAAAAAGAATTGAAACCATTACTTGAGGATTTATATGGGGTCACACATAAAGTGGATCAGTTCTTGGGTCCTCAGTTATACACCTGGCAGAATTGATGTTCATCTTCTGGATCCACTTTTTGTGGAGAAAAAGGCTATGATCTGCAGAGCAGCAATGACTGTCTGGGAGCATGAACACCCTGCTGGCACCAGGGTCTCAGTGGCTGATGTTTAATTCCCTAATCAGGACCCCTAATGGGACAACAACTCTGAAGCTCACAGAGGTAACATGATAGATCTAAGAGAGATGATAATAAAGGGAATCAGCCCCCCATTTCCAAAATGCATTCAAGGCCTTTGATATGCAGCAAGTAAAAGATGAAGGGTCTGCATAATTTCTAGAGAGACTTAAATGATAAATGAGGATATATGCTGGGCTAGACCTAGAGGATCTTGTAGGGCAAGGAATGTCAAAGCTCCATTTTATCACCAATAGCTGGCCTGACATTGTAAAGAAATTGCAGAAGATAGAAAACTGGAAGGATAGACCTTTGGAAGAATTATTAAGGGAGGCTTAGAAAGTATATGTAAGAAGAGATGAAGAGAAGCAGAGACAGAAGGCTAAAATCATGCTGTCTACCTTTGGACAGACAACTCAGGAATAATAGTCAAAAACCCCCAGGACCCTGACCTCCACTCTTAGGACCAACCCGGAGGTCCAGGAACCCAAAGAGGAGAAAACACTTTAAATGTGGAAAGGGGGGACATTTCAAAAGGAATACCTAGAATGGGAAAGTGAAAAGAAAATAATCCCCCTTATGACTTTTGTTTTATGTTGATCAGTCCTGCCGGAAGCCTTTGGTAAATTTAGAGTGAGGACCACAAAAAGAAATTGTAACCTTTTTAGTAGACTCAGGGGCTTCCTAGTCATCCTTTTTTAGCCAATCCTTCAGTCTCTTATGCTGCCCTGAGGAGATTCTTATCTCAGAGGTCAAAGGAGAAGGATTTAGTGCCAAGATATTTGAAGAGACCACTGTCAGATTCAAAGAGAGAATAACCACCATTAAGTTTCTTCTGGTGCCAGAAGCAGGAACGAACCTACTAGGTTTAATGACTAAATTAGGTTTAGGCTTATATGTAAGCCATGGAACAATTCATATATCTTTAAACCTAACTCCATGGGTAGAGAAACAGATTGAGCCCACTGTGTAGACTAAGGAGGGAAATAGAGGAGGATTACAAATACCTCCCATTCAGATTAAACTGAAAAATCCAGGAAAGGTCACAAAAAAGAAACAATATCCTATCCCCCTTGAAGGAAGTGTAGGATTGAAGTCCATAATTGAGGGACTGATTCAAGACAGACTCCTTGAACACTGTATGTCCCCATGTAATACAGCAATTTAACTGGTAAAGACCTGTGGGCTATAAATCAACTAGTCCAAAGCCAACATCCTGTTGTCTCAAATCCTTATACTTTAGTCAGCAGGATTCCCAACAATCACCAGTGGTTCAGTGTAATTGACTTGAAAGATACCTTTTGGGCATGTCCTTTGGCTGAGGACAGTAGGGACTCCCACGCAGGGATATTGATGAGCAGACCTCCCATAAGCATTCACCAATTTGTCTAATTTATTTGGTAAAATTTTAGAGCAAATCTTAGGAAAAAAATTCCCTACCCCATCCATGTGTATCTTTCAGTACGACTTGCTCCTCTCCAGTGACAACCAGAAGATCACTAGTATAACCATCATTTTTCTAAATGTTCTGGGGTCCAAAGCCTACCCCTGCTTTTGCCACGCACCAAACAAGAACTCAGAAAGTTCCTTGGGTTGGTTGGATATTGTCCCATATGGATCAATTTATATGCTCTAAAGACTAAACTCATTTATCTTGAGCTAGCCCAGGAGGGGCCAGATCCTCTCCTCTGGAGCACTGAGGAAATCCCACAGGTAGAATAATTAAAATAGGCCCTCATCATGGCGCCTGTCTTGGTTTTGCCATCATTAGAACAGCCCTTTAATTTACTCATAAACATCAATAAAGGGGTTGCCCTTGGAATACTTACCCAAGAATATGGAGGAAATTGGCAGCCTGTGGCCTTTTTATCTAAACTGATAGGCCAATCACTAGAGGATGATCAAAATGTGTTTAATCTATAGCAGCCACAACCTTGTTAACTGAAGAGAGCAGAAAATTAACCTTTGAAGGAAACTTAATTGTCAATACCCCTCATCAGGTGAGAGCCATTTTAAAACAAAAGGTGGGAAGGTGGCTTATGGATTCCAGAGTTTTAAAATCTAAACTCATCTTACTAGAAAGGGGTGACTTAACTCTGGCTATTGATGAGGCTTTAAACCCAGCATCCTTTTCAATAGGGAACCCCAAAGCTGGGGCTCCTGAACATCAATGTCCAGACATCATTGATTATGAAACAAACCCCTTACCTGACCTTAGGGAGACCCCATTTAAGATGGGGTGTCATCTTTTGGTAGGTGGATCTTCCTGAATAATTTAAGTAAAAAGGCACAATGGATACTCTGTAGTGGATGGTGAAACCCTCACAGTGGTGGATTTGTGTCAACTTCCCAATAATTGGTCAATGTAAACTTGTGAATAGTTTGCCCTAAATCAAGCCCTGAAACACTTACAAGAAAAAGAGGGGACCATTTATACAGATTCAAAATATGCTTTTTGGAGTAGTGCACACATTTGGGAAGATATGGGCAGAGCAAGAACTAATAAACAACCAAAGACAGGATCTAATAGTCCAAGTATTGGAGAGCCTAAAATTACCTGAAGAGATAGTGATAGTCCCTGGGCACCAAAAGAGCTCTGTTTATGAACAGTAAGGCAAGAGCTTAGCTTATGAAATGTCCAAGCAAGACACTCTGTCCCAAGAGATACCTACTTTTCATCTGATGTCATGTTTCCCTGCCTCAGTTTCCACCCCAACTTTCACCCCACGTGAAAAAGTGCTATTAAAGAAAATAAGGTAGAGGAAAATTCAGAGGCCAAGTGGCTATTGTTTGATAGTAGGGAAATGCTGTTAAAGCCATTAACGAGAGAAATCCTGAAGCAATTACATCAGGGTAGCCATTGTTCCCCCCAGGCAATGTGTTATGCAATACTTCAGGGTACAGCTGCATGGGCATATATACCTTATACAAACAGATTTCTGAGGCATGTCTTGTGTGTTGCCAGACAAATAAACAAGCCTTAAGGCAGACATCTGTGAGAGGAAGGAATCCTGGGTTACGATCCATCCAGAGCATTTGAATCAATTATATAGAGATCCCTAAGATAGGCTACCTCAAATACCTCCTTATAATTGTTCACCACCTTACTCATTGGGTAGAGGCTATTCCCCTACTGGGAGTAACTGCCAAAAATGTAGTTAAATCCATTGTGGAAATCACTGTGCTCTGTTTGGTTTAATTGAGAATGTTGACTAAGATAATTATAGTCACTTTACTCATAATATAATCAGAGCACTTACACAAACTCTTGGAATCAAATGGGAATACCATGCTCCTTGACATCTTCCCTCCTCTGGCAGGGTAGAAAGGATGAGCCAAACCCTGGAGAATCAACTTTTCAAATTAATTTTATAAAGTAGGTTGCCTTGGGCTAAACGTCTTCCTATAGCCCTTATGAGAATCCGAATGGCCCCTCAAAAAGGCCCTGACCAATCCCCATATGAAACGCTTTATGGGTTACTGTACTTAAGATATAAAACTGACCTTCCTACTTTTGAGACAAAGGAACAATTTCTCAAAACTTGGCTCATCCTCCACTTTACTTTCCCTTAGGAAAAAGGGTCTCCTGGCACAGATACCACTCCTTCGAATTCCTGGTGCATCCTCATCACTCCCAGTGATTATGTATTAATCAAGATCTGGAAAGAGGAAAAGCTTGAGCCAACCTGGGAAGGATAGGGTTGGACTTATCACACATGAATAAAGAAAGCTCCCCTACTTAATCAAGAAAAATGGACTGTGATTACAGGACCTACTCCTACCAAAATATCTTTCAAACGGACTTAGTAATCATTTTCTTTATCCTTTTTCCCCTTACTGAAGTACATTTTACAACTAACATAAATTAGACCAACTCTCCTCTGACTCTTCAGTTTGATGGTTTTTCTGTCATCCCGTGAGGACAAGAGGAGTCTCAGAGACAGTAAGTATGTCTGCCCCTTTAGAGCAGAGGGAGACAAACATATATGGTGCATTGAAGGATCCCTGTAATGACTGGGATTGTGTTTGGTGCACCACCCAATATTGGGGATGGACTTATTACAAACTCTATTAGAGCATTAAAGAACAAAATCCACCTTATTTGAGGGTCCACCCCCTCAAATGCAAACCCTTACAATGTAATCTGTTACTCTTAATTATAGATAATCGCAAATCTATGACCAGAGAACCTTCGATAATAAGAAACTATGGATTGGGAGCAGATGTTACAGGAAAGGATCCGTAGGAATTGTCTCTCTAAAATTAATCAGACAAAACTCAAGTCCTAACCCTATTAAGGAAGAAACACAAACACGAAATCTTAGAAATGATTCAGATTCGGTACTTCCCTTGAGTGCAGAAAATGACCCTTCCAAAGTGACAATTGTTGATGTTAAATACGTAAGACAAACTATAGCTATAGAAACAGGATATGAAGATTGGTTGGAATGGATTAAATATTCTGTTTGCACTCTAAATAAGAGTGATTGTTATACCTGTATGATGGTAAGACCGGAAGCCCTAGTGGTCCCCTTTCCACTCAGATGGTCCTCAGACCCTCATGTGTTGTATGGTTGTTGTCTTCAAGGACCCTATAGCCTGAAGTAATTAATCTTGTAACTTTTTGTCACTACTGTTCATTAATGTCAAGGGTCTTATGGGTAAGCCCCTGAGGTTCATTAGGCTTCCAGCCTTTAATGTCAATTTCACTTCATGTCTCTACAGACATGGAAGGGATTTGATGTTCATTAGAAACCTGATGGGATGCAGTGAGTGCAAACTCTTTGGAGAGCTTCAAAATTGTTTAACCCCAGCCCTAGTGAGCAGATGTATAATGGTACTGTGGGAAACAATATATCAAGGCTTTACGGGCAAATTGGAGTGGCACCTGTGCTTTGGTGCAATTGGCCATCCCTTTCACCTTGGCATTCCATCAACTCTCAACCATAGAAGACAGGGCCAACAGAAGTATAATTACTTCCCATGGCTCTTTTAACTCCCATGTTTACTTAGATAGTATCAGAGTTCCCTGATGAGAATCAAATGAATTCAAAGCAAGAAACCAAATAGCTGCAGGGTTTAAATCTGTATTATTCTGGTGGTCAACCATTAACAAAAACGTGGACTGGATTAATTACATCTATTATAACCAACAAAGAGTCATAAATTATACCACGGACACTATAAAAGGAATAGCAAAGCAATTAGGACCTACTAGCAAAATGGCCTCATAGTGGTTACGAATCTGGCTGCTAACCTCAAGGTCAGCAGTTTGAAACTACCGCCTGTTCCATAGGAGAAAGATGAGGCTTTCTGCTCCCATACAGATTTGCAGACTCAGAAACCCTGTGCAGGGTCACTATGAGTAGGAACCGACTCCATGGCACTTAACAACAACAACAGCAAAATGGCCGGAGAAAACAGGTTAGCCCTAGATTAACAGAAAAAATGAGGAGCATGTGTTATGATCAGAGCCCAGTGTTGAATTTCCATTCCCAACAACAAAGCTCCTGATGGTATTAATACCAAAGCATTAGAAGGGCTGACCTTCTTAGCTAATGATCTCACTGAAAATTCACGCATAGGCTATCCCTTTTCTAGTCTCATGAAACAATGGTTTGGAAAATGGTAGGGATTTATGACTTCAGTCCTCACTCTCTGAGGATCATATTTGTGGTATTAACACTAATGGGATGTTGTATAAGAGGATTAGTTCTAAAACTTATAGAAACAGCCTTATCCATGCAACCCCCACCTCCATAACAAAATAACCTTTTTCGCTTAGAAACACACAAACACCAAAGTCAACTTCTCCTTGCAGAGTTTGAAGAAAAGAATGAAGAAGTCAAACAAGAAGCAAAGGGAGGGAATTATAGGAATGAGTGTCTTTTCTTCAAATTTATTGTAATTCTGTTTATTGTATTTGGATGACCTTTCTTTTTCATTTTTACAATTTCCTGAAGTGAGTAGGGACTTTCCAACTTCCTTAAGCTACCCTGGTAATTTGTAAAAGCCAACTAAGTAAGGACAAGAATACACACCCTAGCAATTTCAATTAGTCAACCAGGTAAGGACAAGACTGTGGTCGAAGCCCTAGCTAATGGTGTGACACACAGCTTTAGACTCATGTCAGGGATAAAACCCAAGCCTGCCTGATGTGCTTGCTAGCCAGACTTTGTGCTGCCGTGCACATTTCTTCAGAAATAAAAGTTGCCTTTCTGAGATTCTTTGTTTTACTATGTCTCTGTTGCAACATTGAACCAAGTTTCTAACATCAGCATGCAAACTTTTAATATTCCTGTTGTAATGCTGCAGAATAAACACTGGCCTGCTACCTGCAAAGTCAGTAGCTCGAACTTACCAGTCACTACTCGAAAACCCTGTTCTGGGTTGCTATGAGTGGGACTTCACAACGTGGTGCTTATTAACAGCAACATATAATGAAAATGGAGGCAGAACAGAGTAATTAAACATATTATTAGGCCAATTAAGTTGAATGCTCCATGAAAACATTACACTAAACTAAGAAGGAACCAAGTCACATGAGGTTTTTGATTATACATAAGCAGCATCTTTTTTTTTTTTTTTTGTAAATATGACTATTATAAAATGACTTTTGCCAATTCAACTTTGTTCATGCATACAAATTTTTTTCTTCTTCTTTCTTTCTTTATTATTATTATTATTTATTAAATGTTT
>NW_006408743.1:5046062-5046743 GCF_000296735.1 Chrysochloris asiatica | reverse complement strand
ATCAGATGAGGGACAGTTTGCTATGTCTACTAGGTGTCATGCATACAACTTATAGATAGCAATTATAATTGTTGTCTGTGCAACCCTACTCTAAATAAAGGTGATTTTTCCATCACCATTAACATCCCGACCCCCTCCCTTCTGCCATAGGTTTCTATACTGATAAACTTTGTTCTTTATATATGTTTCTTGTCTTTTTATATTAGTGAATCCACTGCCATTGAGTTGACTCCTACTCGACCTGACACTATTATGTAAAATACAACTGCTCCCTAGGATTTTGGACGTTGCAAATCTTTATGGAAGAAGACTGTTTCGTTTTTTCTCCTACAGAGTTCCTCATGGGTTAGAATCTGATTTTTGTGTTAGCAGGCCAATGCTTTATCACATTTATTACACCACCTGGGTTTCCAAGGAAGAGCTGGTGAGTTTAAACTACCTACTCTGCAGTTCAAACCAATGTTGCATTCCAGCTTATTGGCCAGCAGTAGGACTCTGCTACTTTATACATACATACAAATATATATAGACTGCAAACCACAGGGTCTGTGGTTTGAGCTTGCCAGCCACTCTGCGGGAAAAACCTGGGGCTCTCTGCTCCCGTAAAGACGTAAAGCCTCATAAACCCTATATAAGTTTGCTATGACCATTGGTGTTCAAATCTCTGTTTGATATATATAT
>NW_006408743.1:5038810-5045952 GCF_000296735.1 Chrysochloris asiatica | reverse complement strand
TTCTTATTGTTAAGAGTCATTGGGTTGGTTTTGATTTATAGTAACACTGCATAGGGTTTCCTAGGTGAGTTTGAACCGCTGATAGGTTTGAACAACTGATGTGTGGTTCAAACTGACTTTGTAGTACGGTGCTTTATCCAACAGCCACATTGGTGATATACTTACTGTGTAATTGCTGCATCATATGGTAGTTTCATTTTTAATTTTTGAGGACCTGACACACTGTTATCCATAATGACTCTACCATTTTGAATATCCACCAATCCTAGATAAAAATGTTAATTTCCCCATGTTCTTGCTAACATTAATTCAACTTTTTAAAAAAAGGCTTAGCCATCCAAATTGGAGTGAAATTGTATCTCATTGTAGTTTTGATGAGTATCTCTCTGATGGCTAATGACATTGGATATCCTTTCATGTGTTTGGTGGCCATGGATTTTACTGCTTAAAAGTTGGGTTAAAATCAGCTTTTTCTCCAATCCTTTATGATTTCTAGGCAAAAGTTCTTGCAGCACACTTAGACAAATATTATTCTCAGTATAGTTTGAGACTGACAATTTATATTGGTCACTGTTACAAAGACCAAGAAGCTATTAACATGCAGCATTTAAATTTTTTTCTACCCAATTTGCTAATGTTCTGAACAAGGCTACCATATAAAATAACCATTTTCAGAATTGTTTTGCCAAAATTAAGTAGTGATTCCTAGAAATTCTGAGGAGATTTCAAAAAGTTCATGAAATAATGGAATTAAAAATATGACTTTCTTTCAGGAAGTTTTTGTAAACTTCTTATACTTGATAGTTTCTCTTATTGAACACTTTAGGAAAGAAAATCAACATGGTAGTTAGAAATTGTTATAGTAATGTGCAGGAAGAAATTTTAATTAAAGACATATTTTTTTATTTTTATCTTATAAAATAGAAGTTTATTATGTAGTCCAGAGCAAATATGTCATTTCTGCTTCAAGAAACCATTAGAGACTCAGTCTTAACTTTTTTCTCTGTTTTTAAGAGCTTTAATTCTTAGAATTCATCAAAATAACCTAATATTCTAGGTGGCAAAATATTAGCATGTTAGATATAAATGATAACTTGATTTTCTAAGTGGTGGTGATTGTGTGTTGTCTAGTCAGTTCTGATTCATAGTGACCCTGTATAGGGTTTCCAAGGCTGTAATTTTTATAGGAGCAGAAAGCTTCATCTTTCTACTGTGGAGTGGCTGGTCACTGTGAAGATATCAGCTCAACTCAATAACCCACTATGCTACCAGGACTCCTTTTTCTAGTAATGCTTTAATATTCATTCAGTTCAAACCCACCAGCTGCTCCTTAGAAGCCCTATATTGGGTCACTATGAGTTGGAACCGACTCAATGGCACTTAACAAAAACAATATTTAATATGTACTTATGGGTACACATTTTTGTATGTGTGTGAACAAGAAGATAAATAAAGATTTTTCCATAATAACTTTACTATAACATTTATTGCATTTTATTCTTCCTTATTTCTAGTATTTTCTGATTTCAGCCAAGATCCATCTGATATCAGCAATGATGTCCCTTGTTTCATGTCCTCTTCTAAATCTGGTTTGAATCTGTGGAAGTGCTCTGTCAATGTATGATTGCAACTATGATTGTGTTGTTGTTGTGAAGGGCTGCTGAGTTAGTTCCAACCCATAGTAACCCTGTATAGAGTTTTGAGGTGCAACTGGGGATCTTGAACCACCAACCTTATGGTTCAAAGTAACTTTGCAGATTGGCTCATTAAACCACAGTGCCACACCAGGTAAAACTTTATTAACATGGGATATTAATGGTATTGTCCTATGATTTCTGCATTCCATTGGGTCGCCTCTCTTTCAAATGGGCAAAATTACAGACCCCTTCCTGTCAGTAGGTCAGGTAGTTGTCTTCCAAATTTCTTGGCATAGATGAGTGGGTGGTTCTAGTGCCACATCAGTTTGTTAAAATATTTCAATTTGTATTCCATCAATTCATGGTGCCTTGTTATTTGCCAATGCCTTCAATGCACCTTGTATTTCTTCCTTTGGGATCATTGGCTCTTGATCATATATCATATGCTACCTCTTGAGATGTTTAAATATTGACCATTTCTTTTTATAACAGTGATTCTGTGTATTCTTTCCATCTTCTTTTGATGTTTTCTCTATCATTCAATAATTTGCTCATAGAACCCTTCAATGCAGCAAGTTGAGTTTTATGTTTTTTCTTCAGTTCCCTCAACTTGAGAAATGCTGAGCATTTTCTTCTATTTTGGTTTTCTAACTCCAGTTCTTTGCATATTTCATTATAATATTTGATTTTCTCAAGCTACCCTTTGAAATAGTGAGTTAAGCTCTTGTACATCCTTACTTCTTCCATTTGAATTAGCATCGCTACACTGGAGAGTGATTTTAAGAGTGTCTTCTAACAACCATTTTGGTCTTCTCTTTCTTTGTTATCTTCTTAATGACCTTTTGCTTTCTTCTTGTATGATGTTTTTGATGTCATCCCACAACTCTTCTGGTCTTCAGTCTCCAGTGTCTTATGTATCAAATCTGCTCTTCACATCTCTAAATTCAGGTAGAATATATGAAAACAAGTACACCAGAGCCAAAATATGACCTTGAATATATCCCATTTGAATTTAGAGATCATCTGAAAAGCGGATTTGATACATTGAACACTAAAGACTGAAGACCAGAAGAGTTGTGGGATGACATCAAGAACATCATACAGGACGAAAGCAAAAAAGTCATTAAGAAGACAAGAAAGAAGGAAAAGTTCAAAATGGATGCCAGAGGAGACACTGAAACTTGTTCTACAAAGTAGAAATGCTAAAGAAAAATTAAGAAATGAGGAGGTACAAGACCTGAACAGAAAATGTAAAGGTCAGCTAGAGAAGAAAAAGTCAAATATTACAACGAAATCTGCAAAGATCTGGAGTCAGAAAATCAAAAGGAAAGAATAAGCTCAGCACTTCTCTATTTGGTGGAAATGAAGAAAAATTCAAGCTGTAACTTTTGTTATTTATGGATTATCTTGGCAAATTATTGAACGAAGCAGAAAACATCAAAAGAATATGGAAGGAATACACAGACTCACTGTACCAAAAGGAAATGGTTGATGTTCAACCATTTAAAGAGGTAGCATATGATCAAGAGCCAATGATACTGTATGAAGAAGTCCAAGGTGCATTGAAGGAATTGGCAAAGGCACCAGGAATTAGTGGAATAAAAACTCAAATCTTCCAAGAAAGTGAGGTGGCACTGGAGGCACTCAAATATCAATGCCAAGAAATTTAGAAGACAACTATCTGGCCAACTTATTGGAAAAGATCCGTATTTGTTCTCATTCCAAAGACAGGTGACCCAATGGAATGCAGATATCATCGGACAATATCTTTGATATCCCATGCGAGTACAATTTTACTCAAGGTAATAGCTTCAAGCATACATTGACAGAGTAATGGCTTCAAACATACATTGACAGAGAACTTCCAGAGGTTCAAGTTGGGTTCAGAAGAGGATGTAGAATGAAGATTTTTATTGCTGATGTCCGATGGAACTTTGCTGAAAGCACAGAATACCAGAAAGATGTTTACCTGTTTTACTGAGTATGCAAAGGCTTTTCATTGGGTGGATCATGACAAGCCGTGGGCACCATTGTGAAGTATGAGTATTCCAAAACACTTAATTGTGCTCATGAGGAATCTGTACATGGACCAAAATGTTCAAACAGAACATGGGAACACTGAATGGTTTAAAATTAACAAAGATGTGTGACAGGGTTGTATTCTTTCACCATACATATTCAACCTGTATGCTCAGCAAATAATCTGAGAAGCTGGTTTCTATGAATAAAAACGTGGCATCAGGATTGGAGGAAGACTCATTAACAACCTGTGATATGCAGATGATACAACCTTGCTTGCTGAAAGTGAAGAGGACTTAAAATACTTAATGATAAAGATCAAAGACCACAGCCTGAGGTACAGATTACATCTCAGTGTAAACAAAACAAAAATCCTCACCACTGGTTCTATAAGTAACATAATTATCAATGGAGAAAAGATTGAAGTTGTAAAGGTCTTCATTCTTCTTGAATCAACCATCCACACTAAGGCTAGAAGCAGTCAAGAAATTAAATAATGTATTGCATTAGGCAAATCTGCTGTACAAGACCTTTTTTAAAGTGTTGAAGAGCAAAGATGTCAGCTTGAGGACTGAGGTGCACCTGACCCAAGCCATGATATTATCAGTAACTTCATATGGATGCGACGACTGGACAGTGAATAAGGAAGATCACTGAAGAATTGATGCTTTTGAGTTATGGTGTTGGAGGAGAATACTAAAAGTGCCATGGGCTGCCAAAATAACCAACTGTTTTGGAAGAAGTGTAGCCAGAGTACTCCGTGGAGGCCAGGATTGCCAAACTTCGTCTCATACTTTAGACATATTGTCAGGAGGGACTATTCACTGGAGAAAGATATTATGTTTAGTAAGCTGAAGGGTAAGAGAAAAAGAGTAAGACCTCCAACAAGATGGATTTGCAATGTTGCAGCATCGATGGACTCAAGCTTGGCAACAGTTGTGAGGTTGGCCCAGGACCAGGCAGTTTTTTTTTTGTTTGTTTGTTTGTTTGCTTTGTATGTGTGTGTGCATAGGATTGCTATGAGTCAGTACTTACTCGATGGCACTTAACAACGTATATATTTATTCAAAATATTAATGATCATATTTGGTCTCTCTTAGATGTCTATAAATTTTCTTCAGCTTCAGCCTGAATTTACATATGAACAATTATGTTCTGTTCCACAAGCTAATGACATTGTTTGTCTGATGATATAGAGCCTTTCCAATGTCTCTTTCTACAATTGTAATCAATTTGATTTTTGTGAGGTCCATGTGTATAGTATTTTATGTTATTTAAAAATGGTTTTGCAATGAACAAGCCATTGATCTTACAAAATTCTATCATGTGATCTCCAGCATCATTTCTTTCACGAAGTCCATATTTTCCAACCACTGCTGCTTCCTCTTTGTTTCTTTCCTTTGCATTCCAATCACCAGCAATTACTGATATTTTTTATTGTATGTTTAATCAATTTCAGATTGAAGAAGTTGGTAGAATTATTCAGTTTTATCATCACAGGATTTAATGGTTGGTGCATAAATTTGATCAATAGTAATGTTAACTGGTCTTCCTATTAGGCACATGAATATTATCCTATCGCAGACAGCGTTATACCTCATGACTGCACTTGATATGTTCTTTTTCATGATGAATGCAATGCCATTCCTTTTTAACTTCTAATTTCCTGATAGTAAACCATCTGATTATCAAATTCAAAATGGCCAATGCCAGTCCGTTTCAGCCCAATAATGCCTAGGATATCGATATTTATGCATTCTATTTTGTTTTTGACAATCTCCAATTCTCCTAGATTTGAACTTCATGCATGCATGTTCTGATCATTAATGGATATTTACAGCTGTTTGTCTTCATTCGAGCTGTGCCCCATCAGGACATGAAGGTTCCTAGGCTTTCCTCCATTTGCTAATCACAGTCAACTATGCTTTGAGGACGTAGCACTTCCCCAGTTGCATTTTGAGTGTCTTCCAACCCTGAAAAGTTCATCTTCTGACACTATGTCTTGCAATATTCTGGTGCTCTTCATCATGTTTCAGCATTCAATAATCTGGTGTTCACAGTGTTCCACTGCTATTTTTAAGGTTTTCAGTGACTAAATATTCATAATTAGTGAATATCTCTTTCTTCTTAGTCTATTTTATTCTGGAAGCTCATCTGAAACCTTCCGTTTGTGGGTGACCCTGCTGGTGTTTTTAAATACCCATGGCATAGCTGACAGAATCACAGCAACACACAAATCACCACATTTTGACAAATTGACAAGCAAGCGGTGGGAAGATTCTATAAACATTAATAAATCTTATTAAGATTATCAAAAGTATTTGTGGCATTTTATTTAAGATATTTCTTATAGAATAAAGAAGTGTGTTGAAAGAATACAACCCTGGTGTACACCTTTCCAAATTTTAAACCATTTGGTGTTGTTCCCTTAATCTGTTTGAACAACTGCCTCTTTATCTACAAGTTCCTCATGAGCACAATTAAGAGTTCTGGAATACTCATATGTTGCAATGTTGTCCATAGCTTATCTTGGTCCACACAATTAGAAGCCTTTGCATAATCAATAAGGCACATGTCTTTGTTCCATGTCCTCTTCTGAATTGAGCTTAAACCTCTGTCAGTTCTATGTCAATAAATGTTTGTAGTAATTTTTAAATTATTTTTAGCAAAATTTTACCTGCAGAAGATATTAATGATATTGTCAGAAGATTTCCACAACCCACAGTGTTACCTCTCTTTGCAATGGGCACAAATATGGCTCTCTTACCATTGGTTGGCCAGGTAACTGTCTTTCAAATTTCTTGGCATAGATGAGTGAGTGTCTCCAGTGCTTCATCAGTTTTATGAAATATTTTGTTGTTCCACAAAACTCCTGATCCATGCTTTTTGATAAGGACTTCAATGTGTCTTGGAATATTCCTTCAGTATCATTGGTTCTTGATCATATGCTAACTCTTAAACTGGTTAAACACTGATCATTTCTTTTTGATAAAATGTCTCTGTTTATTTCTTCCATCTTTTTTGTTTGTTTGTTTGGTGGTTTCTGCATCATTCAATATTTTACACATTTGTTTTTGTTGTTAGGTACCATCGAGTCTGTAACGACTCATGTTGACTTTATTCACAGAAGAATGAAACACTGCCTGATCCTGGACCAATCTCACTACTGTTGCCACGCTTCAGACCATCGATGGTGCCACTTGGCCAATCAATCTTGTTGTGGGTCTTTCTCTATTTCTCTGACCCTCCACCTTAACAAACATGATATCCTTCTACAGCGACTTGCCCCTCCTGACAACATGTCCGAAGTATGAGAGACCAAGTTTCGCCATCTTGGTCTCCAAGGAGCACTCTGGATGAACTTCTTCCAAAAACAGATCTATTGGTTCTTTTGGCAGCCCATGGCACTTTCAATATTCTCCTCCAACATTTTAACTCAAAAGCATCAATTCTTATATGGTCTTCCTTATTCACTGTCCAGCTTTT
>NW_006408743.1:5036266-5038030 GCF_000296735.1 Chrysochloris asiatica | reverse complement strand
TTCTGGTTTTTGGTCATTCCCATCTAATGCATCAAATCTCTTCTTCAAATCATCTCTGTATTCAGGCTGGATATATTCAAGATCATATTTTGGCTCTTGTGGGCTTGTTTTAATTTTCTTCCACATCATTCTTAATTTGCATGTGAGTAATTGGTGCTCAGTTCCACAGTCTACCACTGACCTTGTTTTGGCTGATGATAGGGAGTTTCTCCACCATATCTTTCCACAGATTTAGTCAATTTGATTTCTGTGTATTCATCTGGTGAAGTCTATGTGTATAGTTGCCTTTCATTTTGTTTGTTCTTAAAAATTTATATCATGAGATTTTCAGCATCATTTTTATCACTAAGGCCATATTTTCCAACTACTGATCCTTCCTCTTCATTAACAACATTCACATTCCAATTATCAGTAATTATCAACACTTCAAGATTTCATGTTTGTTCAATGCAAACTGAAGAAGTTGGTAGAATTTTTCAATTTCATTATCACTGTTTAGCAGTTGGTGTGTAAATGTAATACTGCTAGTATTAACTTGTCTTCCTTTTTTAGGCATATTAATATTATCCTATCACAGACAGTATTGTATTTCAAGACATATTTTTCTATTTCATGATGAATGAGGCACCATTCTTCTTCAATTTGTCATTCTTAGCATAGTAAATTATGTGTTTGATAGATTCAAAATGGTCAGTACCAGTTCATTTTAACTAAGTAATGCTTAGGATATTGATGAATATACATTCCATTTCATTTTCCACAATTTCTAAAATGAATCTCATACTTTGTACATTTCATGTTTTGATTTTTAATGGATGTTTACATTCCTTCCCTTCCTTTTGAGCTAGGCCACATTAGCAAATGAAGGGCCCAAAGCCTGACTCCATTCACATCATCATGGACAACTCTAGTTTGAGGTGACAGCTCTTCTGCAGTCATATTTTGAGTGCCCTCCAGAGGTGCTCATCTTCAGCACTGTGTCTTACTGTGTTCTAATGATCTACATCATGTTTCATTATTTAATATTCTGGTACTATCTGACGGTTTCTGCTACACCTCATATGTTTTTCAGTGACTAAATATTTAGAAGTAGTCTTCATTTGGAAGCCTATCTGAAACATGTCTATCATGGTTGACCCTGCTGATACTTAAAAAACTGGTGGCATAGCTTCTGGAATCACAGCAACATGCAAGCCACCACAATATGAAAAAGTGACAGACCACTGCTGGGTTGCCTTATATGGTTGTTTTCTATTTTTTTCCCCCTTTCATAATATTTCTGTATAATTTTAGAATGTGTTGTTGTTGTCAAATGCTGTTGAGTTGGGTCTGAGTCATATAAACCCTGTGTAGAGTTTCCAAGAGGCATCTAATGAGCTTAAACCTTCAACCTTTGGTTCAAACCAACCTTACAGTCCAGTGCTTTATCCCATAGCAACACACCAGGACACCAGTATTTAGAACTAGACCAAACTATTAATACCATAATCATTTATTTGGGTGATTTAGTTGATTTGTTTGGGTGATTGTAGATTCTTAATTGATATATTTTGAAATCATTTCTCTGTGAGTCCCTTATTATATTAGCAATATCTATAAATAAGATGCAAAAAGGAAAAAAAAAAGATATAAAAGAAATAAAGAGTAAGGTGTAATAGAGGGAGAAGCAGCAGTGCGTTCTAGAATTTTTGAGAATGACGTTCTAAAGTTGTCAATGTCTATTGGCTGCATTTCACTAAGTGAGAAATTGTTAAGCCTCTTTAC
>NW_006408743.1:5035137-5036119 GCF_000296735.1 Chrysochloris asiatica | reverse complement strand
ATTATGTATTGTTATTTGTTTGTGGTTACTCAAAGACTGGAAAACAGTATTAGAAAATAAAGTAGACTTTTAATATTGAAAAGTTTATTGCCTATCATCATCATCTTACAGTGGCAGCAGCAATAGGCTCAAGATTCACAATTATTGTGAGGATAACACACAATAGGGCAGTGTTCTTCCTGTTTTGTATATGGTAACTATTAATAAGAACCAATTTGATGGCACTGAACAACATCAATATCAATTACATCACTGCTTTTTAAAATAGAGACATCAATACCATATTTGGGAATAGATCTTTAGCATAAATTAAGTATACATTCAATAAGTTTGCTGCTAATTAAATTCTGCTATAAGATAATCCTAATGGAACTGGAAAGATTATCTTAGCTCTAGTTTAGCATGAACTAAATGTATATCCAACATATATTTTACATGAGATGAAATGGAAATGAAGTATTATTTCATTTAAAATATCTTTCAGAAAACATTATATAGACTTGATAGACATTAATTTTATTGAATCTGCTATTTTAGAACAGTGCTGTTTCTTACATAATTTTGTTCTCTGATTTTGCTATTGCCTGATATTCATTATGTTATACATATCTGTTACCTCCTTTGAAATATTTAACTGAGTGTTCCTCCTATTACACAAATAGTATCTTTTGCTTCAAAGATGATGATATAATTTAGAATTCCATTTCTAGATTGTGTCTGGTAATAATTTATCAAATGTCATTGTCTAACACACCCTAATAATTTTAGCAGACATCTAGGGAACTTTTTGGATATGTATTATAAAGCTTGAAATGGCAACAACTAGGAGTTCTCCTGTCACTGTTATTCCCAAGAGTGTTAAGTTTCCATTACACTGGAAAGGTTAATGCAAGAAGTAGTTCCAAGAAAATAGTCTCTGAAAAATTTCATGTTCTTGTTTTCGCTGTTGTTCGGTGCCATCAAGTTGGTACCGACTAATAGC
>NW_006408743.1:5021159-5023422 GCF_000296735.1 Chrysochloris asiatica | reverse complement strand
TGGTGAGCTTGAACCACTGATCTTATAGTTCAAATGGGCTTTGCAGTTCATCACATTAACTAGCAGTAGCATAGGAATTTGAAATTCTGGTGACTAGAACAGGGGGGCTTGTACTGTTTCTGAGGAGGCAGAAAGGGAGCATACACTGCTGACAATCTTGGGAGCATAACAGTCAGGGTATGGGCATATTAGCCATCAATTCAGTGACTTAGTAGTATGCACTGCATATCATTGATTATGGGCTGGTAGTGGGGATCTTCCAATTGCTGGTGGTTGCGATTTAGGCATCATCAGTGGCAGGCTTAGTTCAGCAGGTATGTAGGGAGGTTTTCAGGCCACTAATTGACTGGCAGGCTGGGAGGGAAACACGCTGCTGGTTACATGTTGGGTGGATGGGGTAGTTAGGAAGCATGATCCTCTCAGAGGCAAGGATTTGGGACACTCCTTTCTTAGGGTAGCCTAAAGTTAGTGCCAGAGCCTAATCAAATGTGAGGGGATGACTTTTCAAAGTCTAGTATCTCAAGCTGACACTTCATAAATATTTCCCATTACAGAAGCCTTCAACCTAAATGACCAAGGTCTGCTACTGTTGAATAGTTCTGCTTGTATTTTTCTGTCTCACTTCCTACTATATGGTCACCTGGATTCCTGGAACTCTTGCTTATCTTTCCGTACTTTCCATTCTTAGACCTGGTTCACTTTACTTCAATCCAGATTTTTCTGTACAGTATTTTTTCTCCTATTGGTGATTCTGTGAATTTGCTTTCCTATGCTCCTCACCATGCAATGCAATTTGATTTGTCTAAAGACAGCCACACTAACATGGGATGGCTTGCACAACTCCTAGAATCTGTAATTCTTGTTCACTCTGCTTATTCCGTTTCTCCTTCCATTCAAGGTTCAATGTAATTCACATTCTTTTATTACTCAGGATTGCAAGACTCACATATCTATGTTTGTTTGTTTGTTTGTTTGACTTGATTTCTTGCATCTTTTCTGTAGGAGGATGCAATGGTATGTCTAACTAAGACTCCATATTGGTCCACCCAATCAGAAATCGACATTGTGATAGGACAACTAAAACATTTATAGTTGTTATTTGTGTATTTATTATTTATAAATTCACCATTCATTGGAATACATTCACAATGTTTTTGTAGTAATTAGCAGACATATAGACATGCAAAGCAGCACAAAATTTGAAGCTTTCGTCATCAAGGATAGTTTGTTTTTGCAAATTAGACATTTGCAGGGGCTCTATAGAACATAAATACGATGGACAATGAGATTCAAATGTAAATTAAAGAGATAGTCTTAATTATTGTGAGACCAAATAAACTACCTTGTTTCTTTGAATTTTTATGTTTCTCGTATTCCTATCATTTACCTGGACATGTTGTTCCTGAACACCATTTGTCTGTCAACTTGTCAAACTGTGTTGGCTTGTGTGTTGCTGTGATGCTGGAAGCTATGCCACTGGTATTTTAAATACCAGCATGGGTACGCAGGATGAACAGGTTTCAGCAAAGTTTTCAGACTAAGATAGATGAGGAAGAAGGAGAGGAAGATCAGTTTGCAAGGGTTAGTCATTAAAACTTAGGAATTAAAGCCAAACATTGTCTGGTGCAGTACCAGAAGATGAACCCCCTCTGCATAAAAGGCACTCAAAATATGATGTCTCCTCACAGTAGAGTTGACCTTAATGAAGTGGGTGGAGCAAAGTTTTCAGGACTTTCAAATTGCTGATTGGGCACATTATAAAATGAGAAAATGTCGTTGCAAGCATTCACTAATAAATGGAAAGTGTAATGTACAATGTTTGAACATAGGAAAATTAGAAGTCTTCATAAATGAAATGGAACACATAAAATAGATATCCTAGATATTAGTGAGTTCAAATGGACTGGCATTGGCCATTTTGAATAAGATAATCATATGATTTATATGCCGGAAATAACAAATTCAAGAGAAATGGTGCTGCATTCATTGTCAAAATAATATTTCAATATCTATCTAGAAGTACAATGCTGTCTGTGATAAGATGGGGTCTATACACCTACAAGGAAGACCAGTTAATAACACTATTATTCAAGTTTAAGTACCAACCGCTAAAGCCGGTATGGATGAAATTGAAGAATGCTAACAACTTCTTTGAAATTGATCAAACATGCAATCAGATACATAGATTATTACTAATGATTTGAATATGAAAGTTGGGAACAAAAAGGAAGGCCAGCAAGTAGAAAATCTGGGCTTGGTGACA
>NW_006408743.1:5014361-5021059 GCF_000296735.1 Chrysochloris asiatica | reverse complement strand
TAAGTATGGTGAAAGAATACAACTTTGTTCCACACTTTTCTTAATTTTAAATCATTCAGTGTTCCCATATTCTGTTTGAACAACTGCCTCTTGGTCGATGTACAGAATCCTCATGAGCAAAATTAAGTGTTCTGGAATACTCATACTTCTCAATGTTGTTCATAGCTTGTTATTATCCACACAATCAAAAGCCTTTGCATAGTCAATAAATCATAGGTAAACATATTTCTGATATTCTCTGCTCTCAGCCAAGATCCATAGGACATCAGTAATGATATATATCCCTCATTCCATGGCCTCTTCTGAATTCAACTTGAACCTGTGGAAGTCCTCTGTCTCTGTATGCTTGTAGCCATTTCTTTTTACATTTAGTAAAACTTATCCCTATGGGTTATCAAAGAGATTGTCCAATGATTTCCGCATTCCGTTGGGTCACCTCTCTTTGAAATGGGCACAAATATGGATCTCTTCCAATTAGTCAGCCAGATAATTTTACTTTGGTAGAGATCATTTTTCATGGTGTTGATTAAATTTTAGGTGTAAGCAGGAGAAATTCCTGCTTATTATATCATTCAAAAGAGAAAGGCCTTGAGAAAATGTGTTTAAATATTTTTTTAATTTTTAGAAAATGTTTACAAACAACATAAAATATGCTCCATCTGCCTTATGATCTCTTATGTCATCTGTTGCTATACTATGACATTGGTTGATTGGTTGGTCATGTGCCATGGAGTCAGTTCTGACTCATACCATGACATTATATATGGCAAAATCAGGGCCATATATGGTTTACTCATCATCAACAAAATTTTGACACTATTTAAGTATTACTTCTGGCTAGTAATAATTACATTCTGTAAGTTCAACTTTTAGCTTAAGTTATAAAATTGAGTGATAGAACATATTTTACTTTTGCCTAACAAAATATTGTTCTAGAAAAATACTTCCTGTGATTAAACTTGAATATTTATTCTCTCCACATCCTAACAAATAAGTGAATGCAATAATCATATATACTCTTAACAAAATATATTGTTTATTGAATACATTTTTACTAACTTGGAAGAGTTACTGGATTATGTGTATAGTTAAGTTTTCAATATCTAGGTGACTTCTTCTGTGGTGCTGTGGATCAGTTTGGGATTGCGAATCACAATGTCAGCAGTCCAAACCCACTCCTTAGAAATCTTATACAAGGTCACTATAAGTCAGAATCAACTCCATGGCACTTAACAACAACAATAACTAGCCAAAATTTGGCTGTTTTAACACAGCCAGCGGCACATTGGAAGATAAGACTCTCAGTCTACTTCAGAAAGGTCATAGCTTTGGAAACCTTATTGAATAGTTCTATTCTGCACAAATGTATCACTGAGCATCAGAATCAACTCGATGCTAACTAAAGACAACAATTTATTAATAAGGACTCAAGGAAACTTAATTTATTAATAGATGCCTTTATGTGCTTATATGTATTTCAGTGAAAAAGTAAGCTTGCAACGTATAGGTGCTGAGACTGGGAAAGAACACTTTTGGTGATTAGAAACTTTCTTCATACTATTACTAAATGTCACTTGGCACAAGCCAGAACTATATAATATATGAGAGTTCTTTAAGAAGCTGGAAGAATTAAGTGTTTTTAAAGAATAGCAGCTTCACAAAGAGTCTTCAGATGTTTAATTACTACTGAAGCCTTGGCTTTGTGTCTATTGTTGGCATATCTTGTTTTGACTGCTTGAAAACAAAAGCTTCTTTTTTTGGCTTTGTTTCTCTATTTCCATGAATAATGAGGGTAGCACTGAGTCACCTGCAGAGCTTTCAGTGGGTGATAGTTAAATGAATTCCAAAGGGGAAATTAAAAAATAAATAAAAAGGAAGAAGTGTGTAAAAATATTTTACTATTAACTAACCAAATCTCAAATATTTACTCAGAACATTAACTTGAATTTTCTCATTAATTTGGATGAAATTATTTTCCGTTTTACTACATACCTAGTATGGTGTTGTAGGATCAGCACTGCACTGTGAACCATAAGGTCAGTGGGTTAAAACCCACCAGTTGCTCCTCAGAAACCCTATAAAGTGTCACCATGTGTTGGAACCCACTCGATGTTAATTAATAACAACAACAACAACATTTTATTCAAGGGGAACACAATGAATTCATATAATATGCACCGGACTGAGAACCACAAGGTCATGAGTTCAAGCCCACTAGCTGCTCTGTGGGAGAAAGATAAGGCTTTCTGCTCCTGCAAAGACTTACAGCCTCTGAAACCCTATACAGGGGTGTTATGAGTTTAATAATAATTTATATGGTTTTAAAAAAATTTCTGAAAAGGCCATTTTAATATCAGAAAAATGTCATATTAAATCCATCGTGAGGTAAATTTTGAAAATGTTTTATGTACTTAAATTAAAATTTAGATTTATTTTCACAAGCACAGACTTTTCAAAAGTTTCATTATGAGTAAGTCGGAGCACATTTTTTATGAAGCACTATTATTATTATCTTCTTTCTATTGCTTCTTTATTCTGACATGGCTTTTCTTCCATAAGATATTGATGCTTTGTTATTGTTTCTAGGTGCCGTCAAGTCAGCTTCTGTATAGACACCCTGCACAACAGAATGAAACATTTCTTTGTTCCTCGTAGTTGTTGTTTTAACCCATTCTTGTAAGCACTGTGTCATTCCATCTCATTGGGGTAAGTCCTGTTTTTTACTACATCTGTAAATTAACGAGTAATATATCCTTTTCCTGGGACAGGTCCATCCTGATGGAATGTCTGAATTACATGATATTAAGTCTCTCTATCCCGATTTCCAAGGAGCATCCTGTCTGTACTTGCTCCAAGATAGGTTTGTTTGTACTTCAGGCAGTCTTTGGCACTTTCAAAATATTCTTCCCTAAAACCATAATTCACAGGCAACAATTCTTCAGTCTTCTATTTTCAACAGCCAGTGAGGTTATTGAAACTAATATGGCATGGGTCAGGAAGACCTTTGTCTTAAAGTGACATCTTTAACATTTTAAAGAGATGCTTTGCAGAAGATTTGACCAATGTAATACAGCCTTTCATTTCTTGACTGCTGCTTAATTACTGCTTCTATGAACATTGATTGTGGATTCAGATAAAATGAAAACTGTGATAACTTCAATATTTTCTATATTTATCATGATATTGTTTATTGTGCATATTGTGAGAATATCTGGTTGTTTGTGTAGGGGCGTTTTCACTGAGTTGCAATTCATATGGAAGTCTATATATTTTTCTTCACTTTCTGCAGGTAAGGTTGTCAAATTTGAATATCAGTTGTTATGAGCCTTCCTCAAGTTCTCAGGTAGCATTCTTCTTCATAAAGTTTAACTTTTCACATTATGTGCCTAATGTACAGTTTGAAAAAGTATGATGAAAAGTTACAACATTAACAAAACTCTCTTGATTTAAAAAAAAACACTATATCCCCTTGTTCTGTACAAAGGACTGCCTATGATCAGGATGAACACTGACCCACACCTTTCCTGATTTTTAAATAATTTACTATCTCTGTGTTCTGTTTGAAAAACTGCCTCTCAGTCTACATACAGGTGCATTATGAACAAAATGAAGTGTTCTGAAATACCCATATTTCACAATATTATCCATATTTTCTATGATCCACACAGTCATATGCTTTTGCATAAACAATAAAATACAAGTAAAACTTTTTCTATTATCCTCTGCTTTTAGCCAAGATCCCAGGTGATGTCAGCAGTGATATCCCAATTTCAAAAAAATCCTGTTTTGAATCTGGTTTGATTAAAATACCTAATTTAAATTATTGAAAATATGTTCTTAAGTTTTACCATATTTTTAGATTTTTGTGTATGAAATTTTAATTGAATTTTATCTTCTTTCACTCTTTAGCCAACTAAATGATTTTATGATTACAATACTGAGGGATATATACCATTATTTTTCTCAAATCCAGGAAAATGTGATAGAATTCTGAAACCTTTTACTGAAAATGCTACATTAAATTGAAAACACTAAGTTTGGCTACTTCTGAGTAAAGGACAGATAGTAAATGAAATGGAGGTTATAAAAATGCATCTGGAATAAAGTAATTCACAAATGATTAATGATAATTGTGATATAGATGAGGTCTTTGGTCATATACACACAATGGAATTTTTAAAATACAACAAAGTTCAAGGATAAAAAAAATAAGCTAATTGCAAAAGAAAACAAAAACAAAAAAATGAACAAGAGTGACAGTCCTAATCTCTGATAAAATAAACTTTAAGAAAAAATCAGCATAATAGATAAATATGGACATTATCTCATGACTAAAGGGACAATTGAACAAGATAAAATAACCATAATGCTCCCAATGAAAGATCTCCAAAATATGTAATGCAAACACTAACAGATTTGAAGAAAGAAATAGATGAATCTACAATTATAGTGGGAGATTTTAATACAACACTTTCAAAAATGGATAGAACAACTAGAAAGAAAATTGACAAAGACACAGAGGAACTAAACAACACAATCAGCCAACTGGACCTCATAGATGTATACAGAGCAGTCAACCCAACAACAGCACATGGAACATTCTCCAGAATAGACCATGTGTTAGGCCACAAAACAAACCTCCATAAGTTGACAAATATCAAAATACTACAAAACATCATCTCAGACCACAATATTATCAAATGAGAAATCAACAACACAAAGACCAAGGAAATAAATTCAAATACATCGAAACCGAATAACACCCTGCTGAAAAGTGATTGGGTAGTAGAAGAAATAAACGTGAACTCACAAAATTTCTAGAAACAAATGAGAATGAAAAACAACAACATACCAAAATCTTTGGGATAATGTGAAAGTGGTGCTGAGAGGAAAATTTATTGCAATAAATGCACACATCCAAAAAGAAGAAAGAAACAAAATAAACACATTAACACATCATCTACAACAATTAGGAACAGTCCAACAGAGGAAACCTACAGCCACCAAAAGAAAATAAATAATAATGAGTAGAGCAGAAATAAATGAGATAGAAAACAGAAAAAACTATAGAAAGAATCAACAGGAAAAGAAGCTGGTTCTTTGAAAGGGTTAACAAAATTGACAGACCATTGGCAAACCTAACAAAACAAAAGAGGAAGAAGACAAAAACAAAAAAACAAAAAACATTAGAAACCACAGGGGCAAATGGAAACAAAGGTAATCAAAAGGATAATAGCAGAATACTATGGAAAACTGTACTCCAACACATTTGAAAACTTAGAAGAGTATGGATGCAATATTAGAAAAACACAACCTACCTAAACTTACACAGAGTGAAGTAGAAAAACTGAACAGACCCTTAACAAAAGAAGGAATTGATCAGGTCATCAAAAAACTCCCAACCAAATGAAGTCCAGGAACAGATGGCTTCCCTGATGAATTCTACCAAACATTCAGGGAAGAGCTGTCACCAATGCTACTCAAATTATTCTAGACTATAGAGGAGGATGGAAAACTTCATAATACATTTTATGAAGCAAGCATAACCCTCATACCAAAACCAGTAAAAGATGTCACTAAGAAACAAAAATATAGACCAATATCCCTCATGACCATAGATGCAAAAAATTCTCAACAAAATCCTAGTCAACAGAATCCAGTAGCACATCAAAAAGATAATACAACATGATGAACTGGAATTCATATCAAGGATGCAAGGATGTTTCAACATTTGAAAAATGATCAATATTATCCACCATATAAATAAGAAAAAAAGAAAAGAACCACATGATCATATCAATTGATGCAGAAAAGGCATTTGACAATATCCAACATCCATTCCTGATAAAACCCTCAACAAATTAGGAATTGAAGGGAAATTCCTCTACACAATTAACAGCATATATACAAAACCAACAGCCTACATTACTCTCAATGGAGAGAAACTGAAAGCCTTCCCTCTGTGGACAGGAACTGCACAAGGATGCCCTTTGTCACTACTCTTATTCAATATTGTGCTGGAAGTCTTATGAAGACTTACACTGCAGGACCCGGAAATTAAAGGCTTCCATATTTGTAAAGAGGAAGTAATAGTCTCTCTTTTTGTAGATGATATGTTCCTATACATAGGAAACCCCAAAAGACTCTATAAAAATGCTGCTAGACCTCATTGGAAGATTCAGCAAAGTGGCAGAATATAAGATCAACGTACAAAAATTAGTTGGATTCCTCTATACCAATAATGACAGCAATGAAAAGGACATTAGGAAAGCAAGGTCATTTACAATAGCTGCCCATAATATACAATATCTAGGAATAAATGTAACCAGAAAAACAAAGGAACTATACAAAGAAAATCACAAAACACTAATACAAGAAAACAAAAGAGACCTACAAAAATGGAAGAATGTACCATACTCCTGGATAGGAAGACTTAACATTGTGAAAATGTCAATACTGTCCGAACAATTTACACATATAATGCAATCCAAATCCAGATTCTAACGACATTCTTCAAAGAGATAAAAAAAAAAAACAATTACTAATTTTATATGGAAAGAAAAGAGACCCAGGATAAACAAAGCACTGGTTATGAAGAAGAATAGGTTGGAAACCTCTCACTCTCTGACTTCCAAATTTATTGCCCGGCTACAGTGATCAAAACACCTAGGTACTGATACAATGAAAGAAACATTCAT
>NW_006408743.1:4997833-5007529 GCF_000296735.1 Chrysochloris asiatica | reverse complement strand
GAATGCACTGGCAAAACCAAAACTCCAGGAATTGATGGAATACAAACTGAAATGTCTCAACAGCCGATGAAGTGGTGGAGTCACTCAATTTTCTATGCCAAAAAATTTGGAAGACAGCTATCTAGCCAATCAACAGGAAGAGACTCATAATTCTGCCCATTCCAAAGAAAGATCACCTGATGGAATGTAGAAATTGTTGAACAATATATTTAGTATCACATGCAAAGAAAATTTTGTTGAAGATTATGCAAAAACAGCTGAGCAGTACATTGTCAAGGAGCTTCCAGAAATTAAGCTGGATTTAGAAGAGGATGCAGAAGTATGGATTTAATTAGTGATGTCAGATGGATCTTGGTTGAAAGCAAAGGTAACCAGACAGATGTTTGCTTGTGCTTTTTTGACTATGCAAGGGCATTCAACTTAGTTGACCCTGACTAACTATGGATAGCATTGCAAAGATCTGTGTTTATGAAGAATCTGTACATAGGCCTTGAGAAAGTTTTAGAAGGGAAAAGGGGATAGTGAATGTTTAAAAATCAGGAAAGATGTGCATCATTGTTGTATCATTTCTCTGTTTTTCAGTCTGTATGCTAAGCAAATAATTATAGAAGTTGCATTTATGAAGAAGAATGTGGCATCAGCATTGAAAGTGCTTAAGACTTGAAGTATTTGCTTATGAAGATCAGAGTCCAGCTTTCAGAATGAGTTACCTTTCAATGTAAAGAAAATGAAAATCCCCACAACTCAACCAATAAATTATGTCATGATACACAGAGAAAAGATGTATGTTGTCAAAGTCTTATTTTTCTTAGACCCACTAACAATTATCTTGGAAGTAACAGCCAACAAAGCAAACTACATATTGAAGTAGGTAAATCTGCTGCTTAAGACTGCTTTAAATATTAAAGAGCAAATATATCAATTTAAGGACTAAGGTGTGCCTGACCCAGAACATGACATTTCCAATTGCCACATGTGCATGTGAAAGTTGGAAATTGAATAAGAAGACCTTTATGAATTTATACAATTGAGTGCTGGAGAAAAATATTGAAAGCACCATAAACTGTAAGAAGAACAAACAAATCTGTCTTGGATGAAATACAACAATAATGCTCCTTAAAAAAGTGGATGACAGGACTTCATCTCTTGTTCTTCGTACATGTTTTCAGGAAGGGTCAGTCCCTGAGGACATCATGCTTGGTAAAGTGAAGAGACATTGAAAAATAAAAGGTCCCCTAATGAGGTGGATTTACACAGTAGCATCAACTATATTAGGAAGGTACAGGACTAAACAGTGTTTCCTTGTATTGTGCATAGGGTCCTTACGAATCAGACCTGATACAGGGCTCCTAACAATAACAACATGTTCCCTCAATGTCAGTTCAAAAGAAAAGTAATACACAAAAAAAGCTAGAAATAAAGAGCTTTCTTAATTTAATAAAATCAGAGCCATAGTCACTTTCTACTTTTCATAATGCTTTTGAATATGGAAAATATTTAGGCATTTGAGAGGAATGTAAAAAATTCTGTCTTTGATTTATATACTCTGACATGTAAACCAGGCATCCATGACACCCTGCAGTGCAGGCGATGAGGTGTTGCATTGCAAGGAAACTGTCTATCAGAATTTGGTATTTGAAAATTATTCATGAATAGATAGGAGATGGAATCATAAAAAGGAGAAATTTGCAGCAAGCAGTAAGTATAAAATGATAATTGAAGTGCCTCAAATTCAGTTAAATGATACATTTTCATTAAAATAATTGGGGCAGAAGAAAACATTGAACTTGAAAGTTGGAGGATAATAGAGAAACATGTTTGAACTTTTTTTGTTATGAAAAACAAAGCAAAACAAAAACTGAACAACCTGAATTAAAAAGAAATTAGGAAAAGAAAGAAAACAAAAACACACATAAAAATACCCTCACACAGATAGCTGTGCAACCACAGTGCAAGCGAAATGTTATTGTATTCTCTCCTAATAGCTTTTATCTATACATATATCAATCAACAACTGAATGTGACATAATATCTGTGGCATTAATATGTCATATATATGTTGTTGCTGTTGGTCAGTTCTGACTCATAGCGACCCTGTATAGGATTTCCAAGGAGCAATCCTGTGCTGTATCCCACATATGTTGTTGTTGTCAGATGCCATCGAGTCGGAACCGACTCATAGAGACCCCATGCACAGCAGAAAGAAACAATGTCCGGTCCTGGGCCAACCTCACTATTGTTGCCACACTTGATGCCATCATTGATGCCACCTGGCCGATCCATCTCATTGGGGGTCTTCCTCTTTTTCTCTGACCCTCCATCTTACCCAGCATGACATACTTTTCCAGTGACTGTTCCCTCCGGACAATATGTCCAAAGTATGAAAGATGAAGCTTAGCCATCCTGGCCTCCAAAGAGCACTCTGGCTGCACTTCTTCCAAAACAGATCTGTTGGTTCTTTTGGCAGTCCATGGCACTTTTAGTATTCTCCTCCAACGCCACAATTCAAAGGCATCAATTCTTCTACGATCTTCCTTATAGCAAGTATGTATTTCTTCCTTTCTTGTTAAAAATCCATTTTTAATTAATATAGTACACAGAAAATTAGAAATGAGATAATAGACTATACTAGACTTTGATATATGTTTAGAAAATGAGAGGAAGATGAAAAATCACAGTTACATCAAAGGCAGTAGAAAAAGTTGTAGCCCAATACACCCATAGGAAATGGATGCTGTTCTCCCCAGAAGCATTTTAGAGAAACACAAAGCTAAGACAACAGAAAAGTAAGAGATGATGTGAAAGCAGATAATGTTAATAATAAAATTAGGAAATTTATGGTGAAGTGCTTCTTGCTGGCATTTTAAGATAGGTTTGAATCTCAATTTTGGCGATTAGTACTCACTCATTTGAAACTCTTTACTGGGTCACTATGAAATGGAACAGACTCGACTGGACTAAAAAATAACATATAGATAGAGATATTGATGCCATTGTCATCATTATTCAATGACAATATATATCCTTGTTTTGGCATATATATTTGGGAGAGACATTGGATAGTTTGAAAAATGAAATGACTCATAAGTTTTAATAAAGCCTATGTTGTTGCGATTCTTAAGTGCCATTTAGTTAGATTCAAATCATAGTGTACATGAATAGGGTTGCCATGGAGCATCTGGGGAGTTTGCAGCACCGATGTTGTGGCCAGCAATTCAGTGCTTATCCTATAGCACCACTCCAAAGCATGCAGTTATTGTTGTTGTGAAATATATGTGATCTTACACATAAGAGCAAGCAAGGTTGTATCGTAGGGTGCATAGGGTGGCAATGTTTTGGTACCGGCTCGATGGCACCTAACAGCATCAACAAGTGATTGGTGGATTCTAATTGCCAACATTTAGGCAAGAAGCCTAGGTCTAAAATATTTATACCACAAGTGCTATTTAAGTTTCAGGGACTTTTTTTGTTTTAACATGACATTCTGATGGTTTTGGATAACACAAGGATATATAATCACAAAATTTTAATTTGATATCTAGTAAATAGGTGGAGGGTCAGAGAAAAAGAGAAAGACCTCCCAACGAGATGGATCGGCCAGGTGACATCATTGATGGACTCAAATGTGGCAGCGGTAGTGAGGTTGGCCCAGGTTTGGACATTGTTTCGTTCTACTGTGCATGGGGTCACTATGAGTCAGTTCTGACTCGATGGCACCTGACAACAACAACAACAAAATACACATTTAAAAGTGTAGTAGTAAACCTGTTATAAAATATGACTGAAAAAATTCTGTTCACAACTATATATTCTAAGCATGTAGACATAGAAACTAATATTTAAAAGTGTTAAATATATAGAATAATATTTGTTGCAAATATTTCTAAGAAAAAGTTCTTAATTATCAAGTTTGATTCACAAGAGCTTGGTTAATAGTGTAGTTTATATTTTGACATTTTAATCTAGTGTAGGTACTCATTAATGAGACTTACACAACATTATATGACAAGGCGAATCATTTGATATCGGTGACCATTTTGACCTTCAGAAATAAAATTTCATTTGGTTATATCTTATAATTTTATATAAATAATGAATCTTACACTTTTAGTGGCCTCTATACATGGCACTTATTATAAGTACAGGACAACAAATTGGTTTAAGTCATAATTCCAGCGATTCCAACTCACCAGCTGCAACTCACAAACCCTATACAGGGTCACTGTGAGTTGTAACCAACTCGATGGCATTTAACCAGAAGCAAAATCTATTAGGATAGATACCTGGTGTGGTGCTATGGATAAACACTGTACTGCTAAGCGCAAGATCAGTGGTTCAAATCCCCCAACAACTCCTTGGAACTGACTCAGTGACATTTAACAACATAATGTTTCTTAATAGAATTCATTTAAAAATGGAGATTATTGAATTTTCTGCTTTATTAAAACTAGTGTTTCTGATCAATAAGACTTTGGTTGTGAAAGTCTACATAAATATTTTCTAGCACTGTATATAAATTAACCTTTTTTTTTGAATCAGAAATTGCTTTACTAATGAAGGAATTATAAGTTTATATCATTCCAAATATTAAGTAATATTACATATTAATACCACTTATATTTATAAATAGTATTTTGTGGCTCTGTAGGATAAGCACTGAACTCCTAATTGCAAAGCTGGCATTTCAAATCCGCCAACCACTTCTCTGAAACCAAAAATAGAGTTACTATGAGTTGGAGCAGATTTAATGACACTACAAAACAACTCTGGTAGCAGGAAGGAGCTCTGGTAGCGTAGTGGTTATGAATCAGACTGTAAACCGCAAGGTCAGCAGTTCAAAACTACCAGCTGTTCCGCTGGAGAAAGATGAGGCTTTCTGTTCCCATGAAGATTTACAGCCTAGGAAACCCTGTACAGAGCCGCTATGAGTCGGTTCCGACTCCACGGCACATAACCAAACAACAAAAAACAACTGCACAACAATATTTGAGTGATTTCTCTGTATAGGTCTATTCTAGATTCTTCACAGGAAAAATATTATTTAATCATCAGATAGGTTTATACGTATAAATCCTACTATACCCTATAATTTAAAGAGAAAATATAATGCTCAGGACATTTGAACTGTTTGTTTATGCTTACAGTAAAAACTGGATAGTAGTACATGTACTGAGAATAATATTTACCTTGATTTCCAAGCCTGTGTAACACCTGAGAAATAATTACTATAGTCCTTGCGAGCTGCAAGGTCAGCAGTTCGAAACTACCAGCGGTTCCACGGGAGAAAGATGAGGCGGTCTGCTCCCGAAAAGATATACAGCTTCGGAAACCCTGTGTAGGGTCGCTATGACTCGGAACCGACTCCACAGCACATAACAACAACAACAACAACAAGTGTTACCATTTGAGAAAATGACTGACTTTAGGATAGAATAAAAAACAGTGACATGAGGAAGAAAAAGCAAAACTTCTGCTTTAATGTTATCAATAATTTGCATGATTATCATCTAGTTTTATAAATGCACTCCACTTTGAGAGACTTAGGACACTATAAATTCTTCTCAGTTATGAACAGAAGGTATTATTATATGTAGTATAAAGTGATAGATCCTTCATTTCTTTGTAGCAGTAGTTCAATTAGTTATTGTTTAAATGACACCCTCAAACTCTACCATTGGGAAGCAAACTAAGAGAAAGTAAAACAAACAGGCTTGATTAAAGGGGATTATAGGAAACCAATTTGGTACTACAAGAGATTAAAATAGATCATAGAGCATATTCATTCTAAAGTGGATGATTCAAGTGAATTTCAGACAAAGTTGTTGTTGCTGTTGTTTTTTAATGTGAAGTTAAGATAACCACTACATTTCAAAGACAGAATTTGAAGTTGTGATGCAAAATTAAAATATTGGAGGAAAGAAGAGAGGAAACTATTATCAAGAGGGTAGAGCTGACATTTTAGGGTGAGAAGATCAGTAAATATCTTACCCTCCAAGTGATCTTAGAGCTTTATTGTAGTAGCTAGTAGATATGCTATACCTGTAATTTAGTTCATTTTATGTAAATGATAAGGTGATGAGGTAAACATTAATCTTCAGTGTTTAGTTCCATTCTTTGGATGAAAGAATTCTGTCCAGAAAACCTTTTAATATAGAAGTACAGATGACTTCTATCTGACTGGGAGATAATAGCAAGAGTTAATGATTTACTATTCATATAGACTAATTATAATTCAACTATTAGCCTTAGTTGGCTAGAAATATTAACTAATTCTCCACTAGGCTATCAGAATGTTTTGAGAAAAACAAAAACACAAGCAGAAGTACCTCAATGGATATAGATTATCTGATTAATGTATAATTAACTTTTTTTTTAATCTATGGAAGTTTTCAGAAAGATTAAATAAAAAATCAGGTCAATTTTTTAAAGATGTGAGCTATTTAATTTAAGCTAATGTTATTTTCTGTCTTAGCCATCTAGTGTGGTGAAAACAGAAATATCATATGTGGATGGCTCTAAAACACAAATTTATTCTCTCACAATTTAATAGTCTAGAGGTCTGAATTCAGAATACTGGCACTGGGGAAAGAATCTTGTCTCATTTTCACACCTGTAAGCCAAAAATGAAGAAAAAATTAGAGCCTCAGGTTGTGGCACTGTAGGATAAGCACAGGACTACAAGTTTAGTTTGAACCACAAGTGGCCATTCAAACCCAACAGCCACTCCTCAGAAGTCCTATACAGATTCACAATAAATCCAAACTGACTCAGAGGCACTTAACACTAACTATATCAGCAAAATAGTTATCTTCCAAATTTCCTGGCATAGATGAGTGAGTGCCACTGGTGCTACATCAATTTGTTGAAACATTTCCATTTCTATCCCATCAATTACTGCACCTTTGTTTTTCATCAATGTCTTTAGAGCATCTTGGACTTCTTCTTTCAATAACATCAGATCTTGATCAAATGGTACCTCCTGAAATGAAATCCTGCAGTATTGAAGAATTCCATATGCAAAATGCAGCAGCAACAGGCTCACATATAACAACAAATCTGAGGATGACCCAGTAGCATTGTTTCTGATATGCAAACATGACTATGAGTTGGAGTCTACTCAATGGAATCTGACAACAACATGGGTATATAATTGAATGATGCTGGAAACATCAAAACAAGACAGAAAGTATGCACAGAGTCACTGTGTCAAAAACAGTGGTCAATATTTAATCACTTCAGGAGTTACCATATGAAGGAAGAAGCCCAAGATTCCCTGAAAGCATTGGTGAAAAACAAGGCTTAAGGAATTGATGGAATGCAAATTGATGAAATGCACTACTAGTTGTGCTCACTCACTCATGCCAGGAAATTTGCAAGACAGTTACCTGGCAAATTTATGGGAAGAGATCCATATTTATGCTCATTTGAAAGAAATCATACCAACGTTATTAATATCACCTGCAAATAAAATTTTACTGAAGATAATTTTAAAATTATAGTAGCAAAGTATCCACAGAGAGCTGACAGAATTCCAAGCTGGATACAGAATAGGACATAACATTGAACATATCATTACTGAAGTCATACTGTTCTTAACAGAAAGCAGAGAATACCAGAAATATATTTACTTGTCCTTTATTGACTACTCAAAGGTATTCAGCTGTGTGAACTATAGAAAACTATGGGATACACTGCAAAGAATGTATACTCCAAAACACTTAATTGTGCTTATGGAAAATCTTTACATATATCAAGAAGCAGTCATTCAAGCTCAATGAGGGGATATGGAATAGTTTAAAATAAGGAAAATTGTTCCCTAGGGTTGTATTTTTGTATCAAACATATTCAATCTATATGCTGAGCAAATAACCAGAGACCTGGATTATATGAAGAAGAATGTGGCATCAGTATTGGAAGAAGACTTATTATCCAATATATGCATATGATACAACCTTGATTGCTGGGAGTGAAGAGAATTTATAATACAAATGACTGATGAAGATCAAAGACTAAAGTCTTCTGTATACATTGTACCTCAATGTAAAAAAATCAAAATATATACACTGAACCAATAAATGACATCATAATAAGTGAAGAAAAGATTGAGGTTTTCAAAGTATTCATTTTGCTTGAATGTAAATCATTACTAATGGAAGCACAAATCAAGAAATTAAACATCATATCTACTACAGAAAATCTCTTTAAACTCTTCAAGAGCACAGACATCAGCTTGAAGACTAACGTGCATCTGATCCAAGCCATGATATTTTTAACAACTTTGCATGCATGTGAAAGTTGGACAGTAAATAAGGTAAATAATTGAAAAATCCATGCATTTGAATTGCGGTGTTACCAAGTGATATTGAAGGTACCCTGAAATGTCAGAAGAACAAATTTATCTTGGAAGAAGTATAGTCAGACTGCTTCTTAGAAACCAGGATTGTGAAACTGTTTCTCATACTTTGGGCATATTATCAAGAGGGATAAGTGCCCGGAGGAGGACATTATGGTGATAAAGTGGAGGATCAGCACAAAAGTGGAAGAACCACAAGATGAACTGACATAGTGGGAACAAAAATGGGCTCAAAAATAGCAATTTTGAGGATGGCACAGGAGTGGGCAGCATTTCACTCTGTTGTACATAGAGTAATTATGAATCAGAATTTACTCTAAGGCACTAAGAAAAACAACAATAACCTTAATTTGAGGTAACATTAGTTAGGTGGACAGATAGATAGATAGATGGATAGATGGATAGATGGATAGATGGGTAGATGGATAGATGGGTAGATGGATAGCTGGATAGATGGATAGACAGACAGACAGACAAATAGATAGATAGATGTTGTTGTTGTTGTTAGATGCAATCGAGTCAGAACTGAATCATAGCTACCCTATGCATAACAGAACAAAACACTGCCCGATCTGGGCCAACCTCATAATTGTTGCAACCCTTGAGCCCAGTGATGCTGCCACTTTGAACCAATCCATCTTGCTGGAGGCCATCCTCTTTTTCTCTGACCCTCCACCTAACCAAATATGATATCTGGTCCCTCCTGACAATATGTCAGAAGTATGAGAGACAAAGTTTGGCCATCCTGGCCTCCAAGGAGTACTCTGACTACACTTCTTCCAACACAGATCTGTTGGTTCTTTTGGCAACCATGGCACGTTCATTATTCTCCTCCAACACCATAACTCAAAGGCATCAATTCTTCTACAGTCTTCCTTATCCACTGTCCAGCTTTCTCATGCATATAAGGTTATTGAAAATATCATGACTTGGATCAGGTGTGCCTTAGTCCTCAAGCTGACATCTTTGTTCTTCAACACTTTAATAAATGCATGTGCAGCAGATTTGCCTAATGCAATAAGTCATCTGATTTCTTGACTGCTGCTTCTATCAGTGTTAACAGTTGGCCCAAGCAGAATGAAGTCCTTGACAACTTTAATCTTTTCTCCGTTAAAAAGAATGTTGTTTATTGGTCCAGTGGTGAGGATTTTTGTTTTGTTTACATTGATATGAAATCCATACTGAAGGTTGTGGTCTTTGATCTTTATCATTAAGTACTTTAAGTCCACTTCACTTTCATCAAGGAAGGTTGTATCACCTACATATCGCAGGTTGCTAATGAATCTTCCTCCAATCGTAATGCCACATTTTTCTTCATACAACCCAACTTCTCAGATTATTTG
>NW_006408743.1:4990406-4996103 GCF_000296735.1 Chrysochloris asiatica | reverse complement strand
ATGGAGGGGATAATAATCAATGTAATGAAACAAGCTATATGAATGGTTGAATGTGAAGCTGATGATGTGCCCTGTAAACTTTCACTCAATGCAAAATAAAAACATTTAATTAAAAAAAAAAAAGCCTTTGCGTACTCAATGAAGCACAGGTAAACATCTTTCTGCTATTCCCTGCTTACAGCCAAGATCCATTGGACATCAGCAATGAGATATGAGATAGATGGTATTATGTTTGAGTCTACTGTTGCTGACACTGTGTCAATCCATCTCTTTGGGGGAGTCTTCCTCTTATTCACTGAATCTCTACTTTATGAAGCATGATGTCCTTCTCCAGGGACTCATCCTTACTGATATCATATGTACGTGTATGCATATATATGTGTATATATTTGATTGGCGAGTCCCGGTTTGTTGCTGTAGGATATATGTGCATATAAATATTATTGGGGAGTCCTGATTTGGTGCTGTAGGATAATGCACTAGAGTGCAAAGTCATCTTGAACTTCAAGATTGGCAGTTCAAACTCACCAGCAGCTCATCAGAAATGCCATACAGGTTTTCTGTGAGTTGGAACTGTCTCAAAAGCACTTAACAACAAAACAGCAATGATTTAATATTGTAGTCCCGGTGTGGCGCTGTAGAATAAGCATTTGATCACTAGGTAAGTATGATCTGCAAGGTTACTGGTTCAAATTCACCAGTTGTTCCTTGGAAACCCTATGTGGTGTAGCTATTAGTCAGGAGTGATTTTTCAGCCCTTAATAACAACAACAACAATTTAAAATTAGAGAACAATGCCTTTATAAATGTAATTATTTTGTCAGTGCTAAAAACTCATAATAGGTTGTAAAGTTTCAATAATTATTTTGTCAGTGTTAAAAAATCATCAAATATTGTAACGTTCAAGGCTTGATTACATTTCCATGTTAATACATCTATAATATTAATATGCAAACAATACATGATTTTTGTTTTAGACACATATTTGAATAGCCCTTAAAAAGGCAAAGTTGTATTTTGCAATATATCTGATGTCAAAATATGATTGAAACAGTCTAATACTAAGCTTAGATCCACCATTAACACTTATAGAAGAAACAGTTAATAAATCAACCAATGTATTGCATTAGGCAAATTTATTGCACAAGACCTCTTTAAAGTGTTGAAGAACAAAGATAGCAGTTTGAGGACTAAAGTGTGTCTGATGATATCCATGAGATTTCCAATAGCCTCATAATCCTGTGAAAGTTGAATAATAAACAACAAAGACTGTAGAAGAAATGATGCATTTCAGTTATGTTGTTGGAAAAGAATATTAAAGGTACAATGGATTGCAAGAGGAACAAACAGATCTGGGTTGTTCAGAATACAACCAGAATGCTCATTAGAAACAAAGATATCCTGACTTTGTCTCTTATATTTCAGACATATTATCAGAAGCTACCAGTCCCAGGAGAAGGACATCATGATTGTTAAAGTGAAGGAACAGAGAAAAAGAGGGAGACACCCAATGAGATGGATTGGCACAGTGGTAGTAAAAATAGGCTCATGAGCAGTAACAATTGTGAGAATGGCATAGGACCAGGCTTTGCTTTGTTTTGTTTTACAGAGGATCTCTCTGAGTCTGAACAACAACAGTTTATTAGAAACCAGTCAACCCTTTTTTTATATGTGAGGAAACTGGAATCAGAAAGCTTATTATCAGCCACACATCAAACTGGAGTGAAGGATTTAATTGTGCCTGCTGAAAAGATACATTAATTAATCCCAAGACTTCTGTTGCTGTTATTGAGTGCTATGGAGTGGGGTTTCAACTCCCTTCACTGCCAAGCATCATATATGACCATGCCCTTACAACAGAGGAGAAAATGTAAAGAGTCAAAAAGATAGAGGAAGAATAGCATGTTACACTACAGTTACAATTCAAGGAACACCTGGATCTACCAGAAACTAGAACAGAGGCATAGAATAGATTCTCTTGCAGAGCCTCAGAAGGAATCAGCAGCGTTCATATTTTGGACTCCCAACCCCAGAACTTTGAGGCAATGAAATGACATTCTCAGAGCCACCAGTTTGTAATATTTTGTTAATACAGTCCTAGAAAAATAATAAACTGACTTGCTTTGAGACCATTCTGACTCATAAAAACAATTTAAGACAGAATAGATTTACTCACTAGGGCTACTGAGGCTATAACTCTTTAAGGAAACTGTCTCATGTTTCCCACTAACAGCAGTGTTGTTGTTGTTGTTAAGTGCCATTGAATTGGTTTCTCCCCATAAAGACCCTGTATAAGGTTTCTAAGGAGCAGCTGGTGTATTTGAACTGCTGACCTTGCCATTCAAACCAACTTTTCAGAACAGCGCATAAACCCACCACATTAGGACTCCACTCAAAACAATAGGTGTAGGTTCAAATCTCTAATATTTAAGCTACTATCCCGAAGCTTAGCCCACTGTGCCACAAGAAAAATGGTGCTCTGAGTATAAATGAATTTTCAGAAGAGAAATTTCATGTTCGTTCCATTGAAAATTACTACTTCTTTTTGATAATTTCCATATTCAAAGCAAAATTCACTGCTTTATAGTAGTTAAGTCTAGTACCTTAAAAATATTTTGATGACTAAATGAATATATAAATAATTAAGAAATATAGTACAAGTAAAGTATAACTAAAAGGAGCTCTGGTAGTGTAGTGGTTATGAATTGGGCTGTGACCCTTAAAAGGCCAACAGTTCGAAACTACCAGCTGTTCCGCGGGAGAAAGATGAGGCATTCTGCTTCCATAAAGATTTACAGCTTCAGAAACCATGTACAGGGTCACTATGGGTCGGAACCGACTCGACGGCACTTAACAACAACAATAAAGGTGTTTTAATGTGAGTATAAGTTAAATCACAATAAGTAAGAAGTGTTAATGTGTGTGCATGCACACATACAAAAATATGTTTTTGTTAGGTGCCAACCTCCCTACTGTTGCCACGCTTGAGTCCATCTATGCTGCCAATTGGCCAAACCATCACATTGGGGAACTTCCTCTTTTTCTCTTACCCTCCACCTTACCAAATATGATATCCTTCTCCAGAGACTGGGCCCTCCTGCTAATATGTCTAAAATATATATGAGAGACAAAGTTTGGCCATCTTGGCCTTCAAAGGGCACTCTGGCTGCACTTCCTCCAACACAGATCTGTTGGATATATATATATATATATATATATACATATAAATCCCAAAGCCTTCAATTAATTTTATGGTGCTGTTGTTGTTAGGTACTATTGAGCTATTGAGTCAGTTCCCACCCATCGAGACAATATACGCAACTGAATGAAACACCACCTTGTCTTGTTCCAAGTGTTGCTACACTTGAGCATATTGAGGCAGCCCCTGTTCCAATTTATATCATTATGGGGGCTCCCTCCACTTTGCCAAGCCTAATATTCTTCTCCATGGACACGCCCCTCCTGATAATATGTCAAAAGTATAAGAAACAAAGTCTGGTCATTTTCACTTCTACTGTGCATTCTGGTCGTACTTCTTCCAACACAGTTTTGTTAATTCTTCTGGCAGTCTACGGTACTTTTAATATTTTTTCCAACACCATAACTCAAATGCATCAAATATTCTACAGTCTCCCTTATTATTGTCCAACTTACATATGCATATGAGGCTAATGAAGATACTATAGCTGGGAAAGGCGCACTTTAGTCCTTAAACTGACGTCTTTGCTCTTCAACACTTTAAAGAGGTCTTGTGAAGCAAATCTGCCTAATGAAATTTGTCCTTTTAATTTCTTGACTGTTACTTCTATGAATGCTCAAGAAAAATGAAGTCTTTAAAAATTTCAATCATTTTTCTAGTTATCATGATGTTATTTATTGGTCCAGTGATAAGGATTTTTGTTTTCTTTACATTGAAGTGCAACCCATTCCAAACGAAGACTGTGGTCTTTGTTCTTTATCAACAAGTATTTAAATTTTCTTCACTTTCAGCAAGTAAGGTTGCATCATTTGCATATCTCAGGCTGTTATGCATTTTCTTCCAGTCCTGATGCTATGTTTTCTTTCATAGAATCCAGTTTTTCAGATCATTTGCTCATCTTACAGACTGAATAAGTATGGTGAATAAATACAATCCTAGCAAATAACTTTCCTGATTTTAAACTACTCATTGTCCTCTTGTTCTGTTCCAAGGACTGCCTTTTGTATATGTACAGGGTCCTCATGAGCACAGTTAAGTGTTCCAGAATACAAATTCTCCACAATGTTGCCCAAAGTTTGTTACGATCCACACAGTTGAAAGGTTTTGCATAGGAAAGCACAGATAAACATCTCTCTGGTATTCTCTGCTTTCAGCCAAGATCCATTTGACATTAGCAATGATATCCCTCATTCCAAATCTTCATATAAATTTATTTTAAACCTCTGGAAGTTCCTCATCAATGCAGCCATATTTGCATTATTTTTAACAAAAGTTTACTTACATAAGATAATAACGATATTGACCAATGATTTCTGCATTCTGCTGGGTTATCTTTCTTTGGGTTAGGCAAAGATACGGATCCCTTCAAATCAGTTGGCCATGTAGCTATCTTCCAAATTTATTGGCACAGATGATGGAATGTCTCTAGAATAGTCTCCGTTTGTTGAAATATTTCTATTTTTATTTAATTAATTCCTAAAACCTTATTCTCTGAAACGTCTTTATTGTACCTTGGATGCCTTCATTCAGTACCATTGACTCTTGATCATATGCTACTTCTTGAAATGATCGTGCATGGACTAATTTTCTATGATATAATGACTCTCTATATTTCAATTTTCTTTTGATGTTTTCTGCATCAATCAACATTTGCCCAATAGAATCCTAAATATTGAAATCAAGACTCAAATTTTTAGAAATTCTATGTGTTCTCCCCTTTTGGTTCTCTAATTCCAGATCTTTGCATATTTCATTATAATATTTGACTTTGCTTATTGAACTGCCGTATGAAAATTTTTGCTCAGCAATTTTATCCCCTCATTTCTTCCATTTGCTTTAGCATCTCTGTGCTGGAAAGCTATATTCAGAATTTCTTCTGATATCCACTTTGGTCTTTTGTTTTTACCTCGTCAAGTTAATGATTTTACTAAAGGTAATACAGAAATGGCTAAAATCATACACTGGCAGAGAACTTCCAGAGGTTCAAGGAGGATTCAGAAGATAATCTGGAATGAGGGATATTATTGCTGATGTCCGATGGACCTTGGCTGAAAGCAGAGAATATCAGAAAGATGTTTACATGTGCTTTATTGACTATGCAAAGGCTTTTGGTTGTGTGGATCCTGACAAGCTATGAGCAACATAGGTAAGTATGAGTATTCTGGAACACTTAATTGTGCTCATGAGGAATCAGCACCTGTACCAAGAGACAGTTGTTCGAACAGAACATTGGCACACTGAATGGTTTAAAATTAAGAAAGATTTGCGACAAGGATGTATTCTTTCACCATATTTATTCAACTTGTATGCTGAGCAAATAATCCAAGAAGTTGGGTTATATGAAGAAAAGTGTGACATCAGGATTGGAGGAAGACTCATTAACAGCCTTCAATATGCAGATGAGACATCCTTACTTGCTGAAAATGAAGAGGACTTAAAAATTTACTGATGAAGGTCAAAGAACACAGCCACTGGACCAAAAAACAACATTCTTATCA
>NW_006408743.1:4986449-4989526 GCF_000296735.1 Chrysochloris asiatica | reverse complement strand
TTTTTTTCACAGATATAAGAATTTTATTTCTGTGTTGTTCTTCTGATGAAATCCATGTATATAATTATCTTTTAAGTTGTTTAAAGAGTTATTGGAATTAATTAGTCATTGGTCTTTTAAAGTTCTATCACATGATCTCTATAATTATTTCTATAACCAAAGCCGTATTTTCCAACTAATGATCCTTCTTCTTTGTTTCCAACCTTTACATTCCAATCACAGTAAATACATATTTCTTTTTTACCTTTTTCTAAAGTTTTTATTGTGAATTGAATGATAGTTTACATGGGAGAACATAGGTTTTACACTCATAGTTTCATTACAATGATTACAGACTACTCTGTGCATCACCATTCAACAAATTTGCTTCTGTACCCTCTTTTTTATTGTGGGGGAGGGGACTCTAGGCAAAAACACTCAGTAATATATAATCATTTAAACAACCAAAGGGCACATTCTGCAAGCTTGCCTCCTGGCCACCAGCACACAGCCTTTCTCTTTCCATAAGTCTAGAGTCCTCAGCTTCTCCCTCTCTCCATGTCATCATCTCTGCCTTCATCTCTGGTGTCACTGCTTCTCTGGATGGGGTCCCATATTCCACTCATGCTCTGCTCCCTTAATGGTCCTAGAGTCCTCTGTTCCTGTAATGCAAGATTAACTACTTTCCCTGTTTGTTACTAAACTGGTACCTTTACAATTGTGACAGTCTCAATTATTCATGATAACAATTACTCACTATTGAATCATAAGAATCTTATTCCCATCTCCTTTCACCAGACCTGTCTACACAAGGTGAAAACTATTCAGTGGGGATTCTACCTTCTCCCACACACACAAAAACTAAACTCCATCTTTTTTTTCTTAAATGTTTTATTGTGAATTATGTGATAGTTTACATGGGAGAACATTAGTTTTACATTCGTCCATCCTATATTGTTTCATCGCCATGATTAAAGTCCCCTCAGTGCATCCATCAACCAACCAAAGGGTGTACCCTACAAGCTTTCCCCCCTGTTGTTAGCACACATCCCCTCTCCCTCTATGGGTCTAAAGTCCCCAGCTGTTCCATCTCTCCAAATTATGGTCTCTGCCTCCATCTCTGATATCACTGCTTCTCTGGGTAGGGTCCCACTCTCGGCTCCTCCCTTGATGGTCCTAGGGATCTCTGCTCCTAGACTGCCAAATTAATCACTCTCCTGCTTACTACAAAATGTCTGCCTTTACATATCCAACCCTCACAATCATTCCTGATAATAATTATTCACCATTATATCAGAAGAGACCTATCCACATTTCCTTTCATCAGCCCCAACTAGACCGATTGGGTATTACTCAGTGGAGAATCTACCTTCCTCCACGTCCTAGGTTCCCTCTTGAAAGCTTGTAAGCCAGTCACTTCTTGTCTTTGTATTCCTTCCCTCCCCCCACCAAATTTTGGGTAGTCAATGTCCAAGTTGCCCATCCCTCTCTACTCTGTGTATGGAGGGGGTGGGAATGATCCTCGCTGTAAAGATGTGTTCCCTTTTTTTGAGCTACTGCATTGATAGGTGTAGGTCAAGTTCATCAAATTGTATTAGATTACACTTTTTTCCCTCTTCTTTCTTCTTCTAGTTGAGCTCTGATCATCTAGTCATTGAAACCAGGTCAAGTGGATATTATCTGCAAGTGTGGGTATTCTTGGGCATGTGGCCTCTCTTCTTATCAGCTGGATGCTTCACTCTCCACTCTAGTACTCTTTGGCTTTGTCACTGACTCTGGGCCCAAGAGTTCCCAGGTCTTGCCACACTGTTGGCCAACCAGGTCTCCACTCTTGTTCACAGGAGTTTATTGAACATTGTAGGGCTTAGCTTGCAGTTTCAGTGCTGTTTTTACCTCACTTCCCCTTATCGGTGATGAATGTGGTCACCACTCAGAGCGTGTATTCCCATTGAGTATTAGTCTTGGAAGGGGTTTTGCTCTGAGGGGACCCGACCCACTGGCCATGATGTCTCCTGGGCGAGCAACTTGCTTGTTCTTATAGTAATCATTTTGTCTGCCTATATTGTTTTGTATTTTTACTGTTGGTCTTTCTTTTAAGAAGTATCTTCTGTTCTTCTAGCAGCTCCAGGCTGGTCTGCTTGTCCTTTCCAGTGGAAATTTCCCACCTCTGAAGAGTCTGCATGCTCTTCCTAAACTCCATTTTGAAAATTTATAAGCCAGTCACTTCTTGCTTTAGAGCCCCCTTCTCCCCCCATTTTAGTTAGCCAAGGTCTAAGTTACCAGTCCCTATCAACCCTGTATACAGAGGGGATAAGTTTGATCCTTAATGTAAACACTCCTTCCCTCTTAGTTGGTATTTTGAGCTACTACATCCATAAATATAGGTCAACTTCATCAAATTGTAGCAATTAACACTTGCTTCCTTTATAAAGAAAAAAAAAAAATCTTCTTCTAGTCGAGATTTGATCATCAAGCAATCAAAGCTAGGTCAAGTAGGAACTATGTACAGGTTTGGGCATTCTTGTGTGTCTCTCCTCACTCATATCAGCTGGACACTTCACTCAAAGATGCAGCCCTCCGTGGCTATGTCCTTGTCCATGGGCTCGGGATTCACCATGTCTCACCACACTGCAGACCAAGTAGCCATTCCTCTTTTCTGTCTCATCTCCAGGTCGACAGGAGTCTATGAAAGTAGTTGAATTCAGCCCATTTCTTCGTTGCTGTCATCCCCCCTCTTCCACTTACCAGTAGACCAATATGGTTGCCAACAAGTTTATATGCCTACAGTATGTTCAATTTGATTTGAATTTTAGAGTGGGGTTTGTCCTGAAGGGACTTGATTGCTTGCCTTAATGTCTCCCCAATGAACAACTTGCTTTTTCTTGTAGTAGCCAATCAGACTGCCATTGTTTTTCCTTGCTGTTCCTCTAACTCTAGTATCTTCTGTTCCTCTAACTATTCCAGGCTGGTCTGCTTGTCTTTTCAAGTGGATATGTTCCAACTCAGAAGGTTCTGGATGGGGCTCAGGGTTCCACTTAAGTCCTATATACTACAAAGGCTCCAAAGGAAGACTATTTCACTGGGCTAGTTCTAGAACC
>NW_006408743.1:4984023-4984904 GCF_000296735.1 Chrysochloris asiatica | reverse complement strand
AGTTTAGCCATCTTGGCCTCCAAGGAGCACTCTGGCTGCACTTCTTCCAAAACAGATCTATTGGTTCTTTTGGTAGTCCATGGCACTTTTAGTATCCTCCTCCAACACCATAATTCAAAGGCATCAATTCGTCTATGATCTTCCTTATTCACTGTCCACCTTTTGCATCCATATGATGCACATAGTTTCTAATTTTTAGTATGTCCCAATCATCTATTTTGTTTTCTTTTGTTTGCACAATCCTTGTAATGTTTGATAGTCTATGTGTGCCCTGTTTTAGAGCCCTTGAATGTGTCCCAATTTTTTTCACTAATGACCTTTTTAATTTTTGGTTTCACATTTAAGTCTTTAACCCACATTGATTTGTTTTTGTATATGGTGTGAGATAAAGGTCTTCTTTCAATCTTATGCATAGCATTCCCATTTCTGCCAGCACCATCTGTTGAAGAGATTATCGATTCCCCATTCAATGTACTTAGGCCTTTCATCAAAAGCAGTTGATAGTTTCACACTATTAAGTCTCCCTATCTAGGAGCATTGTATAGTCTTCCAGTTTTGTAAGTCTCTTTTGATTTCTTTTCCTTTTGTTTATATAGGTCCTTTGTTTCTCTGCTTACATTTATCACTAAATATTTCACCTTTGAGTGGCTTTTGTAGATAATATTGCTTTTCTAATTTCCTTTTCAGTGCTGTAATTATTAGTATAAAGGAATCCAACTGATTTTTGTATGTTAATTTTGTATCTTGCCACTTTGGTGAATCTTTCAATGATTTCTAGAAGTTTTTCTTGCTGAGTGTTTGGAGTTTTCTTTATAGAATAACATCCCCTGCAAATATTTTGTTGTTGTCAGGTGCCATCGAGTCGGAACCGACTCATAGTG
>NW_006408743.1:4967520-4968377 GCF_000296735.1 Chrysochloris asiatica | reverse complement strand
CAATTGGAAAAGATCATATTTGTGACCATTTCAAAGAAGGGTGACCAAATGGAAAGCAGAAACAATGGAATGATATTACTAATATCACACAAAGTTAGAAAAACAAAAGGGAAGAACATGATCAGCATTTCTCAGGCTGATAGATTGAATACAAAATTCAAGCCTCAAGTTGCATTATTGAAGAATTCTAAGGTTAAAATAATGAATGATGTAGAAAGCATCAAAAGAAGATGGAAGGAACACAGAGTCACTGTACCAAAGATGAAAAAAAAAGTTGATGTTCAACCATTTCAATAAGTATCATATGATGAAGAACCAATGATACTGACGGAGGAAGTCCAAGGTGCATTGAAGGCACCGGCAAAGAATGAGACTCTGGTAGTAGGAATACAAATTGAAACCTTTCAACAAACTTATGTGGCTATGGAGGAACTCACTCATCTATACCAAGAAATTTGGAAGACAACTGCTAAGAGATACATATTTGTGCCCATTCCAAAGAGCGATGACCCAATGGAAGATGGAAATCATCAGATAATATCATTAATATCCCAAGCAAGCAAATTTTGCTAATGATATTTTAAAAACATTTGCAACCATACATTGACAGAGAACTTCTGGAGATTCAAGCTGATTCAGAAGATTCAAGGATACCATTGTTAATGCCAGATGGATCTTGCTTAAAAGCAGATAATACCAGAAAAATGTTTATCAATCCTTTGTTGACTATGCAAAGGCTTTCCATTTGAGGATCATGACAAGCTATGGATACCATTGAGGAGAAGAAGTATTCTGGAACACTTAATTTTCTTATGAATAAACTGTACATAGACCAAGAGCCAGTTGTTTCAACAGAA
>NW_006408743.1:4958873-4965875 GCF_000296735.1 Chrysochloris asiatica | reverse complement strand
AGTTCTCTACAATTCATTTTTATCTTTCTTTATAGTTTTACTTTGTTCACTAACATGTACTTATACTTTATTTCTTCCAATGGTCCTGCTTTCTCCCTGATGATCATATCTTTTGGTTTATTTCCTAAGTTATATTTCTCAGAATATTATGTCATTTCTGGCTGACTTTTTCTCAGGCTAATTTATGAATCACAGAGAGTTATGACTACCTCCTAAAACATTCTATGTAATGAGGCCCATGAAAGTTTCTAATAACTTCTTAATCATAAGAATGCTTCCTTTTCCCTTCTGTTTAATTTTTCTGTTTTATAAAATGAGAATTACATAGGCCATGGAATAACTCATAGAAGTATTTTTATTAAAGTTTTTATTGCACCAAGTTACATTATGAAATCTTTCTACACCATTGTACTTAGAATTGAGTTAAAATATTTTGCATTTTTAATGTTTGAAAATAACTTGCAGCATATTTGTCTAATTCAATCTACCTTTTGATTTTTTGACAGCTACTTCCAGGATTGTAGATTGTGGATCCAAGTAAAATGAAGTGTTTGGCAACATCAAATTTTTCTCACTTTATCAGGATGTTATTTGTTGGTACGGTTGTGAGGTTTTTTTTGTTTTCTTTATATTAAGGTGCAGTCTATATTGATCTATATTTATTTTAAGCTGCAATCTATATTGATCTTCAGTAAGAATTTCAAGTACTCTGTGCTTCCAGAAAGCAAGGTTGTACCTTCTGCATAAGGTTGTTAATGAGTCTTTCATCCAATTCTGATGCCATGTTCTTCTTTATATAACTCACTATCTCAGATAATTTGCTCCACATACAGACTGAATAAATATAATGAATGAATATAACCAGGACAAACACCTCTTCTGTGGTGAATAGGGTCATTAGGAGTCTGAACCAACTCGACCGCTCCTTGTTCCATCCCAATGAATGCCTCTTGGTCTATGTACAGGCTCCTTAGGAGCCCAATTTAGTGTTCTGGAATATGCATTTACTAAATGCTATTATCATAGTATGTTATGATTCACAAAGTCAAATTCCTTTGCATAATAAAGCACAAGTAAACATTCTTATGGTATTTTCTGCTTTTAGCCAAGATCCATCTGATATGAGCAATTATTTCCCTTGTTCAATGTACTCCTCTGGATATGACTTGTATTTCTGGCAGCTCCCTGTTGAAGTACTATTATAGCCATTTTTGTATTATCTTCAGCAAAAATTTACTTGCATATATTTGCAATATTAATGGTAATGTTCTATGATTTTTCCATTTTGTTTAGTCTCCTGTCTTTAAAATGGGCACTTATCTCTTCCAGTAAATTGGCTAAGTAGATATCTTGCCAATTTTTTTCAACATAAATTAATGAGCATTTCTTGTACTGCATCAGTTTGTTAAACTATTTCAATTAGTACTCCATCAACTCCTGGAGCATTGTTTTTAACCAATGCATTCAGTGCAGTTTGGACTCTTTCCTTCAGTTTCATTGGTTCAAGGTAATATGTTGTGTTGCTAGGTGACATCAAGTTGGTACCAACTCATAGTGACCTTATGCACAATAGAACAAAACACTGCCCAATCCTGGGCCTCCTCACTATCATTGCCACGCTTGAGCCCATTGATGCTGCCACTTTCTGAATCCATCTCGCTGGGAGTTTTCCTCTTTCACTCTGACCCTCCACCCTACCAAGCATGATATCCTTCTCCAACAACAGTTCCCTCCTGACACTATGTCTGATGTATGCGAGATGAAATTTGGCTTCCCTGGCCTCCAAGAAACACTCTGGCTGCACTTCTTCCAACACAGAGTTGTTGGTGCTTTTGGCAGCCCATGGCACTTTCAATATTCTCCTCCAACACCATAACTAAAATGCATCAATTCTTCCACAGTCTTCCTTATTCACTGTCCAGCTTTCTCATGCATATGATGTTATTGAAAATACCATGGCTTGGGTCAGGTGCACCTTAGTCTTATAGTTAACATCTTTGCTCTTCAACACTTTAAAAAGGTCTTGTGCAGCAGATTTGCCTAGTGCAATATGTCATTTGATATCTTCACTGCTGCTTCCATGAGTGGTGATAGTGATCCAAAAAGAACAAAGCTCTTGACAACTTCAATCTTTTCTCCATTGATAAGAATGTTGTCTATTGATCCAGTGGTGAGGATTTTTGTTTTCTTTACACTGAGGTGCAATCCATACCGAAGGCTGTAGTCTTTGATCTTCATCAGTAAATATTTTAAATCTTTTCACTTTTAGCAAGCAAGGTTGTATCATCTGCATATCACAGGTTGTTAATGAGTCTTCCTCCAATTCTAATGCCATGTTTTTATTCACATAACCCTGCTTCTTAGGTGATTTGCTCAACATACATGTTGAATAAGTATAGTGAAAGAATACAACCCTGTCACACACCGCAACACTTTCTAGGTAATATGTTGTTGTTAAGTCCTGTCGAGTTGATTCCGACCCATAGCGAACCTGTATAGGGTTTACAAGGAATATAGTAACTCTTAAAATGATTGAACATCGACCATTTCTTTTCAATACAGTTACTCCATATCCTTTCATCTTATTTGATGCCTCTTGCACCATTCAATATTTTACACATAGAATTTTCTATATTGCGATTGGAGACAAGACATTTTTCTTTAGTTATTTCAACTTGAGAAATGCTGACCATGTTCTTCCCATTTTGTTTTTTAACCCTAAGCTTTGCATATTTCATTATAAGATTTTATTTTGTCTTCTTGAATTTACTTTTTTAAATTTCTCTTCAGCTCTTTTGTTTCCTCATTTCTCCCAGTTGCTTTAGCTACTCTATACTCAAGAACAAGTTTAAGTCTCCTCTGACATTTTGATCTATTCTTCTGCTCATGCCTTTTAAATAACTTTTTGCTTTTTTCATGGATAATGTTCTTCATGCCATCCCACAACTTCTTTGATCTTTGGTCATTAGTGTCTATAATGCCACATATCTGTTCTTCAGATGATCTTTAAATACAGGTGGTGGGATACAGTCAAGATCATGTCTTGACTCTTGTAGACATGTTTTAAATGTGTTCATCTTCAGCCATAACTTGTATGTTAGCAATTTATGGTCTGTTCCACAGACAGTACTTGGCCTCATTTTGCCTGATGATATTATGTTTCTCCAGCTTCTCTTCCCAACAGGTGTATTTCACCTGCTGATGTCCATGTCCATTGTTGTCTTTTACACTGTTGAGAAAAGGTTCTTTCAGTGAATTGGTCAGTTTTTCCAAATTTCTATCATGGAGTCCTGGTGTGGCATTGTGGGCTAGTGCGTCAGACTGCAAAGTCGTTTGAACTGCAAAGGTTCGCTATAGGTTGGAGTCGACTCGATGGCACTTATCAACAACAACAACATCATGTGATCTCTTGCATCATTTCTATCAACAAAGCAAAATTTTCCAAATACTGATCCTTCTTCTTTGTTTCCAACTTAAGCTTTCCAATCACTGCTAACAACCAATACATCTTGATTGGATGTTTAATCAACATCAGTCTGAATAAGTTGATTCTTCAGTTTCATCATCACTGGCTTTAGTGATTAGTGCATAAATTTGAATAGCAGTGTTATTAACTGATCTGCCTAGTGGGTGTACAGTTATTATGCTATCATAGACAGCTTTGTATTTCAAGATAGATCTTGAAATGCCCTTTTTGATGATAAATGCAACACAATTCCTCTTCTGTTTCTCATTTTTGTCAGAGTAAATAATATGATTGATTAAAAGTGGCCAATAATAGTCCATTTCAGCACTTCATCATATTTCAATATTCAATATTCTGGTGCTGACATTGTCCCACTGTTATTCATAAGGTTTTCAGAGACTAAATATTTGGAAGTAGTCTGTCTCCCCTTCTTCCTAGACTATTCCCCTGAAAGCTCAGCTGAAATCTATCTACCATGGGTGATTCTCCTGATATTTAAAATATCCATGACAGCTTCCAGAATAACTGCAACATGCAAGCCAGCACAATACAATGAACTAACAGACAAGTGGTGGCAACCTTTCATACTCAGACATTTTATTATGGTCACCTGTAATTTGATGAGGCTACTCTTCCCCAGTCACATTTTGAGTGCCTTCCAGCTTGAGGTGCTTATCTCCTCGCACTATAACTGACAATATTCTGGTGATCTTCATCATGTTTCAGTGTTCAATATGCTGGTGTTGGAAGTGTTCCACTGGATAGATTTGGTTTTCAGTGACTAAATATTTAGACGTAATCTTACCTTCTTCCTTGTCTGTTTTCATCAGGAAGTTCATCTAAAACCGATCCACCATGGATGACCCTGCAGATATTAAAATTCTTGTGGCATAGCTTCCAGAATCACAGTAACATGTAAGCCACCACAGCATGTAAAACTAACAGATGGTATGGAAAGAAATATAATTTGTGTGTGCATTAATCTAGAGGTCCTCTTGCCTCCCTTCATTCCTTGCTCCCTCCCTCACTTCTTTCCTTTCTTCTAGTATCATAACCCTGTTTTACTAATATGAGTGATTATATTAATGCTCACATGTATAGTAATTTAAATTTTAATCTACATATTCCTTCAGTTATTCTATATAAATAAATGTATCTCATTTTACAAAATACTATTTCATTTCTTCATTTTCTATCACAATGTCTATTAATATATTACTTTTCATTGGTCTTACAAAATTCTTCTATTAATATATTACTTTTCATTGGTCTTACAAAATTCTATCATGCAATCTCCATCACTGTTTCCATCACAAAGGCCATCAATATATTTAAATTGCATGTTTGATCAATTTCAGATTGAAGAAATTGGTAGAATTTTTCAATATCATCATCACTGGCTTCAGTGGTTAGTGAGTAAATTTGAATAATAGTGGTATTAACTAGTCTTACATGTAGCCATATAGATATTATCTTATCACAGACAGTGTTGTACTTCAAAACAGCGTTTGAAATGTTTTGTTTGATGCTAAAAGTCATTTTTCTTCAATTTATCATTCGTGGCATAGTAAACCATATGATTATCAATTCAAAATGACTAATACCAGTCCATTTCAATTCATTTATGCCTATGGTGTTGATGTTTCTGCTTTCCATTTGTTTGACAGCTGCCAGATTTCCTAGACTCATATTTCATGTATTCTATGCTCAGATTTGTAATAGATGTATACAGCTGTTTCTCGTCATTTTGAATTCTGTCCCATTTGCAAATGAATGTACCCAAAGCTTTACTCCATTCTTGTAATCCATTCTACTTTGAGGGGGCAGCTCTTCCCCTGTCATGTTTTGAGTGCCTTCCAATTTAAGTGGCTTATCTTCCAGCACTGTATCTGATAATATTCTGACAATCTTCATCATGTTTCAGTATTCTGCTGCTGACTGTATTCCACCACTATTCATAAGGTTTTCAGTGACTAACTATTCAGAAGCAGACCATCTCTCCTTCTTCCTGGTCCGTGTTAGTGGAAGCTCAGCTGAAACCTCTCCACCCTGAGTAATCCTTCTGGTATTTAAAATACCCATAGCATACCTTCCAGAATCACAACAAGATGCAAGCCACAATATTATGGCAAACTGATAGAGAAGTGGTGAACTTTGATAATATTACTGCCTAACTTATTTTTTTTTACTTTTTATAAAATTTAGACCATAATTTCCTCTTCTGCTAAGATTTATTTTTATTAAACCTATTTAAAATTCATAAAATTATTGAAGAAATGTTTTTCTCATTGTTGCTTATAATAGTCTAAACATGCTTTTGAAGGTTATAACTATTTGTTCTTTAGAAATTTGGTAAAAATCACCACTGCAACAATTTGAGTACAATGGTAACTTTTTTAGTTGATGCTAAAGTGTCAAATTCTGTTATTTAATAAGTATGTTTACTTATTTTCTAATTAAAAATAATTTTAAAAAATCTCAAATGATTTTTATTTAACTAAGTTTTTATTATTTATTAAAATATTTTTTTCATATTCTCTCTGTTAACTTTCATATGTCTATTATATAGGAAAGTTAATGAGAGAATATACAAACCTTATTTTTATATTCTTTTCCATTTCTAATTAATTTTTGTAAAAAATGTAATCTTCCCAGATGTTGGTCAATTTAATTTGATTTGGAATTTCCATTTGTTGCATTGATTTATCCTCTGTATTTTTATCATTCTTTACTTTCTATTTTTTCCCCACTAAACCATTGAATGTGAGACTTATTGTGCACACCTTTCTTTTTCAAATGAATATTTATGGATAAAATTATCTTATTTAGTATAATTCCATATATTTTTATGTATATTTTTGCTCTCTGCCAAATATAAATCATTCCTAATTTCAATTATTATTGTTTCATTTGCCACTGTTTGACTTCAATATGCCTTTTTAGATTTTCCAAGGCATTTTTGAAATTTGCTTTTTATTGATATATAAATTACATTATGGTAAGAGAGAGGTCTATATAATATAACAATTTTATAATCACTGAGCTATTCTTGTTTTAACCTAATTGTATAAATGCACCAACTGTTTTCCAACTCTTGAGTGAATTGCTTCACATGTTCTTATTAGATTTTGCTTCTAAATTGTTTGACTCAAATTTTCAATTTTCTGAATGATAATTTTGTCTGACTTTTTGACCATTTCCTCACAAATGTATGTTAAAATCTCTCAGTATGAACTTTGGATTGTTTTTTCTAGTGTATGGAATTCAGCCCCCTTTTGTTTCTTCAACTTGCACACTATTAATCATATGACTCCATTAGATGCTTATGTTTTTCTCTAAAATAAAATATTATATTATTATGTAGTGATTTATTTTACTTTGTTGTTGTTGTTGTTGTCAGGTGCCATCGAGTCGGAACTGACTCATAGCGACCCTATGCACAGCAAAACGAAACAATGTTCGATCCTGGGCCAACCTCACTACCGCTGCCACACCCGAGTCCATCAATGATGCCACCTGGCTGATCCATCTCATTG
>NW_006408743.1:4952355-4954579 GCF_000296735.1 Chrysochloris asiatica | reverse complement strand
TTTTAAAATCTTTCCTTTTTTGTCTTTTAGACTGTAAGTTTAATGCATTATACTTTTACATATGCATTTTTTCCCTACTGTCTTATTTGAAATTCTCTTGGATTGAATTTTTCTGTATTTTTTTAGTTTCTAAGAAAGTATTATTTCCTGTACCACAAATATTTGAGACTTGGGTTTATTTTTCAATCTCTAAATCATTAGGCAGTTCTTCCTTATACCCTTCCTTTCTATTTATTTATCTATTTGGATTACAACCATGAGTCATTTGGCTATTAGTCATTTCTTTTGCACTAGTTTCTCCATCTCAGATCTAATGACAAAAATTAGAACATTTTCTTTTTAAAAAATCTGTTGAAATTCACGATAGGGATTTAGCTAGTGTGCCTCAAATATGTGAAGAAATGTGCAACTGCCCTTATAAAATCGTAAGTAAATGCAAATATTTTGAGAATATTGTGATCTTAAGACTTTGCATTTATTATATAAACAGACAATACTCAACTTATTTTATTTTCTAGTGAAACATTGTGCTTTGAAATAGGTCTTAAATATAACTTATATTCCAAATTTCAGAGAACAAATAATTTCTAACTAGCACACATAATTTCTAATTAGCACATAAACTTTGTACCTGAGATAAGTTTGAGTTTTTGAAGAGAGGTAGACTTTTTGTACAGATAGGAAGATCTACTATTTAAACAAGAAACCCTAATTTTAGAAGTTTATCTGCAAAGCCACATTTAAATATTTTCCAGTTGATCTCTCAATCCCATTAAGGTGTCAATGAGCTTTGTTAGAAGCAGGTGAGCTATGTTTTTGCACTGTCACTGGAGAAACCAGTGCCCCTTGCATTTCTTTCCACTATTCCTGCTTAGCTGAGCCCTACAGATTAGAAAATTTAGCAAAGTGGTTTTCTAAAATTAATTCATTAGAGACTTATTTCTCCTATTATTCTTGCAGTTCTCATAGGCAATAAATTTAATGAACCAAAAAAGAGATTTACAAAAGTTGGATTTTACCTTTAAATTATGTCCTGTAAGTCTCAGAGCTATAAAATATACTTAAATCTTTGAAGGCACTAAGGGAGTCATCATAATTTGATGTTGCTAAGAGCAAGTAGGACATTTAAAGAAGAAAATTAAGAGTAGTATATTTAATATGAATAAAAATTAAAAGTATCAGTAAAGGATAGAAAAGTGTTGCAAAGGAAGGAAGCTAAAAACATCTTGATCAGCCTGCCCTGCTTTTTAGCCAACCAATTATTTATCCATTTATAGGTGTTGTAACCTAATGTAGAAACATTTATTTCTTGGAGATCTGCAGAAAAATGTTATGTTCTCACTGTGTAAATTTTTCTTCAACTAAATAAAATGTCTTCCTATTAAAAAGTGTTTGAATTAGGTAAAATCTTGCTATTTCATTTAGATATTATGACATTTTGAGTATTAGTTAATACTGACATGTAAGTGATTACCAAAATTTAGTGCCACATTTTTGTAAAGTTTGTTACCTTATCATAGCTTTCCATATTGATGCAACAGTAAAAATGTTTAAGTTAATAAAGTCCACAGCCTGAAAGTGCAGTTCTGTTCATGTACCCTTCACTATTCTAAATACATTCTGGCCAACCTCCTTTTCTGCTGAAGACATACTTCATGATGGTATTTTACATAAAACTGATTTCATTTAATTACTTATCTCTTTGTCACAATCTTAATAAGAACATAGATATATATTTATCTTAAATCATATGTGTGCCTAACTATTCTGAGAATACATAATGATGTCTAAATCTCTCACTCTAATCATTTTTTTACAAGGCCTAAATTCTTTTACAAGAATGCAACACACTGTACATGTAGTCAATCAGAATATATCTTGGAATCAAGGGTATCTGAATTTACCTACTGATTCTGAAATCAATTTGCTGAATGTAACTGGACATTTTAAAAATCTTATTTCACTTCAGTTTATAAAATTTCATCACTGTTTTGAAATGAAGTACATGCAATGCCTACCATAGAGAAGGTCTCAAATATAGTTATTGGTCTTAAAATGAACACTTTTGTTCATTAATTCTAAAACTGCTCAGAGAAGTCAAATTTCCCATCAAATGCTTAAATTATAAATCTGGATAACAGGAATTGAGTGACCTTGATATATGCTTCCTGTATTTGAAGCCTCTATTTATCCATACACTTCATTAATAATAATCTGTTTTTAT
>NW_006408743.1:4948762-4951330 GCF_000296735.1 Chrysochloris asiatica | reverse complement strand
AGGAGCTCTGGTAGCATAATGGTTACTAGTCAGGGTGCTAAATTCAGGGTCAGCATTTCAAACCTACCAGCTGTTCCATGGGAGAAAGATGAGGTTTTCTGTTCTCATAAACATCTGCAGACTCAGAAACCCTATGCTGGGTCACTAGGAGTCATAATCAACTCCATGGCACATAACCACCACAAGCCACCACCGTGCACATAAATAAAATAAAACTTCAATTAAATAATAGTTTTGTACTATACATAAGATTTTATTAATCTGTTCTTTTGTATCCTATTCTGGTCTATGTTATCCTATATTTTCCAATCATACTCAAATTTTATTTCATTAAACTATGTTATGATCTATTATATTAGTTTAATAACAATTTACTATGTTGCAGGAGTCTTGGTGTGGTATTGTAGGATAAACACTGGACTGCTAACCACAAGGTTGGAGGTTCAAACCCACCAATTCCTCCTCAGAAACTCTATACAGGATTGCTATGGATTATAACTAACTCTATGGCACTTAACTACATCAGCAACAATATGTTGTAACATCCAGATTGAAAATAATAGTCTATAGGGTTTTATAAATACCATGGTTTGGATCAGACACACCTTAACCAGGATATTTTCAATGACCTCATATGCATGCAAAAACTGGACAATGAATAAGGAAGACCGCAGAATAATTGATGCTTTTGAGTTATGGTGTTAGAAGAGAATATTAAAAGTGTCATGGCCTGCCAAAAGAACCAACAGATCTGTGTCAGAAGAAGTGCAGCCAGAGTACTCCTTGGAGGCCAGGATGGCCAAAATTTGCCTCTCATACTTCAGAAATGTTGTCAGGAGAGATCATTCACTGGAGAAGTATATCATGTTTGGTAAAGTGGAGGGTGAGAGAAAAAGAGGAAGAACCCCCAGCGAGAAGGATTGACAATATGACAGTATCAATGGGCTCAAGTATGGCAACAATAGTGAGGCTGGCCCAAGATAGGGCAATGTTTCGTTATCTTGTACATAAGGTCGCTATGAGTTGGAACCCACTTGATGGCACCTAACAACAACATCAAGGGTTTTATAAATACTAACTGCTTTATGACTCTCTTGTCTCTTTGTTGTGTTCTTTCTGGTGTCTCTCTTCTGTCTCTCATCTACATGAAAGAAACGGTATTCTGCCTGGGATCTCTGGAGTCATATACATTTAGTTATACTGTATTTATTTTAAGAATGTTCTTATAATTTATTTATTATAAGAATGTTGATTTTGGAGAGGGAAGGAATCTTCATAGTAAGGAACATTCCCATCCTCTCTGCACACAGGGTTGACAGTGATGGAAAATTTAGACATCGGCCACCTAAAACCAGGGGGAGGGTATAATGACACAAAGTGACTGGCTTACAAATTTTCAAGAGGGAATTGCCTATATTAACTTGTATCTTTTTTTGTATTTAATCATGCATTATTTTATCAAGTTCCAGAATACATATGTTGCTCACTAGTGCATGCAACCTTCATATGGCCAGATGTTTCTCTCAAAAAAATCAACCACCTTTGGTTTATATTATAATTAAAGGAAGAATTTACATACAAAAGTTCTGTGATATTCTTCTGTTAAGATTACAGCCATGAGAAACTCCTGGGAAGCACAAATGGTTTACTGTACACAACAACAAACCAGTTAGTTGAAACCCATTAAGAAGAAGCTTGGAAGAAACAGGCTTGGTGAACTGCTTCTTTAAGGATTACAGCCAGGAAAATCCTATGGAGCAGTTTTACTCTATAACAATAAGAGTTCCAGTCAATTTGACAGCAACTAATAACAACAAACCACCACTCATCTGACAGTTTGTCATACTGTGGTGACTTGCATGTTGCTGTGATTTTGGAAGTTATGCCACCAATGTTTTAAATATTAGCAGGATCACCCACGGTGGGGAGATTTATGAAGCCCTTCCAGATTAAGACAGAATAAGGAGAAGGAGAGGCAGACACTTTTCAAGTGTTTAGTCACTGAAAACCTTATTAATAGCAGCAGAACTTTGTCAGATAGCTGAGATAGTAGATTGAGATAGCAGACTGTCAGATAGCAGACTGAGAAAAATCTGCTTCCTCAAAGTAGAATTGACCATATTGTCAAAATGTATTAATACTTTTGAAGCCTTTATTTGTTGATGAAGCACAATTCAAAAAAAGGAGAAACAACATCCAACATTTATTAATAATTAGAACAAGGAATTATTATTAATCATTAGAACAAAGTAAGATTCTAGGAAAATTGGAAGTTGTCAAAAATGAAGTGGCATACATAAGAATTGATAACCTAGAATAATGAGTGAGTGTAATGCACAACTATTTGCCATTTTGATTCTGAAAATACTATGGTTTACTATGTAGGACACAGCAAATTGAAGAGGAATGGTTTCATATTTGTCGTCAAAAAGAACATTTTCCACACAAACAAAAATAGACAAAATAGATGAGTGGGACATACTAAAAATTAAAAACTTATGCACATCAAAAGATTTCACCAGAAGAGTAAAAAGGGAACCTACAGAATGGGAAAAAATCTTTTGCAAT
>NW_006408743.1:4942690-4946321 GCF_000296735.1 Chrysochloris asiatica | reverse complement strand
AACATTTTAAGGTTTATCTTGATAGGAAAATTTGTATACACCTCAAAGGAAGACCAGTTAATACTACTGCTATTCAGATTTTCACACCAACAACTAATGCAACTGATGAAGAAATGGAAGTAATCTATCAACTTCTTCAGCCTGAAATTGATCATACATGCAATCAAGATGAACTGATAGCTATTGATGATTGGAATGGGAGCAAATACAAAGGATCAGTAGTTGGAAAATATGACCTTGTTTGTATAAATGATTATAGAGATTGGATGATAGATTTTTGTGAGACTAATGGTTATTAATTGCAAACATATTTTTAAATAACATGAAAGGCAATTGTATACATGAATCTCACCATATGGAATACACAAGAATCAAACTGACAACATCTCAGGGAAGAGATAATGAAAAAGCCAAACCAAAGTCAGCGTCTGACTGTGGATAAGCCCAGCAATTTATCATATACAAGTTCAGGCTTAAGGTGTAGAAAATTTAAAAGAGCCACAGAGCAAAAATATTACCATGTACATATTCCACCAGAACTTAGAGACCATCTCAATTACAGATTTGATGCATTAGGCCTTAATGACCAAAGATGCAAAGAGTTGTGGTTTTATATATCAAGAACATCATGCCAGAAGAAAGCAAAATGTTATTAAAAAGACAGAAAACAAAAAAACAAAATGAATGTCAAAAGAGACTCTGAAACTTGTTCCCCATCACAAATAAGCTTAAAAAAAAGCAAAATAATGAGGAAGTTAAATGGCTGAAAATAACATTTAAAAGGTAACTTGAGAGAACAGATAAGTATTATGGTAAAATGTGCAAAGACCTAGGGTTAGAAAACTCAAAGAGAAGAACATTGTCACATTTCTCATGCAGAAAGAACTAAAGAAAAATTGAAACCTCAATTTGAATACTGAAGGACTCCCTGGGCAAACAGTGGATAAGGCAGAAACCATTGAAGATGGACAATATACGTATAGTCACTGTACCCAAAAGAAATGGTTTATTTTCAACCATTTCGAGAGGTACTATATAATCAAGAACTGATGGTACTGAAAGGAGAAATACAAGGTGCACTGAAAGCACTGGAGAAAAACAAGGATCCAGGAGTTGAAGGAATACAAGTTGAAATAACAAATTAATGAAGCACTGAAAATGTTCAGTCATTTATGCCAAGAAATTTGGAAGACACATATCTGGTCAATCGATTGGAAGAGATCCATACTTGTGCTCATTCCAAAGAAAGGTGATGCAAAGAAATGAAAAGTTATTCAGCAATATTATATCACAAGCAAATATATTTCCTGAAGATAATTTAAAAATGGCTGCAACAATACATTGCAAGGAACTACCAGAAATCCAATCTAGATTTGGAAGAAGACATAGAATAAGGGATACCATGGACGATGTCAGATGGATCTTTGCTGAAAGCAGAGAATACCAGAAAGATGCTTACCTGTGCTTTATTGACTACATGATTTATTTAGTATGCAAAGTCTTTTGACTGTGTAGATCATGGCAAGCTTTTGAAATCATTGTGAAGAGTGGGTATTCCAGAACACTTAAGTGTTCTGAAGAACCTTTATGTAGGCAGCCATGTGAACAGAACAAAACTGAATGGTTTAAAATCAGGAAAGGTGTGCACCAAGGTTTAATTGTTTCACATATTCGATATGTATGGTGAGCAAATAATCTGAGAAGCTGAATTATGTGAAGAAGTACATGGCATCAAGATTGGAGGGAAAATGTAAAATGCTGCTGATGCAACCTTGTTTGCTTGAAGTGAATAGGACTTAAAATACTTATTGATGAAGACCACAGACTACAGGCTTCAGTATTGATTATACCTCAATGTAAAGGAAACAGAAGTCCTCAAAAACTCGACCAATAAGAAAACATCATGATGAAGGGAGCAAAGATTGAACTTGTCAAAACTTAATTTTACTTGGATCCACAATCAACACATATGTATACAGTAGTCAAGAAATCAAGTGACATATTATATTACACAATATTTGCTGGGGCCAACTTCTGCTTCCAACAATTGGCTATACTCCGCGACCCACATGGAGAGATTAACCGAAGTAGGGTTGAGAGGAGATTAGAAATAAAAGAAAGACACATGAAATAGTACAGTTGGGAACAGGTGGGACACAGCACTCTGATGGAGATACTGTGACTCTGACTTAGGTTCAGCCAGTTTATTATATACACAAATAAAGGGAGCTTTTGCATCATCTCTTTCCACCAGTGTAGTTAGTTTAATTTCTATGTATTCCATCTGGTGAGGTCCATGTGTATAGTTGTCTCTTATGTTGCCTAAAGAAGGTATTTGAAATGAACAAATCATTGATTTTGCAGAATTCTGTCATGCATTCTCCAGCATCATTTATATTACCAAGGCCATATTTTCCAAATACGAATCTTTCCTCTTTACTCCCACCCTTTGCATTCCAATTACCAGTAATGATCAATACATCTTGATTGCATGTTTGATCAATTTCAGATAGAAGAAATTGGTAGAATTCTTCTACTTCATCCTCACTGGCTTTAGTGGTTGGTACATAAATTTGAATAATATTGGTATTTACTGGTCTTCCCTGTAGGCACATGGATATTATCCTCTCACAGACCACGTTGTACCTCATGACGGATCTGGATATGTTCTTTTTGACAATGAATACACCACCATTCCTCTTCAATTTGACATTCCCAGCATAGTAAACCATATGGTCATCAGATTCAAAAAGACCAATACCAGTCCATTTCAGCTCACTAATGCCTAACATATCAATGTTTATGCATTCCATTTAATTTTTAACAACTTCCAATTTTCCCAGATTCATACTTCATACATTCCATTTTCTGATTTTCAATGGGTGTTTACAATTATTTCTCTTCATTTTGAGTTGTGCCCCATCAGCAAATGAAGGTCCCATGGGCTTTTCTCCCATGGGCTTTACTCCATTCACATCATCATTTTGAGGAGGCAGCTCTTCCTCAGTCATATTTTGAATGACTTCCAACCCGAGGGACTTATTTTCCGGCACTGTATCTGAGAGTGTTTCTCTGCTATTCATAATGTTTTCAGCGACTAAATATTCAGAAGTAGTTCTTACTTTTTCTTCCTAGTCTGTCTTTGTCTGGAAGCTCATCTGAAACTCGTCCATCATGGGTGGTCCTGCTAGTATTTAAAATACCAGTGGTATAGCTTTTGGAATCACAGGAACACACAAGCCACCACAGTATGACAAACTGACAGACTAGTGGTGGGACTGGTATTAGTCACTTGGAATTTTACAATTATATGGTTTACTATGCAAGGAATTATAAATTTAATATGATTGGAACAGCATTCATCTTCTAAAAGGACTTTTCATCTTAAAAACAACTACAGTTCTGACTGTGATAGGGTAATATCTATACACTTGTAAGGATGACCAGATAAAACCATTATTATTCAAATTATGAACAAACCACTAAAGTCATAGATGATTAAACTGAAAAATTCTATCAAATTCTTCACTCATAAATTGATAAAACATTCAATCAAGAAGCATTGATAATTTCAGGTGATTGGTATGAGAAGTTTGGAAGCATAGAGAATGATCTTTAGTTGCAAAATATG
>NW_006408743.1:4928544-4941485 GCF_000296735.1 Chrysochloris asiatica | reverse complement strand
GGAAGAGATAGTAAAAAATGTCAATATTAATCAAAACAAGACCAGGGACAGACTGTGCAACAGACCATCAACTGTTCATATGCAAGTACATACTGAAGCAGAAAAAAATGAAAACAAGTCCACAAGATCCAAAATATGAACTCAAACATATTCCATCAAAATTTTGAGACCATCTCAAAAACACATTTGGTATATTAAGCACTAATGACTGAAGAACGGAAGAGTGTAGGATGACTTCAAGAACATCATACAGAAAGAAACCAAAACTTCATTAAAAAGTTAAGAAAGGAAAAAAAGGCAAAAAGGGATGTCAGAAGAGACTCTGAAATTTCTTCTCAGTGTAGAAATGATAAACAAGTTGAAACAAATGAGGAACTCAAAGAGCTGAACAGAAAACTTCAAAGGGCAGCTCGAGAATATAAAATAAAGCATTGTAATTAAATGTCCAAAGACCTGGAATTACAAAACCCAAAAGGGAAGAACACACTCACATTTCTGAAGCAAAAAAACTGAAGAAAATTAAAATCTCAATTTGAAATACTGCAGGACTCCACAGGCAAAATATTGAATGATGCAGAAAGCATGAAAAAGATTAAATATATACATAGAGTCACTATATCATAAAAGAAATGGTTGCTTTTCAACTATTTGAAGAGATGGTGTATGATCAATAACTGATGGTACTGAAGGAAGAAGACCAAACTGGACAGAAGGCACTGGAGAATTACAAGACTCCAGGAATTGATGGCATAGGAATCGAAATATTTCAACAACAGATGTATCCCTTGAGGATATCACTCATCTATGTCAAGATAATTGGAAGAGAGCTGACCAGGCCCCCAATTGGAAGATATCCACTCTTGTGCCCATTGAAAATAGAAGTGACCCAACAGAATGTGGACAACATAGGACAATACCATTAATACCATATACAAGTAAAATTTTGCTGATAATTGAAAAATGGTTGTAATAATACATCAACAGAGAACTTCCAAATGTTCAGGTCAGATTCCGAAGAGGACATGGAAATAGGAATAACATTGCCTATGTCAGATGTGTCTTGGCAGAAAGCAGGGAACACCAGCTAAATGTTTACTTGTACTTTATCAACCATGCAAAGGCTTTTGACTGTGTAGATCATAAAATGTTGTGGATAACTTTGTTGAGAATGGGTATTCTCTAACATTTAATATTGATAATGAGGAACCTGTATATAGACAAAGGCTATTGTTTGAACAGAATAAGAGGATAGATTGTTTTAAAATCAGGAAAGGTTTGTAGTAAGATTGTAGTCTTCCAACATACTTATTCATTCTATATGCTGAGCAAAAATCTGAGAAACTAGATAATATAAGGAAAACGTGGTATCAGAATTGAAGGAAGACTCATTAACAATCTGCAATATGCAGGTTATAAAACCTTTCTTGAACAATGTGAAGAGGACTTCATATATGGATGAAGATCAAAGACCATAGCCTTCAGTATGGATTGCACTTCAACGTAAAGAAAACAAATATCCTCACAACTGGACCAACTAATAACAGTATAATAAATGGAGAAAAGTTTGAAGTTGTCAAAGGCTTCGTTTTGCTTGGATCCACAATTAACATTCATATGATCACCAGGCAAGAAATCAAATAATGTACTGCATTAGACAAATCTACTGCAAAAAAAACTTCTTTAAAGTTTTCAAGAACAAAGATGTCAGTTTGAAGACTAAGGTGCACTTGACCCAAGCAATGATGTTCTCAATACCCCGTATGCATGTGAAAGTAGAACAATGAATTAGGAAAACTGTAGAAGAATTGACGCATTTGAGTTATGGCGTTGGAGATGAATACTTAAGGAACCATGGGCTGCCAGTAGAACAAACAGATATGTGTTGGAAGAAGTACGACCAGAGTGCTTCTTAGAAACAAGGATGGTGAAGCCTCATCTCTCGTATTTTGGACGTGCTATCAGGAGGGACCAATACCTGGAGAAGGACATCATGCTTCATAAAGTGGAGTATTAGATTGAAAGAGGAAGACCCCCCCCCCCCCAAACAGGACAGAAAGTCACAATGACTGTGACAATGGGATCAAGAGAAACAACAATTGTGAGGATTGCATAGGACTAAGCAGTGTTTCATTCTGGTTCTGGTATATATAGGATTGCTATGAGTCAATGGCATCTAACAGCAACAACAACAAATACACTCAAAATGTTATAGTGAGTAGAAATCCATAGTAACTACAATAACGTATTAATTTAGATAAGGCTGCAAGTTGAAGTAATATACAAAGGGTTTTGTGTTTTTCGATTTCATTATATTATGTGGCAACTTTTTTTGTTGCCTGAAATGTTCTTTGAGTTTTGAGAAAAGAAAATATAGGAAAGTGTAAGAACAGGGTTGTTGTATGGAGAGGGTAAGTTTCCCCAACACAATTCTCATAGTATAGTCCTTATCTTTAAAGAAAGGAGCCCTGGTGCATAGTGGATTACTGGCAGATGCTCTTTGGAAACTCTACACAGGCTTATTATGAGTTGAAAAAACTTTACAGCACTTAACAACAACAATCATAGTAAGATACATTCTCACATTACTTAGAGAAATTCTCTGCAGTCATACACTGATCAGAGAGATATGCTTCAACATGTGGTGCTTAGAATAAGTCTATGCAAAAATGAATTGGAACCCTCAAAGAAATACTTTACTTTGTTGTTGTTGTTGTTAGGTGTCATTGTGTTGGTACCGACTCATAGTGACCGTATGCACAGCAGAACAAAACAGTTCCCGATCCTGGCACAACCTAACTACTGTTGCCACGCTTAAGTCCATCGATGCTGCCACTTGACCAATCCATCTCCTTGGGGGAATTCCTCTTTTTTTCTGACCCTCCAACTTACCAGACATGATATCCTTCTACAGCAACTGGTCCCTCATGGCAATATGCCCAAAGTATGAAAGACTAAGTTATCTTGGCTTCCAAGGAGCACTCTAGCTGGACTTTTTCCAGCTCAGATCTGTTGGTTCTATGGGTAGCCCATGGCACTTTCAATATTCTCCTCAAATGCCATAACTCAAAAGCATCAGTTCTTCTAAGGTCTTCCTTATTTACTGTCCACCTTTCGCATGCATATGAGGTGATTGAAAATACCATGGATTGGGTCAGGCATACCTTAGTCCTCAAGGTAACATCTTTGCTCTTCAAAATTTTAATAAGGTCTTTTGCAGCAGATTTGCCTAATGCAATATGTTGTTTGATTTCTTGACTGCTGCTTCCATGAGTGTTGATAGTTGATCCAAGAAGAATGAAGTCCTTGACAACTTCAATCTTTTCTCCATTGATAAGAATGTTGTTTATTGGTCCAGTGGTGAGGGTTTTTGTTTTATTGACATTGAGATGTAATCCATACAGAAGGCTGTACTCTTTGATCTTCATCAGTAAATATTTTAAGTCCTCTTCACTTTCAGCAAGCAAGGTTGTATCATCTGTATATCGCAGATTGTTAATGAGTCTTCCCCTAATCCTGATGCCACTTTTTCTTCATATAACCCAGCTTCTCAGATCATTTGCTCAGCATACAAATTCAATAAGTATGGTGAAAGAATACAACCTTGTCGCACATCTTTTTTTAATTTTAAACCATTCAGTGTTCCTGTGTTCTCTTTGAACAGCTGCCTCTTGGCCCATGTACAGATTCCTCATGAGCACAAGTAAGTGTTCCGGAATACTCATACTTTGCAATATTGTCCATAGCTTGTCATGATCCACACAATCAAAAGCCTTTGCATAGTCAATAAAGCACAAGTAAACATCTTTCTGATATTCTCTGCTTTCAGCCAAGATCCATCGGACCTCAGCAATGATATCTATTGTTCTATGGTCTCTTCTGAATCTGGCTTGAACTTCTGGAAGTTCTCTGTCAATGTAAGTTTGCAGCCATTTCTACATTACCTTTAGTAAAACTTTACTTGCATGGGATATCAAAAAGATTGTCCAATGATTTCCAAATTCCATTGGGTCACCTCTCTTTGGAATGGGCACAAATATGGATCTCTTCAATCAGTCGGCCAGATAGTGGTCATCCAAATTTCTTGGCAGAGATGAGTGAGTGCCTCCTGTGCTCCCTCACTTTCTTGAAAGTAAATTTACTAAAGTAAATTCACTATTGGCATATTCCCATGGCTTCAGTCTGCATTCTCCCCATTTATTGTTGATATAACTACATGGATCTGTCGAAGGAATGATTACACATCCAGCTGATTTAATACCAGGTCTCTATTTACCTTAAAATCAGATATTTATGCCCCAAATTTTACCTGTGAGCCCTTTTGTCTTTGTTGTTGCATGCTACTGTGTTAGTTCTGATATATAGTGAGCCTGAATAGCTTTTTCTGAGAGCTGCTTGTAGGTTTGAACTTCCAACTTTGCAATTATCAGTCCAGTATACAACCTACAGCACTATACCGCGTCTGGAAGCCTTATTTACATACAAATCCAAAAAATCTTTTATATCATAAAATTTGAAAGTGAAGCCCAGTCTTGGACTTTTCTAAGAGCTTTTTGGCCATAGTTGTTGTATGATATTGAGTTGGTTCTGATTTGTAATGACCCTGAGTTGGGATTTCTGAAAGCTGCTTTTAGTTTGAACTTCAACCTTTGCAGTTACCAGTCCAGTACTCAACCTATATCACCATACCAGAGTCTGGGAGTCCTCTTATTTATAAAAATATATTATATCATAAAATTTAAATGTGGAGACTAGTCTTAAGTGTGTGTGTGTGTAGTCCTCAGTTTGTTTCTTAAGACTTGGCTTCTGAATATGATCAATGAGAAATAATAGACAAAATGAGTTGCCTCATCCCCTACCTGCCATTTTATAAATTGTGCAAGTGGGTTGTGATAAAATCTTCTGGTTATTTTTTTCTTTTTTTGTTTTTGGTACGTTTTAACTTCCCTTGGGATGTTGTACTAAATTGTAATATTTCTGGCCTTTCTATCTTGGGTTGCCACAAATTCAGCACTGGGCAGACAAATTATTTCTGGCAGTTTCAAATTATATTATAGACATTAACAGTGTTGGGTTTCAAGCAAGATGCAGAAAGGATACTTTTTGGCACAGTATATATATATATATATATTCTTTCTTCTTTCAAACAGGTCAGCCTTAAAAAGAAAGCTTCTCTATTTTGTAGTGTTTTGTAGTGTTAACATTTGCTTCTTTTAGCAACATATAGTGAAGAAAAGTCATCAGCACAAAGTGGTAGCTTCACATTTTGTTGATAAGTTTTATTTTTCTACACTATCTCAACTTTTCCTTCAGGCTTGATTGTGATTTTCAAGAAGCTTAGAAAATTATTAAACAAAATAGTTTGTTTCCTTGTGATAAAAATATGACTCATTCATTAGCCTAAGATTTCCAGCTGAAATAGAGAACATTCAGTTTAAAGTTTGAGATCAAAATAAATAATTTTAGTATAAGTTTATTCAATATTTGGAACATACTTATGCTAGAAGAGCATTATCTGAAACAATTTTACTAGACACACTTGCATCTGATATGATGAATTAATTATTGATCTCCACCAATTTTCTGTCACTTCATTGTGCTGTGGTAGTGTGTGTGTTGATATGAAGCCAAAACCTATGCCACTAGTATTTCAATTACCAGCAAGATCACACATACTGGACAGATTTCAGAAGAGTTCCAAGACTAGGACAGAGTAGAAAAAGGAGAGGCAGATTACTTCTGAATGGTTGTAGTGGTTGACTGACATCCAGTTGGTTTTGACACAAAGCAATTCTATGCAAAACAGAACCAAATACTGACTGGTACTGCACCATCCTCACAATTAATAAGTTTGACCCCATTGTTGTTGCCACTGTGTTAATTCACCTAGTTGAGAGTCTCCCTATTTTTCCCTTACCTTCCATGGTGTCCTTTTCCAGGGAAGAGTTCCTCCTGATAACTTATCCAAAGTATAAGTTATGTCTTCTAAGGAGAATTCTGGCTGCACTTCTTTCAAGACAGACATTTTTGTTCTTCTGACTATCCACAGTGCTTTTATTAATCTCCTCCAAGATAATAACTCAAATGCATCAATTATTCTATGGTCTTCTTTATTTATTACCTAACTTTCAATATAAGGCAATTAGAAATGCCATGGCTTTAGTCAGACCCACCACAGTCCTCAAATTGACATCTTTCACACTTTAAAGAGGTATTTTGTAACAGATATGCCTAACAAAATATGTTGCTTGGTTTCTTGGCTGCTGCTTCGATGAGTGTTGATTGTGTATGCAGCAAAATGAAGACTTTGACAACTTCAATCTTTTCTCCATTTATCATGATGTTATTTACTGGTCCAGCAGTGAGGATTTTTGTTTTCTCTACATTGAGTTGGATTACATATTGAAGATTGTAGTCTTTGTTCTTCATCAATAAGTATTTTTTAAGTCCTCTTCACTTCCAACAAGCAGGGTTGTGTCATTTGTATATTGTAGATTGTTAAGGAGTCTCCCTGTAAGCTTGATGCCACATTCTTCTTCATATAATCAAGCTTGTTTGATTATTATCTCATTATAAACATTGAATAATATAGTAAAAGGGTAAAACCTATTCTGTTTTTAAGCCAACTCAGTATCCCGTTGTTCTGTTGTAACAACTTACATTTGCTCTATGCACAGTTTAGCGTTCAGTTGCCGTATCCAACACGTGGCTATATTCCATGACCCGCACAGAGAGATTAAACCTGAGTAGTGGTGACGGGAGATTAGAAATAAAAGAAGGACACAAGACACAATTGAAATTAGCAAAATTGGGCCCAGATGGGATGTAGCACTCTGATGGAGATACTGCGGCTCCGACTTACGTTCAACACATTTATTATATATCAAAGGAAAGTGCTAGGGATAAGGAAAAGACTGCAAAAAAAAAAAAAAAAAAAAAACTTTTGGTGTATAGATGCAAGCAGTCAGTGGGATTTTATCAGAAGAATGTAGTTGCTAGGGAAAGAGAGATGGGTCAGCGAGATGTTTTTGCCGACTTGAATTGAACGTCATACAAGGAAAAAAATCTTGGAAGTTCGCTGTCCCCTGAGGTAGCCCTTCAAGTTCCTCTGTGGGGCAAGATGACCTGGGAGCAGCCCGATTTTCTGGACCATGTCTGTTCAGTTGCAATCTTTCTGTTAAGCTACCCCCAAGTCTGAAACCTTCAGCTCAAATCGCGCCCAACATGGCTCCAAACATTCAGGAATGTCCATTCTTCCTATGTTATTATTCAAACAGTCTAAAGCCTTTGCATAGTCATTAAAGCAATACTTTTCTGATATCCACAGCTTTCTGCAAAGATCCATCTATCATCAGCAATTATATCCTTAGTTCCAAGTCCTCTTCTGAATCCAGCTCTAATTTCTCGCAATTAATTTCTTGTGATCCCCTGTTGATGCACAATTGCAACCATTGTTGAAATCATCTTTAACAAAACATTACTTGAATATTATATTAATGATGTTTTTTGATGATTTCCACTTTGGAAAGGACACTGATGTGGATCTCTTCCAATTAGTTGGCTAAGTAAATAGCTGGCTTTCTTTCTTTTTTTTACATATACGAGTGAGCACTTCCAGCGCTGCATCAGTTTATTGAAACAGTTAATTTGTAGCAATTCTTGGAGTTCTGCCTTTTTATCAGTGACATCCGTGTAGATTGAGCACTTTTCTTCAGTACCATGTGTTCTTGATCATATACTATGTCTTAATATGGTTTATCATTGATCATTTCCTTTTGGTACAGTGACTCTGTATTCCTTCCATCTTCTTTTAATGCTTTTTGCATCACTCAATATTTTGCAAATAGAATTCTCAAAATAGCAAAGTATAGGTTCAAAATTTTTCTTCAGTTTCTTCAGCTTGATATATGCTGAGCATTCTTATCCCTTTTGGTTTATGAACTCCAGTTTTTTATCTTTCATTATGCTATGTCTTCTTGAGCTTCCATTTGAAATGTTCTGCTCAGCCCCTTTACTTCCTGATTTCTTCTATTTGTTTCAGTTTCTCATACTCTTCTGACATCCATTTTTTGTCTTTTCTTTCTATCCTGTCTTTTTAATGACCTTTTGTTGTCTTCCTGTATGTTTTTATTATCTTTGATCATGCATCAAATCTGTTCTTGAGATTGTTTCTAAAAGAAGTTGGGAAATATTCAAGGTCATATCTAGCTCTCACGAACTTGTTTTAGTTTTTTTCTGCTTCAGCCTGAACTGGCATATGAGTAATTGATGATCTGTTCCATAGTATGCCATGGCCTACTTTTGGCTAATGATATTGAGTTTCTCCACCATCTTTATCCACACTGTTTGTCAATTAGTCAAAAGGATCCATGTGTATTCCATCAGTTGAGGTCCATGTGTATGTTGTTGTTGTTATACGCCGTGGAGTCAGTTCTGACTCATAATGACAATGTACAGGGTTTCTGAGTCTATAAATCTTTATGAGAACGGAAAGCTTCATCTTTCTCCCGTGGAACTGCTGACCCTGAGGTTAGCAGCCCGATTCATAACAACTACGCTACCAGAGCTTACTTTTAATGTTGTTTAAAAAAGGTATTTATAATGAATAAATCTTTAGTCTTGAAAGATTCTATCATGTGATCTCCAGTGTCATGATTTATAATTACTGATCTTTCCTCTTTGTTTCCAACTTTTTAATTCCAATAACCAATAATTACAAATGCATCTTAATTATACACTTGACTAATTTTAGATGGAATAAGTTGATAGAATTACTGACTTTCACCTTCACTGGTCTTAGTGGTTGGTGTGCAATTTTGATTAATAGTGATATCAACTGATCTTCCTTCCATGCAGGCTAATGACTTTTGTCATGAAAAGCACTTTTGACAAGTATCTGATACAAATTCTCTTGGATTTTTCCTGCCTATTAAAGTAAGCCAAATGATTATCAGGTTAAAAAATAGTCAATACTCATCCATTTCAGCTCATTAATACCTATGGTATTGATATTTATGCATCCATTTTTATTTGGACACATTCTAATTTTCCCACATTTCTACTCCATGATTTCCATGTTTCAATAATTAAGGTTGTTTTCAATGTTTCTACATTCATGATATTATGGTCAACTCTATTTTAAGGAAGTTCTTTCATAACACCACCCATCTCTCAGTTTGTCATACTGTGGCAGCATGTGTTTTACTTTAATTCTGAAACTAGGTCACCAGTTTTTTAGTTACCAGAAAGTCCTCCAATAGTGGACAGGTTTCAGTTGAGCTTTCAGGCTGACACAGACTAGGAAGAAGAAAAAATGGACTGTCTCCAAATATTTAGTCCATGAAATCATTACAGATAGCAGTAAAGCTTTAGCATTATAAGAATATTGAAACATGATGAAGTGCACCAAAATGTTGTGAGATACAGTGGCAGAAGATGAGTCCTTCAGGTTAGAAAGCATTCAAAATATGTTTGAGGAAGAGCTGAGTCCTCAAATTAGAATTAACCGTGGTGACAAAAATGGAGTAAAATTTTGGGGAACTTCATTTACTGATGGGGAAAAACTCAAAATGAGGTGAAACAGTTGTAAGTATCCATTAATAATTGGAGCATAGAATGTAGGATATATGAATCTAGAAAAAAATTGAATTTGTCAAAAATGAAATGGAAAGCCTAAACATTGACATCCTAGGAAATAGTGACCAGAAATGGACTGATATTGACCATTTTAAATATTATAATCACATGATATACTATCCCAGGAATGACAAATTGAAGAAGAATGTCATCAAATTAATAATAATAATAATAATAATAATAATAAACATGTCAAGTTCTATCTTGATCTAAAATGCTAACTGTGATAGCAGAATACCCATACTCCTACAAGGAAGACCAGTTAATAAAACTATTATTCAAATGTACAACAAACTACTAAAGACAGTGATGATGATATTGAAGAATTTTACCAACTTCTTCAGTTTGAAATTGATCAAACATGCAATCAAGATGTATTGATAATTACTAGCAACTGTCATGTAAAGGTTAGAAACAACGAAGAAGGATTAGCAGTTGGAAAATGTGACCTTGCCAATAAAAAAGATGCTGGAGTTTGCCCAGTAGAATTTTTAAAGACCAATGACTTCTTCATTTTAAAAATCTGTTTAAACAACATAAAGTATAATTATACACATGAACCTCACCAGATGGTATACACAGAAATCAAATTAACTGCATCTGTGGAAAGACACAGTGGAAAAGTTCCATATCATCAACCAAAATAAGGTCAGGGGCAGAGTGTGGAATAGAGCATTGATTGCTTATATGGCAGTTCAGTCTGAAGCTGAAGAAAATTAAAACAAGTTCATGAGAGCCAAAATATGACCTTGAACATATCCCACCTAGATTTAGAGATCATCTTAAGAACAGTTCTGATGCATTAGACACTTACAACAAAAACCAGAAGAGTTGTGGGATGACATAAAGAACACTGTTAAATAAGAAAGCAAACGGTTATTAAGATAGTATTAAAAAGAACAAAATGGATCCAGTTTTGGTAGTGGCAGAGACAGGCAGGTAGGAAAAGCTCCATGGAGGAGAGATTGAAAAACCAGAGAAGCTGCACTCATGGAACAACACCAGAGATCTGGATCTAGCATAAGGTCCAGGGTATCAGTTTCCTGCATGCACAAGTAGAAAAATCACAATGTAAAGGAAAATACTGTGAGTTAGGAATTGCTTTAGATGGGACTCCCTCTGTGGCCATGACACTTGTGTGTAGTTCAGAGGGTGGAGCTACAGCCATACCAGCACAGGGAACTGGTGCTAAAAGCAGTGCAATGATATTTGTAAGGAGGTGCAGGGGATTCTACACATTTTTCTTCCTCTTCCCTGTCACGCCTTCTTTGCCCAGCCCAGATGTCTTCAAGCAGGTGGGTGCACACCTACCAAAAAAAGTCCAGCGCTGACCCCACAGTTTTCCCATGGCACAGAGAGAGAGAGAGTTTGGTGGTTGCTTATGACATCAGTATTGGGGTTTCAGACTTAAAATTAACTTGTGCAGCACCCTTTATCCAGTGTATATAGCAAGAAAAAAGCAGTCACATCAAGCCTGACAGACAAACCATATGCACAATCTGTAAAACCCCAACATAAAAAAATGCAACTATCTCGAAAATTATGCTGTGCGCATGCAGATACCTAACTGACCTTCAGAGACAAAAATAGTAGGCAATCTTTCTCCCATTAACTTCTCAATATCTATCTGTGTGCCTCTATGGTGATGACTAGAGGAGGGATGTGAGTGAGTGGACATCCCCACCCATTGCTGGAGGCTTCTATGGTTCACACACACTGCCTGTGTAGCAAGGCGATTGGATAGTCAGCCACAGTTTTATTTTTGTTTCAAAGTGGTGGTTTTTGTCTCTGCTTTTATATTGCTTCTGCTTTTGGTACTTTTGATCACACATTTTTCCTGTAGGTGGGAGCTTTTTATCCCCACTTTACTCAAGAAACAACAATAGTGGCCATATAGCTAAGCTACAAGCATACCCCATAATATTTCACCATTGAGACAAGAGCCAAGAACAGCTGCTATGCATTACATGCAAAAAAGGAAGCCTATTTCCTGATCATATCCACCAGGAGCCACCCAGTAAGCTTAATAACACAACAAAAAAATCTATTTAAGCATTAAAAAACCCACATAACTATTGGAAATGAGAAACAAAACATAACAAAAAATCTCAAAAGTTGTCCAAAAACAGAAAAGAGTAACTGATAAAAACGAGCTGGAGACAGACAAAGGCTCCCCAGAAAAGAAAGAGCAGGTTTTGGATTTGCCTGAGAAGGAATTCAGAAGAATGATATGGAAACAAATTCAAATGCTCAGAAAAGGGAGAAGTCAGGAAAGTCCTACAAGACCAATCAAACAAGATCGATAATGCATTGGAAGCAATTCAAAACCAGCAAAAAGAGATCCAGAAGATTAATAATAAAATATCAGAAATGGACAATTCACTGAAAAAGGAAAGGAGCAGAATAGAAGAGATGGAAGCCAGAACTAGCAAGCTAGAAGACAAACCTCTTAATACTGCTAAGATAGAAGAACAAGCAGAAAAAAGGATAAAAAAATCTGAAGAGAGTGTAAGATTCATGCTAGATAACATGAAGAGGAACAACTTAAGAATTATTGGCATTCCTGAACAGGACGAATTAGAGAAGTCCACAGAGGAGATAGTGGAAGAGCTTCTGAAAGAAAATTTCCCTAACATCTTGAAAGATGAGAAGATAATCATTTAAAAAGTCAAACATACCCCAGCAAGAATAGACCCCAAAAGAAAATCACCAAGACAAATAATAATTATGCTATCCAAAATCAAAGACAAGGAGAGAGTACTAAAAGTGGCCAGGGAGAAGAGAAATGTCACTTATAAAGGCAAGCAAATCAGATTAAACTTTGACTTCTCAGCAGAAACCATGCAGGCAAGAAGTCAATGGGGAGACATATACAAAACCCTAAAAGCAAAAATAAATACCAAACAAGAATCATCTATCTAGCAAAATTATCAATCAAATATATGGTGCAATCAAAACATTCCAGGATAAACAGAATCTAAGAGATTATGTCAAAACCAATCCAGCACTTCAAAATATCCTAAAGGTAGTTATTTGGATGGAAATCAACAAGAACAGACAGCAACCAGAGATTGACAGGTGTGGCGATACCACCTGAAACTCAGATGACAGATGGAAGGGTTCAGGACAGAACAAAACTGCAACACCAAATTGAAAGGAGCTGGGAGGTCAATTGAAGATCAAAATAATATCAATGTCAAAGAAGGGATAAATGTAGGAACAGAGATCCAGGTGGTGATGAAGTCAGGTACATTATAGGATATAATAGATTCTCATAAATGGAGAAAAAAGTTAATAGGCTATTAAGT
>NW_006408743.1:4924148-4927534 GCF_000296735.1 Chrysochloris asiatica | reverse complement strand
ATGTTCCTGAAAAGGAAGACTTAACATTGTGAAAATGTCAATAATACCCAAAGCAATTTACAAGTATAATGCAATCCCAATCAGATTCCAATGACATTCTTCGAAGAGATGGAAAAGACAATTACAAACTTGATATGGAAAGGAAAGAGACCCAGGATAAACAAAGCATTGCTTAAGAAGAACAAGGCTGGACGCCTCTCACTCCCCAATTTCAAATTTTACTACATGGCTGGTAGTGTAGTATTTACGAATCAGGCTGTGAACCATAAGGTCAGCATTTTGAAACTACCAACTGTTCCATGGGAGAGAGATTAGGCTTTTTGCTCCCATAAAGATTTATAGACTCGGAAACCCTGTACAGGGTCGCTATGAGTCTGAACCAACTCCATGGCATATAACCACCAACAACCACAGTGGTCAAAACAGCCTAGTACTGGTGAAAGATTCATTGGTCAATGAAACAGAATTGAGAATCCAGAAATTAACTCAACCACATACAAAAAAAAAAAAAAAAATGATTTTCAGCAAAGTGCTTAGGTATATTGCATGGAGAGGAGATAGTCTCTTTAACACATGGTGCTGGCAGAACTGGAAAGCGATATGCAAAAGATTGAAACAAGACCTACATCTCATGTCCTATACAAAAACCAATTCAGAATGAATTAAAGACAATAATGTGAATACCATAGTTATGAAAGTCATCAATGAAAAAATAGGGACAAACATGAGGGCTCTAATACAGGGAATAGACAGACTACCAAGCATTTTGAAAAGTACACAGACAAAGGTAGAAAAAATAGATGAGTCAGACATACTAAAAATTAAAAATTTGTGTGCAGCAAAAGACTTCACCAAAAGAATAAAAAGGGAACCCACAGAATGTGGGAAAAAAATATTTTGCAATAACACATGAGACAAGAGACTCATTTCTAAAATATATAAGAAACTACGACACTTCTGCTGAAAGCAGAGAATATCAGAAAGATGTTTACCTGTGCTTTCTTGACTACACGAAGGCTTTCGATTGTGTGGATCATTACTAGTTATGGACAATATTGCAACATATGGGTATTCTGGAACACTTAGTTGTTATCATATAAATCTGTACCTGGACCAAGAGGCAGTTGTTCAAACAGATCATGGGAACACTGAAGGGTTTATAATTAAGACAGATGTGTGAAAAGGTTGCATTCTTTCACCACATTTATTCAACTTGTATGCTGACCAAATAATCTGAGAAGCTGAGTTTTATGAAGAAAAACATGGCATCAGTATTGAATTAAGACTCATTAACAACCTGTGATATGCAGATGATACACCCTTGCTTGCTGAAACTGAAGAGGATTTAAAACATTTACTGATGAAGATCAAAGAACACAGCCTATGGTATGGATTATATCTCAATGTAAAGAAAACAAAAATCCTCACCACTGGACCAATAAACAACATTCTTATTAGCAGAGATACTATTGAAGTTGTCAAAGAGTTCATTCTTCTTGGATCAACTATCAACACTCACAGACGCAACAGTCAAGAAACCAAAGACATAGTGCATTAGGCAAATCTTCTGCACAAGACCTTTTAAAGTGTTGAAGAACAAAGATGTCAGTTTGAGGACTAAGGTGCACCTGACCCAAGCCATGGTATTTTCAATAATCTCATATGCATGTGAAAGCTGGACAGTGAATAAGAAAAGTCTTAGAAGAATTGATGCTTTTGAGTTATGTTGTTGGAGGAGAATATTGAAAGTGTCATGGGCTGCCAAAGGAACCAATAGATTCGTTTTGGAAGAAGTGCAGCCAAAGTGCCCCTTGGAGGCCAAGATGGCCAAACTTCATCTCAGACATATTGTCAGGAGGAACCAGTCACTGAAGATGAATATCATGTTTAGTAAGGTAGAGTGTCAGAGAAAAAGAGGAAGATCCCCAACGAGATGCATTGGTCAAGTGGCAGCATCGAAGGGCACAAGTATTACAATAGTAGTGAGGTTGCCCAAGATTGGAGAGTGTTTCTGCTGTGTATAAGGTTGCTATGAGTTGGTACCAACTTGATGGCACGTAACCACAACAAAAGCAACACATCTACAAGAAAAAGACAAATAACCCAATTAAAAAATGGGTACAAGACATGAACAGACACATCACCAAGGAAGAGATCCAGGCAACCAACTAACATGTGAAGAAATATTCATGATCACTAGCCATTAGAGATATGCAAATAAAACAACAATGAGATATCATCTCACACCAGCAATAGCAGTAAAGATAAAAAAAAAAAAAAATAGAGAAAAAAAAATTCTGGAGAGGATGTGGAGAAATTGGAACCCTCCTACATTGTTGGTGGAATTGCCAAATGGTCCAACCACTCTGGAAGTCAATATGGTGCTTCTTCAGAAGGTTGGAAATAGAAATACCTTTTGATCCAGCAATTCCTCTACTTGCTATTTACCCACAAGAAATATGAGCCATAACACAAGTAGATATATACACACCAATGTTCACAGCAGCACTATTTACAATAGCAATAGGGTGGAGACATCCTAAGTGCCTATCAATTGAATAATGGATAAACAAACTGTGGTACATACACACAGTGGAATGATATGCTACCTTGAAGACCAACGAGGAAGCTGCAAGCCACCACATAACATGGATGAACCTTGAGGACATTATGCTGAGTGAAATTAGTCAGTCACAAAAGGAGACATTCTGCATAGGACCATTATTGTAAAAGAGTAAGAAAAAGAACCCAGAATAAAAGGAGGGAAATTATACATATGTTTGTATAGCATAGTGGTTAAGATTTGGGCTGCATACTGAAAGGTCAGCAGTTTGAAACTACCAGCTGTTCTGTGGGAGAAAGATGAGCCTGTCTGCTCCTGTAAAAATTTATAGCCTTGGAAACCACATATAATGTCGCTATGAGTCAGAACTGATGCCATGGCACATAACTACCACCACCACTAGGATGTATGGAATGAGAGAAGGGGAGAGAAGAAGGGGAAGATAGAGCACAGGGTAAGGAATAGACACAGGATAGCTTGGTTGCAGAGGAGTGTTGTCATGGGAGTTCAATACACAAGAAGGGGGAGAGGAATGGAAGAACAAGGCTGATGTGAGAACAGTTAGGCAGGTTCGCATAGGCTAAGTGGGACACAGGTAAATATTGATGTATGCACAACCTTGGAACAATAGGGCTCCAGGATACAGTAATTGAGGCATAGTTTGGAGGGGTAAAAGAGGGGAATAATGTTAAGATGCTAGGTTGTCTTTTGAATCTTGGTTTCCTTTGCCTACCATTGTAAAATAGACACTTGGGGGTGGGGGGAAGGAATAGCCAGAATCATCACTACAGAAAGCTTGTAAGTCCATCTTCAGCCTATTTTT
>NW_006408743.1:4918557-4919329 GCF_000296735.1 Chrysochloris asiatica | reverse complement strand
AACTTCTGGCACTATATCTCTCTAGGATCTGCTGCTATTCACAATTTTTTCATCTTCCAGAACTGTGTTTGACAATGATTTGCTACTATTCATAAGAGTTTTGGTGGCTAACCAATCAGAAGTGGTCTGCCTGTCCTTTCTAGTCTGTCTTAGATTTGAAGCACCATTTAAAGCTGTCCACCATGGGTATTGGTTAAATATAGGTGACATAAGTTCCTGCATCACAGGAACAAGCCACCCTTGTAGGACAAACTGACAGATGAGTGGTAGGTAAATTATTATGAATAGCAATAAAACATTACATGATTTTGTGCCAGAGATGAGCTCCTTAGGCAATACGGCACTGAAACTTTACTGGGGAAACAGACTTGATCTAATGACAAAGATGAACATAGCTTTTGGTACCTTCATTTGCTAATTTGACACAACTCAAAATTAGAAGAAACATCTACAAATACATATTAGTAATTGGAACATGAATGCACAACCTCTGAATCTAAGAAACTTGAAAGTTGTCAAAAATGAAATGGAATGAGGAAAGATTGATATTGTAGACATTAGTAAGTTGAAATGGACATTTTTTTGATATTTTGAATCAGACAGTTATATGGTTTACTGTACCAGGAATGACAAATTCAAGAGGAATGGCATCTCATTCATCATGTAAAAGAACATCTGAAGATCTACCTTAAAGAACAAATGTTGCCTGTGATAGGTTAATATCCATATGCCTACAACAAAGACCATGGAGGTCTGCTAGCATAATTGGTTA
>NW_006408743.1:4914431-4916492 GCF_000296735.1 Chrysochloris asiatica | reverse complement strand
ATCCAGCTTGAACCTCTGGAAGTTCTCTGTCAATGTATGATTGAAGCCATTCCTTTATTACCATTAGTAAAACTTAACTCGTATAGGATATCAAAGATGTTGTACAATGATTTCTGCATTCCGTTGTGTCATCTCTCTTTTGAATGGGCACAGATACGGATCTCTTCCAATCAGTTGTCCAGATAGTTTTCTTCCAAATTTCTTGGCATTGATGAGTGAGTACCTCCAGTGCCTCCTCAGTTTCTTGAAAGGTTTCAATTTTTATTCCATCAATTCCTGGTGCCTTGATCTTTGACAATTCTTTCAGTGCACCTTGGACTTTTTTCTTTCAGTATCATTGGTTCTTGATCAAAACCAATTAATACTATTACCCAAATTTTCACACTATCCACTAATGACAGTATTGATAACTGAATAATTATATCAACTTCTCTAGTCTGAACTGTATGAAGCAAGCAATCAAGATGCATTTATATTTACAGATAATTGAATTGAGAAAGTTGGAAATAAAGAGAAAAGATCAGTGTTTTTTGTTTTTTTTTTTAATTTGACCTTGATAATAAAATTATGCTGGGAATCACATAATTGAATTTTGCAATACCAATTACTTCTTCGAAGTTCTGGTGTGGTGCTGTGGGTTAATGTGCCAGACTGCAAAGCCATATGAACTGCAAGGTTGATGATTCAAGATAAACAATTGCTCCTTGGAAATCCTATACACAGGGTCTCTATGGATTGGAACCGACTCATTGGCACTTAACAATAACAGAAAAACAACAACAATGGCTTATTCACTATAAATACATTTTTCAACACCATAAACAGTACATATACAATGGAACTCACCTGTGGAAAACACAGGATGCAAACTGAACATATTTAAGGGAATAAACCATGGAGAATCTCAATACCACCCACCAAACAAGTTCAGGAACTAACTCTGGAACAGACCATCAATTACTCATGTGCAAGTTCAAGATGAAGTTGAAGAAAATTTAACCAAGTCCATCAGAGCCAGAGCCAAAATATGACCTTGACTGTATATCACCTGAATTTATAGATCGTATCAAGAACATATTTTGTGCATTAACGCCCAATGACTAAAACCAGCAGATTTTTGTGGAATGACATCTAGAACATTATTTACAAAGAAAGCCATCACTCAAATATTTCTAACCAAATTATTTTCAATTGTATACATAGCTGTCACATAAAACTGAATACACATGAATCAAATCCCATCACTGGCTTATTAATTTTAGACCATTTATTAAACTGACATTAGTAATCATTGAGACTAGATTCTCCCTCATTTTCTGGTAACTTCAATTCTTCACATTTTTTGTAACAGAAAATCTTTCCTATCCTTTGCTCATATATTTTCTTATGTATAATACTTTCTTTTAATCACCTACCACTCTCAAGTTAAATTATTTTCAATATCTATAAATGGTGCCATAGACTCCTTACAAGGTTTCCTGACTAATAGTCGATTTAATGTATATTAAATAAGGAATAATAGTCAGCTCAGGCAAGTGTCCTTTTGATCCCATTACTCAGAGTCTTATAGCACTATGGTGTTGCCAAATGACCACTTATATCAAATGAAAATTACTGGCCATGTCTTTAAAAATATTATACCAATTAACACAGAAAGACCCTGCAATATACATATATACTTTACTAGAATGATTTCATATCCAATTTCATGTTCTAGCACAGTACCAAACATCATTTTCTGGTTCAATGTGTGAACTATTAGCCATAGTATGATATTCAAGTGGACCTTTTATTTTCCATAAGGTAGAACAATATTAAAATCTCAATGATTCTTAATATTTAGAGACATACATATTTTTTCAAGCTTTTGGCTATTTTGATGTCTTATCTGTTCCAAAATGTGTGTATATATATATTGCTCTTAAGCTGGTTCTGAATCATAATGACACTTCATTGGTTTTCCAAGAGTAGCTAGGGGTTAGAACTGCCGAACTTGGGGTTGGAAGTCCACTTCTTATCAAATAGTTCAAGACAAATTTCCAGATATGTAAGTATATATAT
>NW_006408743.1:4911432-4913486 GCF_000296735.1 Chrysochloris asiatica | reverse complement strand
TATTCGCAGTTCTGTCAGCCTTTCGTGACTGTTCTGATCCTTCTCCCACTGGGTCTCTCCCATGTTGGTGGCTCCGGGAACAACTGAGTGTCTTGAATTAGAAAGCAATGAATTTCTTGACTCTGCTACAAATTCCCCTAACTATGAGCGCTCCAGGCTTCTAAATATTCCTTTATATGTGGTTCAGAGTTCTAGCATCATCCCCTGAGCCTGCTTGGTCTGGTATTCTGTGTTGTTGCTGACAGAACTCCTTACTGCACATCTACCCGATCCTCCATCTTGAATGATCTTGGAACCACTTTGCTTCATTACATGGTTGCAATCCCCTCCATGTACCAACAGTTAACAGCATTTACCTTTATTTACTTTAACCACTGCATTCTCCCCAGTGTATCCCACCACCCCCATTTGTCCTCTGCCAACTTCCCTCTGGTTGTATATTGCCTGCCCTGTCACCCAAGTCAATGCATGTCTACCCTCTGGTGTATGTGTAATTTCCTCCTACCCTCAAATCATCACAGATTGTTTCTTTTATTAAGAAATGCTCCTCTTTTTTTCTTTTTTTTGATGTACAAAAAAAAAAGGGCATGCAGGAACGTATAATCAGTTAAGCAACCAAAGGGCACATTCTGGAAGCCAGCTTTCTGGCCTCCAACACATAGCTTTTCTCTGTCCATGAGTCTAGAGTCCTCAGCTGCTCAATCTCTCCATCTCTGGTGTCGCTGCTTCTCTGGTTAGGGTCCCATGTTAGGCTCATGTTCTTCTCTCTTGATGGTCCTATGGTCCTCTGTTCTTGAAATGTAAGATTAACTACTCACCATTTTTATTACATAACTTCTACTGTTACAATTGTGACCATCGCAATTAGATATGATAACAATAACTCACTATTGAATCAAACTAATATTGTCCACATCTCCTTTCACCAGAGCCATCTAAACGAGACGAAAAGTATTCAGTGGGGATTTTATCTTTTCCCACACATTCTAAAACTAAACTCCCTTGAGTAAACTTGTAAGCCAGCCACTTTGTGCCTTTATATCCCACCCCTTCCCCTCCTCCCACCATTTTATGTAGCCAATATATAAGTTGCCCATCCTTATCAACCTTGTGCATAAAGGGGATAGATTTGGTCCTTGATGTGAAGACAACTTCCCTCTCAGTTGGAATTTTGATCTACCACATCCATAAGTTTAGGTAAAGTTTATCAAATTGTAACAATTTACACTTGCTTCCTTTATCAAATTTCTTTACATTCCTCTATTTGAATTCTGATCATCAAGTCATTGAAGCTAAATCAGATGGGTACTATCTGCAAGTTTGGGTATTCTTGTGCATCTCCCCTCAGTGGGACACTGTACCCAAAACTCTAGCCTTCTGGGGCTAGGTCCTTGTCTATGGGTTCAAGAGTCCCCAGATCACCCAACACTATGGACCAACCAACACTTTCTCTTCTCTCTCTCATCCCAAAGTCATTGGGAGTCTATGGAACATGGTCAAACTCAGCTACTATCTTCATTGCTACTTTCCCCCACTTCCACTCACAAGTAGATCAATCCAATCACCTAGAACCTTACATGCCTGCGTGTGTGTTTCCTTTAAGTTTCAGTCTTGGAGAAGGGTTTGTACTAAAGGGACTTGATTACTTGCCTTGATGACACTCCAGGGAACAACCTGCTTGTTATTGTAATAGTCAATCATAATGCTGTTTTAGTTTTCTATTTTTCCTGCTGTTCTTTCTTTCAAGAAATATCTGCTCCCACAAGACATCAAGACAAGTGGTCGAGTCCCTTCAGGGCAAACCACTTTCCAAGACTAAGACTCAAGGGGAATACACAAGCAGACATGCGGTCTGACTGGTGACCACTTTGGTCACCAATAAGGGGAAGTGAGGGAAAACAGCAATGAAGCTGTGAGCTAAGTCCAACCACATTCAATAGACTCATGAACCTGGGTGGAGACCTGGTTGGCCAGCAGTATAGCAAGACCTGGGGACTCCTGGACCCAGAGTCAGTGACATAACCACAGAGGACTAGAGTGGAGAGTAAAGTGTC
>NW_006408743.1:4899783-4910769 GCF_000296735.1 Chrysochloris asiatica | reverse complement strand
TGACGCCAGACATGGAGGCAGAGACGATGACATGGAGAGATGGAGTGGCTGGGGACTCTAGACCCAGAGAAGAAGTGGGGCTGTGTGCTGATGACCAAGGGGCAGGCTTGTGGGGTATACCCTTTGGTTGTTTGTTGATGCATGGAGGGGATTGTAATCATGACAATGAAACAATATATAATAGGATGAATGTAAAGTTTATGTTCTCCCATGTAAACTATTACATAATTCACAATAAAACATTAAAACGTATATAAATGAATAAATAAATTTATTCTGTTCCACTAGCCACTCCAGGCTGGTCTGCTTGTCCTTTCAAGTGGGAATGACCCACCTCAGGAGGTTCTGGATGGGACTCAGGATTCCACCTAATGTTTTATATGCAATAATGGCTCCACAAGAAGCCTATTTCACTAGGCAAGTTCTACAAATCCTTTTAGTTAGTTAGTTAGGCTGAAGACAGGCTAATAAGCTTTTTGTAATCATATTTCTTGATATTCCTTTCTATCCCACTCATGTATCTATTTTACAATATTAGGTAAGGGAAACCAATATCTATAAGACAGTCAAGCATGTTAACATTTTTTTTTCCCTTCTTTTACCCATTCATGCCATGCCTCGATCCCTGTGTCCCAGAGTCCTGTTTTTCCAAGGTTGAGTATACATCAGTATTTACTTCTGTCCTATTTAGCTCATGCAAACCTACCTAAGTGTTATCCTATCTATCTTGTTCTTCCACCTCTCCCACTTATTGTATATTGTCCTCCCCAATAGTTGAACTATAATGTGTCTATCCCCTAACCTGTTCTTTTTCATTCCCTCCCTTCCACCCCTGGTAAGCAACAAAGTTGTTGCTTTGTTTTGTTTTAGTAAGGGTATTTTTTCTTAAACTTTTACAATAATGGTCTTATGCAATGTTTGTCCTTTTGTCACTGACTAATTTCACTCAGCATTATGTCCTCATGGTTCATTGATGTTATATGGTGATTTGCAGCTTTCTTCCTCTTCTTCAAGTTAGCATAGCATTCCATTGTCTGCATATATCAAAGTTTGTTTGTTCATTCTTCCATTTATGGACACCTAGGCTGCCTCCATCTTTTTGCTATTGTGAATAGTATTTCGATTAACACTAGTGTGCATATAGCTCCTCGTGTTCTGGCCCATATAGCTTGTGGATATATACCAAGTAGAGAAATTGTTGTATCATAAGGTATTTATATTTCCAGCTTTCTGAGGGAGCATCATAACATTTCCACAGTGGCTGAACCATCTTACATTCCCATCAACAATGCTGGAGTTTCCCAATCTCTCTTTATGGTCACTAGCATTTATTATCTTCCGCTTTTTTGAACTTCATTATTATTGCTGAAATTAGATGATATCTTATTGTAGTTTTGATTTGCATCTTTCTAATGGCTTATGATTGGGAACCTTTTCCATTATTTTTGTTGCCTGCCCAAATGTCTTCCTCAGTGAAGTGTCTGTTCATGTCCTGTGTCCATCTGTTAAATAGGTTTTCTTTTTCTTGTAGAAGTTTGTAGTTTCATATAGTTTTTAGAGATTAGTTCCTTATCTGATATGTCATTACAAAATATTTTTCCCATTCTCTGGGCTCCCTTCTTATTTTTTTGGTGAAATTTTTTGAAGCACATACATTTCTAATTTTTAGTATGTTCCAATCATCTATTTTGTTTGTGCAATTTTCACAATGCTTGATAGTCTATGTTTGCCCTGTATTTGTTGTTGTTGTTTGGTGCCATTGAGTCACTACTGACTCATAGCAATCCTATGCAAAACAGAATGATACACTGCCCAGGCCTGGGCCAACCTCAAAATATTTTGCCACACTTGAGCCCATTGATGCTGCCATATTGCCAATCCATCTTGCTGGGGTCTTTCTCTTTTTCTCTGATCCTCCACCTTACCAAACCAGATATCCTTCTCCAGTGACTGGTCCCTCCTTACAATATGTCTGAATTCTGAGAGATGAAGTTTGGCCATCCTGGCTTCCAAGGAGCACTCTGGCTGCACTTCTTCCAACACAGATCTGATAGTTCTTTTGGCAGTCCATGGCTCTTTCAATATTCTCCTCCAACCCACAATTCAAAAGCAGCAATTCTTCTAAGGTCTTCCTTATTCACTGTCCAGCTTTCGCATGCATATGAGGTTATTGAAAATACCATGGTTTGGATCAGGTGCACCTTTACGGGAGCAGAAAGTCTCATCTTTCTCCTGCGGAGCAGCTGGAAGAGTCCTTACATTTGTCCCTATTTTTTCATTGATGACCTTTGTATTTCTAAGATTCACATTCAGGTCTTTAATCCATGTTGAATTGTTTTTTATATATGGTGTGAGATCTAGGTCTTGTTTCAATCTTTTGCATATTGATTTTTAGTTCTTCTGGCACTATCTGCTGTGGAGACTATGTCCTTCCCATTCAATGTATATTGGCCTTTTGTCAAAGATCAGTTGGCTGTATGTGGATGGGTTAATTTCTGAATTTTCAATTCTGTTCCACTGATCGATGTATCTTTCATTGTACCAGTACCAGGCTGTTTTGACCACTGTAGCCATGTAGTAAATTTTGAAATCTTTGGTGAGGTGTCTCCAACTTTGTTCTTCTTAAGCAGTACTTTCCTTATCCAGGGACTCTTTCTTTTTCATATAAAATTTGTAATCGATTTTTCCATCCCTAAACAATGATGTTGGAATATGGATTGGGATTGAGTTATATGTGTAGATTTCTTTGGGTAGTATTGATATTTACACAATGTTAAGTTTTCCTATCTAGGAACATGGTATATACTTCCATTTTTGTAAGTCTCTTCTGGTTTCTTGTAGTAGTGTTTTTTAGTTTTCTTTGTGTTTGCTTGTCTAGTTACATTTATTCCTATACATTTCATCCTTTGGGAGGCTATTATAAATGGTGTTGTTTTCTTCATTTCCTTTTTCAGTGATATCATTATTAGTATAGAGGAATCTAACTGAGTTTTGTATGCTGATCTTGTACCTTGCCACTTTGGTGACTCTTCCAATGAGTTCTAGTATTTTGGTTTGCTGAATCTTTGGAATTTTCTATGTATAGGATTGTATTATCAGCAAATAGAGTTTTACTTCTTCTTGGCCAATTTGGATGTCTTTAATTTCCCTATCTTGCCTTATAGCTCTGGCTAAGACCTCCAACATAATATTGATTAGGAGTGGTGATAAAAGGCATCCTTGTCTGGTTCCTATTTGCAAAGGGAAGACTTTCAGTTCTCTCAATGGAGAGTGATGTTGGCTGTTGGTTTTGTATATATGCTCTTAATTATGTTGATGAATTACCCTTCAATTTCTACTTTTTTGAGTGTTTTTATCAGGAAAGGATGTTGGATTTTGTCAAATGCCTTCCCTGCCTCAATTGATATGATCTTGTGATTTTTTCCCTGTTTTTATTTATATGATGGGTAGTGGAAAGCTCTTGGGACCTTTGTTTTCTTATGTGGCATGACTAAAATATGAACAACTTCAAATATATATTAATAATTGGAACATGACATGTATGCAATATGCATATAGGATGATCAAGGGTCATCAAAACTGCAATGGCATGCTTAAAGATTGATATCCTATGTATTAATGTGTTGAAAACACGTGGCATTAGCAATTTTTATTTTAAAAAATATATGGTTGACTATGCTGGGAATGACAAAATGAAGAGACATGGTCAGACACTAATTGTAAAAAATAGCATTTCGAGATTTATTCTAATATAGAATGCCAGTGATAGAGTAATATCCATATGGTGTGAAAAGAGAATATGGAGAAACTCAATATCATCTTTCAGATAAAGTCCTGGGGCCTACTGTGAAACATACTGTGAAACATATGCTCATATAAGTTTAACTTATAGTTAAAAATAATTTCAAGTCCTTTTGCTGTCTTCATTTATGATGTCTTTGATGTCATTCCAAAAGAAGTTGGGTCTTCATTCATTAGTGTTCAATGTGCCAGATATATTTTGTGATGGTCTTGACATTCAAGTAAAATATACTCAAGGCCATATTTTGTCTAATAGGGACTTGCAGTTATTTATGTGGATCATAGCATACTATATATATCATTATGAAGAGAGGGAATATTCCAGAACAGTTAATTATGATTATCTAGATTTGTACATAGAAAAAGAGACAACCATAAGGGGATATTGTGTTGTTTCAAATCAGAAAAGTTGTGCTTCAGTATTGTGTCCTTCCACCAAACTCATTTTTTCTGTAATAGTGAACAAATAATCCCAGAATCTGAATTACATAAACAAAAACATACTATGAGGATTAGACAATAGTCATCAGCAACCTGCAATATGAAGATTACACAATTTTGCTTGCTGAAAGCAAATGACTTGAAGCACTTATTGATGAAGACCAGATTACAACCTTCAACATGGTTCTACCTTAATATAGAAAAAACAAATATCCACAATCAATACTCATGAAAGCTGCAGTGAAGGAATCAAAGGATTAATTACAGTGGGCAAATCAGCTACAAAGACTTATTCAAAATGTTAAGAAGAAAGACACCACTTTTAAATTAAGTCACACTATTTTTCAATCCCCTGTTAAGCATGTGAAACCTGGGCAGTGAATTTGGATGACTGGAGAAGAATTGATGCTTTTAAATTATAGTGTTGGTGAAAAATACTAAATATACCATTGACCTCTAGAAGAATTAACAAATCAAATATTGGATTTGTATAGTCCGAATGGTCTTTAGGAGTGAGGATGGGGAGACTTTGTGTCATTTACTCTGGACAAGTTATCTTTAGGGATCAGTCACTGGAGAAGGACTACATGCTTGTGAATGTAGAATCAACAAAATGGCAGAATACTATAAATGAGAAGGATTTACACAGTAGTTGCAAAAATGGGTTCAAGCATAGGAATGATTTTTAGTATGGTATATGATCAGGCAGTATTTGGTTCTGTTCTACATGAGGTCACTATGTGTCATAAATCATCAGATGACAATTTGTGGTGCCATAAGACAATCAGTCAACTGCAGGCCAGTGATTCAAACTCACCAGTCACTCCTTGCCCTATAGAGGGTCACTAAGAGTTGGAACTGGAACCAATTCCAGGGTGCTTAGCAGCAACAGAAATAGTATTTACACCAATAACTAGAGTAAGCTCTTTTTTCCAATCTCTATGTTTTAACTACACGGTCGGTGGTTCAAGCTCACCAGTCATTCCTTGGAAACCCTATGTAGGGTTGATATGGGTTGGAACTGACTTGACAGCACTTAACAACAACAAGAATGTTAAGTGTATTTATTGAAGTCTATGTCATTTTGACTGAATCCAGCATGCACGTTTCTGGAATAATCTCCCACAGTTCTGTTTCTATAGTGCCTGGATTAAATATCTGATGTGTTTATCCCTGAATTTGTGTACAATTTTTTTTTTTTTTTTTTTTTTTTTGCTTCTTCACTCACATTATTTTACTTATATATCATTCAAACATATAAAAATAGGAATTTAAAATACAGAGAATTGTTTCTATGAATACTAAGTTGTATGCCTTAAATACAACCCTATAAATGTGAGATGCTTGAAATATGCTTTCAAAGTAAGTGTGGCTGCACAAGTATTTTTTCAAAAAAAGAAAATGGAACAAATCAGACATCTAAAAGGTTTCTATACACACATGTTTTCTCCAGTATTTGCAAGTTGCTTGACATGTTTTAAAGAAATGGAAAAGAAAAACTGTGGGAAATTAAGTATGAGTTGTTGTTGTTGTTAAGTGACATGGAGTCGGTTCTGACTCATAGAGACCCTATACAGGCTTTCTGAGGCTGTAAATCTTTACAGGAGCAGAGAGCCTCATTTTTCTCCTGTGGTTGTTTCTAACTGCTGACCCTGAGGTTAGCAGCCTGATTTGTAACCACTACTCTACCAGAGCTCCTTGAAGTATGAGTAGGATTCATGTAAAAAAAAAAAAAAAAAAAAAAGGATTAGCAGTTAATTATGCTGTCATTCAGCAGAATTACACTGAAAACATTTTACCTTAAATCTAATGGTTTTAAAATAGAGTCAAATTTATATTTTTGTAGTTTTCTTGTTTTAAATATGTTATGGTGGTGGTGGTGATGGTGTACCATTAAGTTGGTTCTGACTCATAGCAACTCTGTAGGGCTCAAGAGACCGTTAATTTTTCCATGAGAAGAAAGCCTCACTTTTCTCCCTCTGAATGGCTAGTAGATTTTAACTGCTGACCTTGCAGTTCACAGCCTAACACATAACCACTCCATTTTTGAAAGACATTCTGCCAAACTATTTTGGTAATAAGACTTCTTCAATATTTACGCATGTTAATCATGGAAACTGACTTATTCTTAACTTTATTCTGCTTGAAATGGTTGGTACATGCATAGCCAGGGATTAAACTCTGTTTTGAACCATATTTGTACAATTCTGCAACCTTTGTTTTGTTTTATTTTATTGTAATTTCATTCTTCATGTCATTTTTTAAAAGTGATAGGGTGGGTTAATAAAATAAGAAAATCATAGCTAAACATAGAAGGAATTGTGTTCAGGGGTAGAAATCATGCCTTCCATTCAGGAAACCAGAATTTAACCTTGGACAATGTACCTCATACCGGTCTTATGTGTTGCTACGATATGGTTCCCATATGTCAGACTTTGACTTTGTGTCAGCTAGCAAAGACAACTTGGTAGAGTGAAGGACATCATGCTTCGTAAAGTGGATGGTCAGTGAAAAAGAAGAAGACACCCAATTAGATGAATTTGCACATTGGTAGCATTAATGGGCTCAAGCATAGCAACAGCTGTGAGGTTGGTGCAGGACTGGGCAGTGTTTCATTCTGTTGTGCATAAAGTTGCTGTGAGTAAGTACCAATTTCACAGTGCCTAACAACAACAACAGCTACTACTACCACCTCAACTTTGAATTTAGATTTGAATTTAGTAATGGTTAAAATGCATTCACACTTACATGGAAACACACGCTTTTCATTTTGCTTTATGACATTCACGTAACAAATGGAGTTCTGACATGGCACTGTAGGATAAGCACTGGACTGCTAACCACATGATCAGTGGTTCAAACCCACCATCTACTCCTTGGAAGCCCAATACATGTTTACTATGAATAAAATGTGATTAGACTGTATTTAACCACAGCAACAACTTAATACATGTTTTAAAGATAACTAGGAATCCATGTTTTAAGAATCTCCAAATAATAGCTAAGCTATAAATACAATGAGGAAATATATTACACTGAACCATAATTTTTAATGTAGAGTCATAGCTAAGAAATACTAATGACTTTAAACTAGTATAGTATCAGACACTTAACTCATATAATTATTCATCTCACTACTAAATTTGTCTAATTTAAAATTGTGATTTTTAAATGTGTAATGAACTCTAATGTTCAGTAAAATACTGTTCTTATTATTTCAGTTGATAATAGAAATGTTTTCCTTGGTAGCATTTATAGTTATAGTAATATGTGTTTCTCTATTTGGGTAATAACAAGTGAAATAGATGCCTGAAAATATCAAAAAAGTAAATATAAAAATAATCCAAGGAGACAAAAAATATGTAAGTATTTAAATTAAAATGGAAGTTATTGTTGTTGTTGTTGTTAAGTACTATGGAATCAGTTCCAACTCACAGTGACCCTGTACAGGGTTTCCAAGGCTGCAAATTTTATGGGAGCAGAAAGCCTCATCTTTCTCCTGCATAACAGCTGGTAGTTTCAAAGTGCCGACCTTGAAGTTAGAAGCCCCATTCATAAAATAGAAGTTATAGCCATAGATAAAATATATAAAAGAAAATATATTCCACCAAATGCAATTTTATGTATACAAGTCTGGGAAAACATATTTGCATGTAATGCATACATTTTAAATTGTCTTTTAAAATGAAATAGTGTTCTAATAGTTATTGAGTTAATTTTTATGATGTTATATTCTGAGCCAAACCTTAATAAGAGACACCCATTATTCATTTATTATGTCTGCATAACAAAAAAATTCATATATTGTTTGTTTGCTTTTCATAGAACAATAATATCTTTGCATTTGAAGATTGTTGTTGTTATGTGCCGTGGAATCAGTTCCAACTCTGTCATTATTGAAGATGAACATATTGAGTGTTTTCTTTTATGTTTTCTTTCAATTTATTAGCTTAACTTATACTTTTCCATTTTTACCAACGGAATATAAGATAGTTTTTTTTAAAAAGTGGCTAGTATGTTTATATTTAAGAGCCCTGGTAGGGTAGTGGGTTATGCATTGGGCTGCAAATCACAAGGTCAGCAGTTTGAATCTACCAGCTTAACTGTAGGAGAAAGATGAGAATTTCTGCTCCCATAAAAATTTCAAGTCTTGGAAACTTTATTCTGGGCTGCTATCAGCAGAAACTGACTCCACAACATACAAACATCACCTCTTTTTTTTTTTTTTTTTTAATGTTTAGGTGCTAGTTATAGAACATTGCTCTGTATAAATGTTAAGATTATCTGTCTCATTGCTACTTAAAATAATAATTATAATAACAACAATATCAACTCCCATTTTTAATTGGTTTAACAATATGAGTAAAAGCATAAATAAACTAGTGAGCATATTGCATATAACAAGCAGTGAATAAATAATGAATTATATGAGTGTTTATTTATATATGAGTATGCTGAAGATCTTCTGAAACTACATTAACCAAATTCCAACTCATGGTGACCCCATGTGTTCTAAAGTAGTACTGAACTCCAAGTTTTCAAGGCCAAAAGTTTTAGGAAGCAGATCACCAGTTCTTACTTTCTAGGTAACTTAAAGTTAGTAGGCCCAACACATAAGTTCACTGTTTTTGTTAAGTGCCCTTTGGACAGCTCTAACACATAGCAATCTTGTATAAGGTGTCTGAGGAGCCACAGATAAGTTTGAACCACTAATCTTGAAATTCAAACCAATCTTGTAGTCCAGTGCTTATCCCATAGCACCAATGCCAAGATTCATATTTTATAAAAATGTCATTGAAGCAGACTATAGGAAAAGGCAACTAGACTTCAGCAATTAGTCATGTAATACTAGAAAATGTTTAAAATTTCCTTGATGTTCTTCAGATGAGAAAGTGTTAACATTATTTTTGTTGTTGTTGACGTTAGGCACACTCATGTCAGGTCTGAGTCATAACAACCCTATCAAGACAGAATGAAACAACAATTCTCACAATTTTTATGTTCCACTGTATCATAGTCTCTCGTTGGGGATCTTCTTTTTGCTGATGCTCTATGTTACCAAGCATGATGTCCTTTTCCAGGGACTAGTATCTCCTAATACTAGTTAACAATGAGTTAATCTCTATGATGTTATATCCTGCTTTTGAATTGTGGTGTTGGAGGAGAATACTAAAAGTGCCATGGACTGTCAAAAGAACCAATATATCTGTTTTGGAAGAAGTGTAGCCAGAGTGCTCCTTGGAGGCCAAGATGGCTAAACTTTGTCTTTCATACTTTGGACATATTGTCAGAAGGGAACAGTCGCTGGAGAAGGGTATCATGCTTGGTAAGATGGAGGGTTAGAGAAAAAGAGGAAGACCCTCAACGAGATGGATTGGCCAGGTGGCATCATTGATGGACTCAAGTGTGGCAGCGGTAGTGAGGTTGGCCCATGATTGGACATTGTTTTGTTCTGCTGTGCATGGGATAGTTATGAGTTGGTTCCAACTCGATGGCACCTGACAACAGCAACAACAACAACAAGTATCTCCTAATAAAATATAAAAGGTATAAGGGACAATTCTTACCAATTGTGAATATTTTTATTTTCTTTACATCTGAGGTGCAATCTATACTTAAGGCTGTGATATTTGATCTTCTATTCTATGTACTCTTCACTTCCAGCAAGGAAGGTTTTATCCTTTGCATATCACACATTGTGTGTTCTGGAATACCCTTTCTTCTGAATATTTTTCATAGCTTGTCATGATCCATACAGTTGAAAGACAATGCATAGTCAATAAAGCACAAGTAAACATCTTTCTGGTAGTCTCTGGTTTCAGCAAAGATCCATGTGATATCAGCAATGATAGGTCTCATTCTATTTCCTCTTCTGAATCTGGCATGAATTTCTGGCACCTACATGTCAATATACTGCTGCAATTCCTTTTGAATTATCTTCAACAATATTTTAGTTACATGGGATATTAATGATATTGATCGAGGATTTCCACATTCTGTTTCATTACCTTTCTCTGGAATGGGCAGAAATATGGATATGTCACAATTGGTACTCTAAGTTTCTAGGCATAGATGGATGAGAGCTATTTGTTTGCTGAAAGATTTCAATTTGTATACTGTCAGTTTCTGGCATTTCTTTTTATGTCAACACGTACAATGTATCTTGGACTTTTTCAGTAACATCAGTTCTTGATCTTATGTTACCTCTTGAAACAGTTGAGTATTTTTGTTACAATGAAAATGTGTATTATTTGTATATCCTTCTGGAGCTTTTTGCATCATTCAGTTACCCCCAACCCCACCCCAGGGACTCCTTCAATATTAGGTGTCAAGGATTGAATTTTTCTTTCAGTTCTAGCTGCTGGAAAAATGCTGAGCATGTACTTCCCTTTTGTTTTCTAACTACTGTTCTTTGCATATTTCTATACAATATTTGACTGTGTCTTCTTGAGGTGCACTTTGAAATTTTCTGTTCAGCTCTGTTACTTCATCATTTCTTTCAGTCTCTAGCTTCCCTAAAATCAGAGCAAACTTCAGAGTCTCTTCTAGAATCTGTTTTTTGTCTTTCTTTCTTTCCTGACATTTTAATGACTTTCTCTTTCCTTCTAGTATGATATTCTTGATATCATTCCACATCAATTCTGGGTTTCAGTCATTAGTATTTGATGCATAAAATCTACTTTTTAAAATGCACTCTAAATTAGGCACATTTTCACTATCATGGACTGCCTTTAATTTTCTTCA
>NW_006408743.1:4893605-4895338 GCF_000296735.1 Chrysochloris asiatica | reverse complement strand
GAGTGCTAGTTTACATGGGAGAACATAGGCTTTACATGGTTTCATTGCAATGATTACAATCTCCTCCGTACATCATCATTCAACAGTATTTGCTTCCATTCCCTCTGTTGTTTTTTTGTTTTGTTTTATTTTGGGGCAGGGAATGTATACAAAAACACTCAGAAATATATAATTTAAACGACCAAGGGCACATTCTGCAAGCCTGCCTCCTGGCAGCCAGCACTCATTCCCTCTCTTTCCATGAATCTAGAGTCCTCAGTTGCTCCCTGTCTCCATGTCTGCCTCTGTCTCTGGCATCTCTGGTGTCACTGCTTCTCTGAATAGGGTCCCAAATTCTGTTTGTGCTCTTCTCTCTTGATGGTCCTAGGGTCCTCTGTTTCTGGATTGTTATATTAACTACTCCTCATTTTTGTTATAAAACGTCTACCTTTACAGTTGTGACAGTCTCAATTGGTCATGATAACAATTACTCACTATTGAATCGTAAGAATCCTTTCACCAGACCCATCTAGACAAGATGAAAACTGTTCAGTGGGAATTGTACACTTTCTACCTTCTCCCATACACTCTAAAACTAAATTCTCTCTTGAAAACTTGTAAGCTAGTCACTTAGTGCCTTTATAGCACCCCCCCCCCCATTTTAGGTAGCCAATGTCTAAGTTGCCAGTCCCTATACAGACTCAATTTATTAAGTTTTAGACAAAAGCAAACACAAGACCAAGACATAGATCACCTTGGTGAAGGAAATCCTAGACAACATGAGTTTCCTAAGTTCTATCTCCACGTGGTGAGCCTTTATTTGGCACAGGGAACAAGGCAATCTCCTCCAACAACCGTGACCGATGGCAGCAGGCATGCATCACACCCGCACACCGGGTTTACTAGAAGCAGCTGGTGGATTTGAACTGCTGACCTTGGTTGGCAGTCCAGTGCTGATCCTACAGCGCCACACCAGGAGTCCACTCAAAGCAGAGAAGAGGACTGTTGCAGATAGGAAAGTTTACAGCTTGAGACTCTCGGGATATGACATCACAACTAGGCGACCATTAAGTGGTGTGTTTAGGAATGTTCCTGCAAGGAAAGTGGTCCCAAAACTCACTCTTAAATATACTCTTTCTAACTCAGACTGTTCAGCTGTCAGAGGTGCATGAGGTACTCAAGAAAAATTGGCATCTGAACACTTAAACACAAGACAGAATGAAGCTCTGCTAGGCTGGAGTCACTCACAGGAAAAGAACCTCCAGATTTCACACTCTGCAACAGCTCACACTCAATATGATGGGGCCAAAAGGAGGACCCCACTAGACATATTCCTATGCTTCCCTGGGGGATCTGGAGAGGAGTAGGGGTGGGGACCACAGGACAGTGCCTCCCCACATAATTTTAAATTACTATTTTTTTCATGCTGGATGCTCTGGTCCTGGGACCAGGGATGTAGCTGCAGGTGCCAGGAGCAAGAGTGATCCCTAAACAAGAGACACAACTATACTCCTAAGCCTGTCTTCTAGAATTTCCAACAGCCTAATAGGATGGATTGTACCTTCCCACATCTGTTTAAAGTGTTGAAGAGCAAAGATGTCAGCTTGAGGACTACGGTGTGTCTGATCCAAGCCATGATATTTTCAATAACCTCATATGCATGTGTAAACTGGACAGTGAATAAGGAAGACTTTAGAAGAACTGATGTATTTGATTTATGGTATTGGAGAAGAATATTGAAGGTGCTGTGGACT
>NW_006408743.1:4883375-4892870 GCF_000296735.1 Chrysochloris asiatica | reverse complement strand
CAAGGTCAGCATTTCAAGCTCACCAGCTGCTCCTTAGAAACCATATTGGGTTGCTATGGGTAGGAACTGACTCCAAGGTACTTAACAACAACAACAACAACACAGATGGAGTATATATTGAGAAAGCATCACTTCTAATTTTGATTTTTTTTTTTTTTAACAAAGAGTTTTGTGATGTAGTGTCAATTTTATTTTGCTTTTTCTTATACATTGTTGGGAAATGCTATACAATTTCAACTTTTCCTCTATTGGTTAATTTAATCAACATTTTCAGTGAGCTCTGTACTGAAACTCAGGCTCAATGCTGGTTCCAGGACATGGAGATGTATAATACAGACACTTTAAATAACCTATTGTTGTTGAAATTTTGTCAATAAAAGCCATTATGTCTATACTAATAACTTTACTTCTTTTGAGTAACAATTTCCCATTTTTGGCGATTGCATGATCTGTTTAAAGGCTGATTAACTACTTAAAAAAAAAAGTATTTGCATCATTTGAGTTTAGAAGTTCTATCAATATTTTAATATTATTGAATGGATATATTTTAAATGAAAAGTCTATTGAAGTGATATAATAAAAATGTAAAATTAAGACATAAAATATGTGTTTCCAAAACTAAATGGCACATTTATTTAAATTGAATATCTTAAGTAATTATTTTATGAAATTTAAGCAAAAAATGAGTCATATTTATTGTTTTTTTTTTTAATTAACAAGTTTTACATTATTAATTACAATGTGATTTCATATAACTGATATTTTATAGGTCATGTTCCAGCTGGAAAATATTCACAGAATATTTTCTGTTCACATAGACATGATATGTAAGGTGTTACTTATGTATACAGATAAAAGAATATTGGCAGACCTAGAAACTCTCTGATAAATGAAGCCATTATCAAAGCTAAATCAAAAGGTATAAAAGTACTATGTTATGAAATTATGGAGGAGAGGTTTTCTGGCGATGATGTTATGTATGGAGAAACACTTCCATGCCAGAAATCTTCAACAGGAAAAGGAAGACACTGCAACTTTCCCTCATCTGACTCTAATGAAGGAAAATCAGAAAGTGAGCTTATCTGACCCAGCTCAAAAGATCAGTCTTGTAGCAAACAAGGAAAGTCTAAGAAGAGAAGCTTAAGTTTGGATGGCAAATGAAAAATAAACTGCGTATTTCTGATGTCATTTCAATTACACAAAGATTTAAAGTTTTATATTTTTTTACTTTTTTCTACTTTTTAATAACATTTTGGTTATAGCTAATATTTAATATGAACTCATAAGAGCTTAGGAATTTAGAATGAGCTAGATGATTTAATGATACTTCCTGTGTGTGCAAGAAATTACTTAGAAGTGTCAATTACTCTATTGATTCATATTTGGTCTATTAAAAATTCATATCACATATATTTTAGTGTCTTCTTCATAGCATCATATAGTTATAAAATTAATAATAAAATGTAGATCTTGTGGAAATTGAATTATAAAGGTTTTGTTTTTCTTCTATTAGAATTTGCTTCCTATAACAATTGCAATATTTGTAAACCAGTATAAATTGTTTTGAATACAAATTCTGATTATTTTTTAATAAATATTTTTCACATTGAACACATGTGATGTTATTGTATGTGAATAAAAAAAGATTAATGGGTACTTATTGTAGAATCCATACATAAATTTTTTTAAATCACACTTTCAACTTATATAAGAAGGTATGAAACACAATTATCTTTCATTTTTCATATATATAAGTGTTTTATATTCCACAAACAAATATATTGAAAATAATTGAATGTTACTACATTTTATTAATTTTATCATGAATTTTGAGTTCTCTAACAAATGAGATTAAGAATTAATTCCTATTGTTGCATCATTCTTTGTCTCTCATACTTCAAACATGTTATCAAGAACAACCCATCTCTGGAGGACAGCATGCTTTGTAAACTGGAGGGCCAGTGAAAAAAAGGAAGACTCCCAAGAGATGAATTAACGGAGTGGCAGTAGCAATGGGTTCGAACATAACATAAATTATGAGGATGGTGCAGACCTGGCAGTGTTTCTTTCTGTTTTACATAGTGTCACTATGAGTGAGAAATGATTCTACGGCACCTAACAAAAACACCAATCATAGTTGATATATGTCTCTCAGTTTCATGTTAATGAAGACTATTAATATCATTAAACAATTAAGTTTTATTCTAGTAATATATACAATTAAATACATATTTGACAGAATTTTTAAACATATTTTAATAAGATTTAAGACATATGTAAATAACAATATATAAAAGTTTGTACTGTTTTTATTTTTGCACTGATGTTAATTTTGATTGGAGTCCTGGTGTGGTATTGTAGGATAAGCACTGGGCCTCAAGTTCAGTTTGAACCTCCAGGTCAGTAGTTCAAACTCACAAGCCACTTCTCAGAAACACTGTACAAGGTAGCTTTGAGGTGGAACTGACTTGATGTCATTTAACAACAAAACGCAGAAAACAAAGTTAACTGTTTCAATGACAATTCTTTAGATAATGTAAATAATATATATTATCTGTTATTGTTGTATATATATATGATTTGATTCTAACTCATATCAACTTCATGTATAGCAAAACAAAATATTGATCTGGTCTGCTCCATCCTCAAAATCATTTATAGGTTTGAGTCAAGAATTATAGCCACTGTGTCAATCCATCTCATGGAGGGAATTCTACTTTTTCACTGATCCTTTGCTTGATCAAGAATGATGTTCTTCACCAGGGACTGGTCTTTCCTGACAACATGTCCAAAATACATAAGAAGAAATCTTGCTATCCTTGTTGCTAATGAACATTCTGGCTGTACTTCCTCCAGGAAAGGATTTCTTGTTATTGTTATTCTACATTCAATATTAATTTCTAGTAGCATATTCCAAGTGTGTTAATTCTTCTAAGCTTTCTTTATTCATTGTACATCTTTTGCATGCATAAGAGGCTACTAAAAATACCTTAGGTTGAGTGAGGCACACCTTAGTCCTCAAAGTGACATCTTTGCTCTTTAACACTTTAAAGAGCTCCTGTGCAGCAGATTTACTCAATGCAATACTACACTGATTTACTTATTGATTGATGCTTCTGTGGACTTTGGTTGTAGATCCACACAAAATAATATCCTAGATGACTTTTGTTTTCTTTACACTGAGATGAATCCCTACTACAGGCTTTAGTCTTTAATATATATCAATAATTGCTTCAAGTCTCCTTTTTTCAGCAAGAATAATTGTGACATCTGAATGTGGCATGTTGTTAATGAGTCTTCCTCCAATCCTGATGTTGTATTTTTCTTCATGTATTTCAATTTATTAAATCATTTTCTCATCACAAAGATTGGATAATTTTGGTGAAAGGATACAACCAAGATACACATCATTCCTGGTAATTACCTGTGCAGCATCCTCTTGTTTATTGACTGTTTCTTTGCCTATATACAAGAACTGCAAGAACAAAATTAAGTGCCCTGGAATTTCAACTCTTCACAGTGTTATCCACAATTTTATAACCTGCACAGATGACTGTCTTTGTATAGTCAATAAAACAGTTAAACAACTAAAAGCATATATTTGGTGTGGAACACAATTTTTTTTTTTCATTTCATACCCAGGTTCACATCTGTAACATAGCACCTCTTTTCATGAAATAAATAAATAAATAAATAAGAAAAGAACAAGCCTCTTTTGAAATCATGACAGACATATCTTTTGCATAGCACACAACTATGGTGTTGGGTATCTTCCTCTGCTATAGACCACTCCAGTTAACATCAAATGTCTGGACCTACACTAGTCTCCCAGAAATAATACACATTCATTCCTTTCCCAGGGATATAATCCAAATTCCTATTTAATTGTTGTTGTTCTGTGCCGTGGAGTTGGTTCCAACTCATAGCCACCCTGCATAAGGTTTCCGAAGCTGTAAATCTTTACAGGAGACAAAAGCGTCATCTTTCTCCTGTGGAACAACTGGTAGCTTTGAACTGCTGACCATGAGATTAGAAGACAGATTCGTAACCACTACGCTACCACTAGCATAAAATTATGGTATAGGTGTGTCCTTTTTCAGATCCAGATGTGCTATTTGTAAGTTAGCTACCTATTTACTACAATAGGAAGAAATACAGACAGAATGTTCCTTAGTAGCCAGAATGGCTAGACAAAGTCTCTTATACTTTGGCCATATTATCAGGATGGAGCAATTACTGAAAAAGGAAATCATGCTTGGTAAATTGGAGGGTCAGCTAAAATGAGGAATATTCTGAATGGGATGGATTGGCACAGTGGCAGCTGTAAATGATTGTGAGCATAGCATGAGACTGGATAGTGTTTCCTTCTTCTGTGATTTCTTCTAAGGTCACTGTGATATGGAACCGATACAACAGTATCTAACAACAACTACTAAAAGAGTAAGGTTATCTTTACTTCTCCCAGTGGCATACCTAATGTGTAATGGTGGAACAGAGAAAATATATTCACACTAATAATGGAATTTTGCAATACATATCAGTTTTCACTCATAGCAGATATGGAATCCTAAAGAGTGTCTAAGAATGACGACAATTCTTGTCATCAACAGATAATTTTTCTTGAGTAAAATTATTATTAGGTAAACATTCTTGTCGCTGGTCCACTGCTTTTGTTTTATTATGAATAACTATTTCCTCTGAAATAATATCTCTTGTCTAATATTCACCTAATAGCTTCAGAAGTATTTCAGTGCTGAATCTTAATATGTTTCTTGCTGACCAAAACATTCCCCATCGTATCTGTTGTTGTTTGGAGTCTAGAAGCATTCAGCTTTCCAATCTTCAAGACACCTTAGTTTTATGAGAAGTAACAGTTTCTTTGTCCATACCATATGGTTGCTTCAATTCCACATATTTTAAATTTTGTTATAGAAGAATTATAATACCAGGTACCATGGAACCTAAATTGGATAATGATAAAGTGACAGAAGAAAGAGATAGAGTAGCAATTTCTGTCCATATGGTTTTTATCATATAATTAGACCACAAATGAGTTTTTTGTCAAAGCTAGGAATCATTGAATTCATTATATTTAGAGATGGGAAGTTATAGGTAATGACAAGCTAAGATTTTTGACTGTGTAAATGTTGTGTGAGAATTTGGTGTTTCTGTTAAGAAAAGAAAATAAAAACAAATATTCAGATCATTTTTTTAGATGTCCATTTCTGTGTTAAAAGATGATAGCCTGAAAAGGAATGGAGGAAAGTATTCAAGGAAAGTGGTGGGAATGAGAAGTAGAGAATTGTCCAAAGTGAAAAAAATGATCTGTAAAATGAAAGGAGAAAAACAATCTTCACTCTGAGTCCTGGTGTCAGTGGGAAGTAGAGAATTATTCAAGATAATTCACTACAGGGATGAAATGTCTCCATCAAAGAGAGTGGACATCTGGAAGTTCAGTGCTATAAGGGATTCTTACTAAGCCAGTCAGTGCAGGAGTAAGGCCTTGATAAGTGATCTTGTGGACATTGAGCCCAGTAGGAAAATATCAAACACTCATGGACAGATACACACATATAAACACAACATTCTCAGAAAAGAATGAAAGACATCTTTGAAAAAAGCTTTGGAAATTTATTTCCAAAAAATAAGTCATCAAAAGCACTAAGGAACAGTTTTACACTGCTATTGAGTCAGTTTCGACCCACAACAACCCTGTATAGGGTTTCTGAGAAGCAATTGTAAAGCTTAAACTGGTGAGCTTGAACTACCGACCTTGCCATTCAAAAAAACTTTGTAGTCCAGTGCATTAACCCACAGTGCCACACCAGCAACTCAGTTTAGTTGCTTGAGTTGATTGAGCAGACTTTGATGCCAGCTAAGGAATCTGAGCTTAAGTTGGGAAAGGAAGTGAGTGCACTTGGAGCTATGTACGTCACTCCTTATTTCTGAATATGATCAACATCTAGCATTAAAATTTTATTATTTAATGATCCCAAAAATGTCTGACAAAAGATGAACTTCCTATACAGTTGGATTAATTTAGAGTGTTACCTGAACAGACAAAGTTACTCTAAACTTATGTTTTCCTGAAATTGCCCTGATTTTAAGTATATGCCAAATTTGATGTCTTAGACTTCATCATGTATAATCTAAAAGTTATAATTTCTTGCCCATAAATATTATGTTTTATAATCATATTTAATAACTTGTGTAGGATAAATTGTTAAAAATAGAATGAATGGAGTATCTTCATATAAGTCCTATTTGTGAGTTGATTTCAAGAAACGTTATGTTAGTTTACATTTCTAGAAACCTATCAATACATGTTTCAAATAGCTAGCACTGCATATTGGTGTATTTTGTAAATTTATCTATTTGAAAGGCGCTAAAGCACTCTTCCTTCTTTTCTGAACCCCGCCTTTTCTCTCTTTAGACATCACTTTTAAATACAAATATTTCATCAGTTTTGTAATTCTTCTACATCTAAAATTTATGAACTCATAATTTGTCAAAACTATTGCTTATTTTAATGGTCCATTTTGTCTTTTAAATTTTTCATATACTATTATATAAAGTTTTTTTATTTTCATAGTCGCAATTATTAATTACTTCCTTTAAAGTTGAAAACACATTCAATAATCAGTTATTAATGTTATATTTTAATATCTCAACTTAAAAAGTAATATTAGAGTGAGATGAAATACCACTTAGAAAAATATGTACGGAGGGACAGAGGAAGTGAAGGGACTCAGGAAAGTCTCTTTGGTAGAAGTGCAGAAAAGCCAGAAAAAATGTTTTTGCCTGGACAATCCCAGACCTTTAAATTCAATATGAAGTAAGGGGAAATAATTCCGGAGCCTGTCAGTGGAGACATCTAATGGAGCAAGAAGGAACACAGAGATTTCTGAATCAATCAGGACTCTGCCTCTGACCTACAGTCTTGATGGAAATCAGAGGTCAGGGCCACAGCCAGAGACTAGGAAGCAAAAACAACCCAGTGACTTAAGGAAAAAGAGGTGTGGTTTCTTTTTTCTTTTTTTTCCCTCTTCTTTAGCTACTTTTCCTTCAACTCCTGTGCTCAGCCCTGTCAGACCATCTCTTCCCAGCCCAGGTGACTTAAAGCTGGTGGACGCACATCCCCCAAAAGGTCTGGTGTTGTCCACACAGGGTGCAATTTTCCCATGGCACAAAGAAGAAGTAGCTGAAAATCCCAGCTGAGAGTTCAGAGGCTAATCCTCTGGCAGGTTCTTATGACTCTGACTGTAGGATTTAGCCCAGATGTTGGCTCTCCTACTTGGAGAGCTTTTATTCCTGCATTATCTAACAAGGGACAGAAAATATGGCCATGCAGCCACACCATATTTGCATGCTGTAAAACCCCAACATAAAAGGTAAGAACCAACATCAACTACTATATACAAGATCAGTGTGTAAACCCAACACCAATTAAAAACACACTAAAGGGAGTAGGACACTGTGGATACATAAAGACCTAAACTGATCATCAGAGAAATGTGTGAACAATCTTTCTTCCACTCATTTCTCATTCTCTGTCTATGCACCTCCACAGAAGTTATTAGAGGGGGTGCCAGTGTAAGTGGACATCCCCATCCACCCCGAAGGGTTCCACTATGCATGTGCACTGATCTATTCAGGAAAGACTAAGGAACTAATTTGCTATGGGCTTTTATTGTTCTTTTTTTTTTTTTGATTTTGCTTTTACTTGTGTTTCTGTTATTTGCTTTTTTTAGTCTTACTTTTTTCCTTGGAGTGAGAACTTTCTCTCCCTATAGTACACAAGAACAGACAGTAACCATGGCCATATAGCCAAGCTACAAGCATAACCTGTAATATCCCACCATTCAGGAAGGAGCCAATACCAGTTACTAGACATTACAAAGATAGCCAACAATTGCTAAGATAACTCATAGATGAGCAATAAGAGACGTAAAAAGAGAAGCTTATCTAGAGAACACCTCCAGGAGGCACACAGTAAGCTCAATAAAACAGCAACATGTATTCATTTAATAATTGAAAATACATCTAACTATTAAAAATGTACAAGAAACAACAAAAGGTTACAGCACATGTTCAGAAACAGAAAAGAGTAACCGAGACAAATGAGCTGGAAGTAGGAATAGACTTCCCATGAGAAGAAGAGCAGACTTTGGATCTACCTCAGAAGGAATTCAGGAAAATAATATTGAGACAAATCTAAATGGTTCATAGAGGAGTGGAGGAAAATAAAGAGTCAGGAAAGTGCTACAGGAGCAGTCAAATAAGGTAGTATAGCATTGAAAGCAATCCAAAACATGCAAAATGAGGGCCAATTGATGAATAATTAAATATCAGAAATTGACAATACACTGAAAGGACAAAGGAGTAGAATTGAAGAGATAGAAGCCAGAACCAGTGAACTGGAAGTCAAATCTCTCAATACTGCTAAGAGAGAAAAACAAACAGAAGAAAGGATAAAGAAATTTGAAGACAGTCTAAGATTCATTTTGGACAACATGAAGAGGAATACTTTAAGAATTATTGGACATTCCAGAACTGGAATAATTACAGAAGTCCGCAGAGGAGATAACTGAGGATCTTCTGGAGGAAAATTTCCATATCTTCTTGAAGGAAGAAAAGATAAATATTCAAGAAACTGAACGAACTCAGGGAAGGATAGATCCTAAAAGAAAATCACCAAGATATATCATAATCAAGCTCTCCAAAATCAAAGAAAAAGAGAATCCTAAAAGCAGCCAGGGAAAAGAGAAGTGTTACTTAGAAAGGCAGGCTTGTGTTACTTACAAAATCAAAGTAAGCTCTGATCTCTCAGCAGAAACCAATGTAGGCAAAAAGGCAATAGTGGGACATATATAAAATCCTAAAAGAAAAGAAAAAAAATCTACTAGCCAAGTATCATCTACCTAGCAAAGCTGTCAATAAAATAACTCAATGCAATAAAAATATTCCAGGATAAACAGAAGCTAAGAGACTGTCAAAGCCAACCCAGCACTTCAAAACACCCTAAAGAGAGTCCTTTTGAATGAAAACCAACATGAACAGACAAAAAAACAGAGATTGACACACTTGGCAACACCACCCAGAATTCAGTAGATAGATAGAAGAGTACAGAATAGAACAAAAATTATAACAATGAATTCAGTGGACCTGGGATATCAGTCAAATAGCAAAATAATGACTATGTTAAAGAAGGAAAAAATATAGGAACAGAGATCCAGGTGGTGAGGAGGCCAGGTAGATTGCAGAATGAAATTGACTGTATCAAATATAGAAAAAAGTTAGTAAATTATAGGGTTACTTCAAAGAAAATTAATACTTCACAGCATACCAAGAAAATTAATATCCAAGAAGAACATGAAAACATTAAAACTAAGAAGAAACTGAAAAGGAAGAACACTAAAAACATGAACTCAGCACAGGAGGGCATGTAGAACAAAGGAACCAACAGCAACACACACACACACACACACACACACA
>NW_006408743.1:4880792-4881965 GCF_000296735.1 Chrysochloris asiatica | reverse complement strand
CAGTGTGGGTTTGCTTGTGTATCTTCCCTCACTTCATATCAGCTGGACATTTCACTCTCTACTCTAGTCTTCTGTGGCCCTGGCCCTGTCTCTGGGCCCAGGAGTCCCCAGATCTTGCCATACTGCTGGCCAACCAGATCTCAACCAGGATCGACAGGAGTCTATTAAATGTGGTCAGATTCAGCTCACAATTTCAATGCTGTTTTTCTCCCACTTCCGCTTATCCATAGACCAACATGATCACCAGAAAGACCATATGCCTGCTCATGTATTCCCCTGGAGTCTCAGCCTTGGAAGGGTGTTTGCCCTGAGGGTACCTGACCACTTGCCTTAATGGCTCCTGGGTGAACAACTTGCTTGTTCTTGTAGTTGTCAATCAGACTGCTAATATTGTTTTTGATGTTTCCTGCTGGTCTTTCTTTCAAGAAATATCTTCTGTCCTGGACACTCCAAGCTGGTCTACTTGTCCTTTCAAGTGGAAATTTTCCACCTCAGAAGATTCTGGATGGGGATCATGATTCCAGCTACAGTCTAATGCAATGCAATCACTCCACAGGAAGCCTCTATCACTGGGCAAATTCTAGCTCTATTTTAGGTACTCCAATCAGTTCTCAGCTGAAGATGGGCTTACAAATTTTCTAGAGTAATGTTTCTGAATATTCCTTTCTCTCCCACTCAAGTGTCTATTTAACAATAGTAGGCAAGGGAAACCAAGATTCAAAAGACAGCCAAGCATCTTAACATTATTTCCCCTCTTTTATCCATTCCAACCATGCTTCAATCCCTGTATCCCACAGCCCTGTTGTTCTAAGATTGAGCATACATCATTATTTACCTCTGTCCCACTTAGCCCATGCAAACCTGCCTAACTGTTCTCCCATCTGCCTTGTTCTTCCATTCCCCTCCCCCTTCCAGTGTAATGTCCCCCCACCCCCACCCAGCACACAAACTATCCTGTGTCTATTCCCACCCACTATACCCCCATAACCAGCAATTTTTTTTTTCTCCCTTTTAGTGTGGGTACATTTTCTTAATCTTTTACAGTAATGGTCGTATGCAGTATTTTTCCTTTTATCACTGACTGATTTTACTGAGCATAATGTCCTCAAGGTTAATTCATGTTATGTGTTTGATTATCTGTTATTATCCTTTGATTTCCTTTGGTTCCATTGT
>NW_006408743.1:4872639-4879112 GCF_000296735.1 Chrysochloris asiatica | reverse complement strand
TTAGGGCTGGGTACCAGAGTCTGATTTCATAAGAAGCAGCCTGCAGGACCAATGGAGCTCTCAGGATTCGTCTTTCTGTGCCATGGGAAAACAGTGTATGTAATGCTGTTCCCTGTTGGACCCTGAAGGTGTCTGGGCTTGACAGTAAGGGCACAACCAGGGAGATGAAGAAAGATAAGTGAAAAATGGGGAAAACTTGGTCACACTTCTCCGTCTAGACACAACTTTGTGGCTTCTAGCCCTGTGTCACTGCATCTACTTGACTGTTGTACCACCCCCCAATTTCAGTCTAGGCCAACTGGCCTGTAGGAAATCACTCCTGTATTTTGCTTCCACAGTAGATTTTGCTTCCACAGTAGATTTCTCCCCTGGTGGACATGGGAAAATGGCACTCAGCAACTTATACAATATCCAAAACTCTGGCACTTCACTGGGAAAGCTCCTTTTTTGTTTACCTGCACCTACTCAGAAGAACCTTTCCTTCCTGCCTCTGCTTCATCTGACCCCAAACTGGAATCCATTGATGGATGCTATTTTTGAAAAGCACGACCTACCTAAACTTACACAGAGTGAAGTAGTAAACTTGAACAGATTCATAACAAAATAAGAAATTAATTAAGTCATCAAAAAACTCCCAACAAAAAATTTTCAGGTGAAGATGGCTTCACTGTCGAATTTTACCAAACATCCAGGGAAGAGTCATCAACAATTCTACTCAAATTATTCTGAAATATAAAAGAGGATGGAAAACTTCCTAATATATTCTATGAAGCAAGGATAATCCTCATATCAAAACCAGGGAAGGACATCACTAAGAAAGAAAATTATAGACCAATATTACTCATGAACATAGATGCAAAAATTCTCAACAAAATCCTAGCCAACAGAATTCAACAAACACACCAGAAAAATAATACATATTGACCAACTAGTATTCCTATAAGGGAAGCATGAATGGTTCAATATCAGATAAGCAATCAATGTAATCCATCATATAAATAACAAAAACAAAGAGAAAAGAAACACATGATCATATCAATTGATCCAGAAAAGGCATTTGACAGAATCCAACATCCATTTCTGATAAAACCACTCAACATAGTAGGAATTGAAGGGAAATTCCTCAACATAATTAAGAGCATATAAAAAAAATCAACATCCACCATCATTCTTGATTGAGAGAAATTGAAAGCCTCCCTTCTGTGAACAGGAACCAGACAAGTATGCCCTTTGTCACCACTCTTATTCAATATTGTGTTGGAAATCCTAGCCAGAGCTATAAGACAGGATATGGAAATTAAAGGTATTCGAATTGGCCAAGAGGAAGTAAAACTCTATTTACAGATGATATAATCCTATACATAGAAAGCCCCAATGACTCAGCAACAAAACTACTGTGCATCATTGTTAGATTCATCAAAGTGGCAGACTACAAGATCAACATACAAAATCAGTTACAATCCTCTATACTAATAGTGACAGCACTGAAAAGGAAATTAGGAAAACAATACCATTTACATTAGCTGCCCAAAGGATGAAATACTTAGGAATACATATAATCAGAGAAACAAAGGACCTATGCAAAGAAAACTACAAAACACTACTACAAGAATCCAAAAGAGACCTAAAAAAATGGAAGAATATACCATATTCTTAGATATGAAGACAACAATGTAAAACTGCCTATACTACCAAAAGCAATCAAAACATATAATGCAATCCCAGTCCAGATTCCAACAACATTCTTTAGAGAGATGGAAGAAATGATTACAAACTTTACATGGAAATGAAAGAGGCCAAGTATAAGCAAAGTACCGCTTAAGAAGGAGAAAAAAGTTGGAAGCTTATAACTCAATGATTTCAAAATTTACTACATGGCTACATGTCCAAATAGCCTGGTACTGGTACAATAAAAGACACATAGATCAACGAAATAAAATTTGAGAATCCAGAAATTAACTCATCCACATACAACCAAATGAACTTTGACAAAGGTCCTAAGTATTTTGTGTGGGGATGAGATAGTCTCTTTCACAGATGGTGCTGGTAGACTGGAAATCTATATTCAAAAGACTGAAATAAGACTTTTATTTCATGCAATATTAAAAAAAAAAAAAAGTACTCAACACAAATAAAAAATCTAAATGTGAATTCCAGATTTAGAAATTTCATAAAAGAAAAATAGGGACACATTTAAGGGTTCTAATCAAGGCATACACAGACTACCAAACATTGCAAAAAATGCACAAACAAAAGTAAACACAATAGATGATTGGGACATTCTAAATATTAGAAACTTATTTGCATCAAAATATTTTACCACAAGAGTAAAAATGGAGCCCACTGAATGGGTAAAAAAATTTTTGCAATGACATATCAGACAAGGGACTTATTTCCAAAATATATAGGAAACTACAACACTTCTACAAGAAAGAGACAAATAACCCAGTTTGAAAATTGGCACAAGATTTGAACAGACACTTCACCAAAGCAGATATTTGGGCAGCCAACAAACATAGGAAGAAATGTTTGCGATTGTTAGCCATTAGAGAGATCCAAATCAAAACAACAATAAGATATCATCTCATATCAGCAATAACAATGAAGTTCAAAAAGCAGAGGACAATAAATGCTGGCAACAATGTAGAGAGACTGGGACACTCCTACATTGCTGGTGGGATTGCAAAATGGTCCAACCACTCTAGAAAATAGTATAGCCCTTCCTCAGAAAGTTGAAAATAGAAATATCTTATGATCCAGCAATTCCTTTGCTTAGTATATATCCATAACAAATACAAGCCATAACAAGAATAGATAGTTGCACACCGATGTTCATAGCAGCACTATTCACAATAGTAAAAAGATGGAGACAGCTTAAGTGCCCATCAATAGAAAAATGGATAAACAAACTGTGGTACATACACACAATGAAATAGTATGCTACCTTGAAGAATAACAAGGAATCTGTAAGCCACTGCATAACATGAATGAATCTTGAGGACATTATGCTGAACGAAATCAGTCAGTCACTAAAGGAAAAATATGGCATAAGACCATTATTGTGAAAGCATATGAAAATATATCCATACTATAAGGAATAAAAATGCAAATAAGGAAAAATTTTTTTTTTTGGTTACCCGGTGGGGTAAGAGGTGGGGAGGGAGGAAGGGGATGGTACAGCACAGGGTAGGGGAGAGACATATCACAATTAAGGTGCTGGGGTAGGTAATATACAAGAAAGGGCAGGGAACAGAAGAACAAGGTAGATAGGAGAACACTTAGGTAGGCTTGCATGGGATAAAGGGGATAGAGGGAAATAGTGATATATATTCAAACTTGGAGCAAAAGAGCTCTGTGATACAGGGATTGAGGCTCATCTTAATGGGTAAAAGTGGGAAAATAATTTTAAGATACTTGACTGTCTTATGAATATTTGTTTCCCTTGCCTACTATTGTAAAATAAACACTTAAGGGGAATAAAAAGGAATATCTAGAAACATGATTATAGAAAGCTTGTAATCCTGTCTTCAGCCTATAAATGATTGGAATACAACCATGAGTTCACAAACTATATTAGAATTTTAATTGATACGTTAAATGAAATGGGGAAGAATGCAAATAAACAAGTATCCAATTATGACTGAAGTTGAATAGCAAAATATAAAAATACACAGATATAAAACAAGACTCTTAGATATTCCTATGTTCCAATTAAGAGAGTCTTGAACCTTGGACCTGAACACTGGAGGTCCCACCCACGACCCATTTGTAGGGGCATCCCTGTCTAAGTGGATATACTATATAGAGTCTTTACCTGTCTTCTGAAACATGATCTGAGACTTAGAAATTTCCTATCCAATAGGTCAAACCTGTTCCTTTGGTGTCATCTTCTCTTATTTAAATTATCACTGTTGTGAGCACTCTTAGGTATAAGAAATTGCCAGAGTCTGGGGAGGCACCAACGGACTTTTCAGAGTCTGTGTATGGAGTCACTCTCTGAATTAGGTTTCTAAATGCTGTGGATGCTTGTCAGAGAACATAATGAAGCCAGGGGATAAAAATAAAAAAGAGGTATGCTGTGAGCTGCGGATGATCCTACATACTTCTGTGTGAAGAAAAAAAAAAAAGTTGGGAGTGTGCTGGCTCTGTTGGATAAGCACTGGATTGCTAACCACAATATCAAAAAGCAGTAGTCCTGCTGTAGGATGCTAGAGTTTCGATTCTATTAGTTTGATTCAAAATTAAAAGAGTCTCTTATACTTTTGTGTTTTCATTTTCTCACAGTACACATGGACATATTTCTACTGATATTCAATGGTAGATCTTAGCTTTTCTTAGGTAATTATTATTTTTTAATAGGTTAAATAAGGATCAGAATGTGCAGGAAATAACTGATTTTTCCAACATTAAAGGATTTATATATTTTAATAACACGTTGAGAGTATTTTTATACTATTCAATTTTCTCCTGTTTCACAGAATACTGATTTTTGTAAACAATAAATAAAACATTGTATGTTTGAATGCATATGTGTATACATAAGCACAAGGTTAGCTGCTGAATTTCAGCTTTGCAGCATTTATATGGCCTCCTAATATGACATTTCTTGCAACAGGAATAATTTCTTATATATTGCGGTTTTGAAAAAAAAAAAAAATCTCATCTGTTCTTTCCAAAGAAAGGAAATATAAATTCCTCTTTATACTCTACTCTGTTTTCTACTTTCTAGAATTTTTTTCTCTTTTTTTCTTCAGGATGTTTGACATGCTATGTTCTTTAAAATCTCATCTTAATAAATCATTAATCTGTGGGGTGAATTTAATTTTTGTTTGTCATGATTAAGTTGATATTGTTTAATTATATATATTTATGGATTGGGCATTTACTTAGAAACATTCTTTGTACATTTGAATAAGATCCTTGTAATCATTTGTGTGAAAGATAACAGATCAATAAAAATTAAGGGTTTTACAATTCTCCTTCTAAGATTAATTATATTTTTTACTCTAGACAAATTATTTAAATGATTTATGTATCTGGGTCAGCATTATTAAAAGAAGGGAAAGTCCTCGCTAGGAAAATGTAAGGATTAAAATGGTATGGTATACCCACTTCTTACTTATCAACATGGTTAGGTGCAAAAGACAAGGTCATTATGTGAAAACTGGCATTATGTCAAAGTGGAGGAAAACCACATTAAATTATAAAATAGAGAATGACTATACTATTACATAACTTCCAAATTATGTCATCATACAACAGACAAATAGCTGAGTATTATTGTCCAGTTAAACTGACACAGTTCACCACCACAGTCAACATTACATAGGCAGTTATTACTGCCAAATAATATTTCCTTAAAGGCAAAGTAGTTGGAAATTTAGATTTTTTACTATTGTAATTGTAGTGGTTAAGATTTTTGTGTCAACTTGACTGAGCCAGGATTCTCAGTGGTTTGGCAGTTCAAACATAGTAATTGTATCTTAATTATTATGATGAGATCTGATTTAATATAATGTATTATAATGATATAATATAATGAAAAGAGCTGTTCTGAGTAGTCAGTTAATTGAAAGAATGTCTCCTTGGGGATGTGGCCTACTTCCAGTGTACTGGATACTCAGGTAAAGTGTGCTTGCTTTCTGCTGCCTCTGGATCCCACATCTGGCTCATCGTTTGATTTTGGTTCTTTGGACTTGATGCTGTGATTTGGCCTAATGCTTGTTGATTCTGAGAGTCATCAGCAACCTGTAATCTTACATGCCTAATCTGCTTGCTTGTCTTCTGATATGCTAATTTGGTTCATTTGATTCAATGATTTGAGACTTACTTATCTCTCAACTGTGTGAGTTATTTCTGTTATACAGTTCTCTTTATGTATACATATATAAGCTCCACTGGTTTCCCTAGTCTAGAGAACCCATACTAAATAATAAATGTGATGTGTCAGACAATGAGCTAGTCAATGAGTGAGGAATAGATGGATATATAAAGGCATCACGGAACTATAGGTTCTTGGCACATGATACCCTCTAAAAATCTATTATTGGAGGTTTATTTATAGTCTAATATCTGTTTTCTACTAATGACTAAGTGTTAAATCAGGGTTAAGTGTATTCAGCTAATGTAACACAGAGACAGCCTTATCATTCACCTGTGGAATGACTGGTGGGTTTGAACTGCCAGCCATGTAGCTAATTGTTGTTATTAGGTGCAGTTGAGTTAGCACAGTGACTCTGCACAAAGTTTCTGATATTGTAATCTTTTTGGGAGCATAAAACTTCATCTTTATCTCAAGGAGTAGGTGGGATTGAATCACTGACCTTGTGGTTCACAGTCCAGGGCTTATCCTACAGAGACACAGCAGGACTTTCTATATAGATAGATGTTGTTGATAAGTGGCATTGAGATGGTTCTGACTTATACCCACCATGTATAGGATTTCTAAGGAGCAGCTGGTGGGTTTAAAATCA
>NW_006408743.1:4862045-4871853 GCF_000296735.1 Chrysochloris asiatica | reverse complement strand
ACATTTATGGAGCTTCTGAAGGGCAGTGAATATTACTTCCAGGCCTTTATACAGCCTCTATACAGACAAGTAAACTATAGAAATTCATTACGACTCCACCAAGAAACCCCCATAAGAGAGGTTAACCTGGATACAGAAGTGTTGAATTGAAAACCACAGAGCAATTTTCAAGAGTTCTGACCAGAATGGGGTAAACCTCAGTGCATTTCCTTTCTATTGCCTCAGTATTACTGGATTGAGGAATTGCTGTTTTTCATTAGGAGGTTCATTTCATTTTCCATTACTCCCAACACCAGACTGAAAGCACTGAGAATTGCTAGTGAAATATTTTGAAGTAGACTTCAGTTTCTTTACATCATTTCTGTATTCACTTTATAAAATTGTTTTATAATGCTATTGAATATTTTAAAACTAAATTAACCTGGCTCAAATGAAGCATCCAGCTCCTGTGGAAGTCAAGAACACCCAATCCAAACAATGTGATCTTAAATACATTTCTTATTACACCCAATCCAAACAATGTGATCTTAAATACATTTATAGAGTAACTTAAGAAGTATGGCATTACCACAATAGTAAGAGCATATGAAGTAACTTATGACACTTCTCTTGTGGAAAAAGAAGGCATCCATGTTCTTGATTGACCTTTGGATGATGGTGTACCACCATCCAATCAGATTGTTGATAACTGCTTAAGTTTTGTAAAAATTAAGTGTCATGAAGAACCTGGTTGTATTGCTCTTCACTGTGTTGCAGGATGTGGGAAAGCTCCAGTGCTTGTGGCCCTAGCATTAATTGAAGGTAGAATGAAATATGAAGATATAGCACAGTTCATAAGACAAAAGTGGAGTGGAACATTTATAGCAAGCAACTTTTGTATTTGGAGAAGTATCGTACTAAAATGTGTTTGTGCTTTAAAGACTCTAATAGTCATAGAAAAAACTGTTGCATTCAATAACATTGGTGCCTGATGGTTTTACTTTGGAAGTAGAACTTGAGACAGGATCTAGTTTTTCATGCATATTTACTAATATATTAACTTGGTGAATAAGTCTAGTAAAGCTTCCATAAGAGTAATGAAAACAGTTTTGTCAGGCTACAAGCTTGACAGAATTGCAGTATCCATGTTTGGGGTATGATTAACCTATCTGGACATTTAGAAAAGGTTCTTACTGTTTAGCATTTAAAATGTCTTTATTATTTGTACCAATTGACCTTTTCTGAATTCATGTAGTATTTTAATAAGTATTTAAATCTATTCCCATGCTAGAATCTTATCAATATGTCAGAAATTTAGTTTGATTGGTGCCAAAATATCCAACATAATACTTGTACATTTTTAACATGATACAGAACTAAAAATAAATCCCAGGAACTAGACCTCTATGTAGATTATACCTTCAGTCATTTCAAACATTGAAAATAGAACCTATATGGTGATTTACCTGCAGAAATTGTGTTTACATCTTCCACATTCATGCCAGTATACATCAGGTTTGCTCAACCATTGATTTTTGTTGGATTTTTGTTTACCAAGATTTAACAATGATTATTTAAAGTCTTTCTATAAATTTCATTTTGAAAAACATACCTTGTAACTAGTGGTTACAAGTGCACATCTCATGGTCAGCAATTCGAACTACCACCTGTTCCATGGGGTAAAAATGAGGCTTTCCACTCCTGTAAAGATTTACAGCCTCAGAAACCCTATGCAGGATCACTATGAATCAAAACTGACTCCATGCCACCACTACCATTACATTATCAGAAGTACATGTCTTTGATGTCTTCAAACAAACAAACAAACAAAAAAACACAAAAATGCCTTAATTTAATATTTGCACTTTGGGGTGAAACTTAACAAGGAAGGTCTGAATAAAGAACAGAGTGTACTATTAGATATTTTTAGGAAAAAGTTGCCATTGTCTTAGGAAGAACATATAGAGTATGTTCTTTAGCAAATATTTGTAAGAGGTAGAGGTGCTTTATTATTGTAGCAAAAACTTTTCTTAATAATAAAATTTAAAATTTTTTGTTATTTTTTCTCATTGATTAGAATTTGTCTACCAAATTTGTTTGAAGTGTGATTTTTCCCTTTCCAGCATCTTAAAAAAAAAAAAAAAAAAGTGGGTTTCTGCTAATGAATTGAGCAGACTCTAATTTTTATATACCTTTTGAGCTGTGTAACTTAACTGATGTAATGGTGATGTGTATTAATATTAGTTCAACCATATATTTATACTGTCTGGGAATATGTGGTTATAGTTCTGTGGAAGAAATACTTTGTCAGTGTTCACCAGCTTGTATAAACCTAGTTGCAAGAGCTTAAACATCTAAATAAATGATGAAATGCAAACTTTTTTTTTTTTTTTTAACTTTCTACAGTGGTTTTATTTCTTGTCAGTTTAAATACTGCTAAGAAAGTGTGTCAGAACTTAAGTGCAGACTTGATGGAGAATATAAAAACATGAAAGGCATTTTTCATCAGTTAAGATTTTACTTCTTTCATCTAATTTCATTTCAGAACAAATTGGTGGCAAAGTGGAAAAAGCAGTGATGAATCAAATACGTTTAATTCATATTTACTCCATATGTTTTTGTTGTTCTTGCTATTCCATTAGTAGAACTCAAAACTTATTATATTTATTACTTGCACAAAATTATGTAATTTTATTTTTCATAGTCACTCTGGAAAATTGAATTAAAAGGCAATGAAATTTTTCCAGGAACAGTTTGAAATTTCCATTTGTCTTCTTATCAATCAAATATAGCTATCTGTCTATCTATCTAACTAAGTAGCTAACTATTTAATTATTTTCATTCCTAAACATGGGTAGGCTTGACTGAATTCTAAGGGTTATGATTAGGTAGTGAGATTGAATACCATGGTCTTTTATTTGAAATTTACTGATTTTTAGGAAGAGTAGGCAGTTGTTTTCTGAATTCTGATCAAACAGTTTGAAAACAAAATAATTTATTAAGCAAAATTTGTTTTGTCATGTGACTTTGACCCACATATCAGGTGGAAAATGCCACTCATAAGGCCCATGTATAATCTTTGTCCTGCTGTGGCACTGTGGATTAATGTGCATGAATGCAAAATCATTTGAACTGCAAGTTCGGTAGTTCAAACTTACCAGCTGCTCCTTGGAAACCCTATACAGAGTCTCTATTGGTCAGAACCAATTCAACGGTGCTTAAAAACAACATCCCATTGTTGGAGCTTTCTCATAGATGCATAGTATGCCATTTTATTGTCTCTGAAAAATAAGGGTTTAAATTCTAACATCCATGTCTATGGTCTACCACTCGTCTGTCAGATTGCTGTAGAGAGGTGGTTTGCATGTTGCTATGGTTCTAGAAGCTATGCCACTTGTATTTTATCTGTTCCCCATAGTAGACAGATTTCAAATAAACTTCCTGACTATGACAAACAATGAAGAAAGAGAGATGGGCTATTTCCAAATATTTAGTCACTGAAAACATTATGAATAGCAGTGGAACACTGTCAGATAGCATCAGAATATTAAATATTGAAACCTGATGATGAGAACCAGAATATTGTCAAAATATAGTGCCAAAATATGAGACCCTCAAGTTGGAAAGAACTCAAAAATATGACTGTAGAAAATCTTCTTCCTCAAAGTAGAGTGGACCATGATGACACGAATGGAGTGACTCTTTCAGGACTTTCATTTGCTGATGGGGCACAGCTCAAATAAGGAGAAAAAGCTGTAAATTTCAACTAATAGTCAAAACACGGAATTTACAAAGTATGAATCTAGGAGAATTGGAAGTTCAAAAATAAAATGGAATGCATAAATATTGATATCCTAGGCATCAGTGAACTGAAATGGATTGGTGTTGGTCCTTTTGAATTTGAGAAACAAATGGTTTACTATGTCAAGAATGACAAATTGAAGCAGAATGGCACCACATTCATCATCATAAAGAATGTTTCAAGATGTGTCTTGACCCAGTCTGTTATAGGATAATATCTGTATGCTTTCAAGAAAGACCAGTAAATACAACGATTATTCAAATTTAACCACCAACCAAAAAGTCGTGATGATGAAATTGAAGAATTCTACCAACTTACTTAGTCTATAATTAATCAAACATGCAATCAAGATATATTGATAATTACTGGCTATTAGAATGCAAAGGTTGGGAAAAAAAAAAAAAAGAAGAAAGATCAGTAGTTGGAAAATATGGCCTTGGTGATAGGCATGATGCTGAAGATTGCTGATATAATTTTTCAAGACCAATGACTTCTTCACTGCAAATACCTTTTTGAAACAATATAAAAGATGATTATACACATGGACCTCACCAGATGAACTACACACAAATAAAATTGACTGAGTCTGTGGAAAGGGATGGTAGAAATGTTCTGTATCATCAGTCAAAAGAAGGCCAGGGTAGACTGTGAAACAGAACATCAATTGTTCATATGCAAGTTCAGGCTGAAGCTGACAGAATTTTTTTTTTTAAAGTCCATAAGAGTGAACATATTAACTTTAATATATAATCTTATCTGAATTTGGAGATCATCTTAAAAATAGATTTAATATATTGGGCCCTAATGACTGAAGACCAGAAGAGTTGCAGATGACATCAAAAGTATTACAGGAAGAAAGCAAAATGTCATTAAGGAGACAAGAAAGAAGGAAAAAAGACCAATATGGATGTCAGAATAGAATCTGAAACTTACTCTCGAGAGTAAAGATGGTAAAACAAATGGAAGATGTGATCAGTTAAAAGAGTTAAAGAGAAAAGTTTCAAAGGACAGCTCAAGAAGACAAAGTCAAATACTATAATGAAATGTGAAAAGATCTCATGTTAGAAAACCAAAAGGGAAGAACATGGTCAGTTTTCTCAAGCCAAAAGAACTGAAGAAAAAATTCAAGCCCTGAATTGCAATATTCAGGATACTATGTACTAAATATTGAATGATGTAAAAAGTATCAAAATAATATAGAAGGAATATACAAAGACACTCTACCCAAAAAAAATGGTTGTTGTTCAACCATTTCAAAAGGTAGCATATGATCAAGAGCCAATGATACTGAAGAAAGAAGTCCAAAGTAAACTGAAGGCACTGGTAAAGAGTAAGACTCCAAAGTATGAGAGAATTATTCCAGTCATTCTAGCACCTAAGCATTTGAGTTATGGTGCTGAAGGAGGATATTAAAAGTACCATGGACCGCCAAAAGTACAAAAAAATCTACGTTGGAATAAGTACAGCAGTACTTCCTACATATCAGAAGGAACCAGTCTGTGGAGAAGGGCTAATGCTTGGTAAAATGATGCATCAGCAAAAATGAGTAAGACCCTCAACAAAATGGATTCACACAGTGCTGGCAAAAATAGGTTCAAGCATAGCAATGATTGTGAGTTTGGCACAGTAGTGTGGGCATTTTTTCATTATGTTGTGAATCAGGTACCCATGAGTTGGTACAGCCTTGATGATACCTAATAAGAGCAAGGCTAACATGTCTATGGTTATTTAGTGTGAAACTGCTATTAAGGTCTGACAAGTGGATACAACTGCTGCCCAAAGCTGAGAAAGCAGGACTGTCATGTTCAAGAGTCTTGAGAATAGAGTTATCGATGACCCAGAGGGAAGTTTATTATACTGAGGCAGGATTAGTGTAGAGCTTGTCTCAAATCAATCTCTTTGAAATATAAAAGGAGACTACACACAAGCTAACAAGCAGACATAATGATTTGTAAAGAACCAGGAAGCAGAAGGTTAAGAGACAAGTACTTTCATCCATTGGCAACAGAGAAAGCCTTCCCTTCCAGTTGATAAGCTGAATTCAGTCTTCTACCTTTCTAAGCTGTCAGAAAGTAATTTTTTAAAGCCACTTCTGTTATTTATTTTATATTGTTGTTGGTGTTGTTGTTAAGTGCCTTTGAGTCTGTATAGAGCTGACTCTGTACAGTGACTCTGTATAGAGCTCCCAAGGAACGTGTGGTGGGTTTGAACCCCTGACCATACTATTCAAACTGATCTTGCAAGCCAGTGCATTATCCTGCAGCACCACACCAAGACTCCTTTTATACTGGCAGTAGACAACTAAGACATTGGTAACAGCTACTTAAAATGTGGAAGTGGTTTTGGAATTGAGTAATGAGTAGAGGTTAACAGAGTTTCAGGTACCTAATAACAGTACCTAGATTGCACTTAAGAGGCTGTTGGTAGAATTATGAGCAGCAAAGTTGATTCAGATGAGGGCTCAGAAGGAAATGAGAGCTATAGGGAAAGTCTCTACTGTCAAAGAGAATACATACGCACCAATGACAAAATTTTTCTAAAAATTTGTGAGGGAGCCTGTGTGCAGCGATTTTGAGACCAACCGCCATATTCTCTTTAATTTCTATTTTCCCTAAATTTAAATTTCCTTTTCCCACCAGTTTGCCCCTCTTAAATTCCATCACCAGGTAAGACCTCCCAAAAGTCAGTTTCCACCACATTTACCCCTCCTAAATTCCACCCCTTGGCAAGACCCCATAAAAGCCCAAAGTGTATAAGACAGGATGCTTGTGATTCAAGTCAGCAAGCCCCTCTCAAAATTCTCTTGAATAAATCTGTCCTTGTTGATCCATGCTCTCCGTCTCATTTCGCCATAGACTAACATATGGTGCTGAACCCCAGAAGAGAAGTTTGGACTCTCTTGCAACTCAGGAAGGATCTGGTAGTGGCAGATAATTCCAGCCTTACTCCTGGAACCTGAGAGTTCAGGGAAACCCACCCCATCCACCTATCTCTTTCTCTTTCTTTCCAGCAGGCTACTAGAGATTTCACATTCACTCAGGAGGATTACAAGGCTGTGACTGTGGCACTCCCCAGTGAGCTCTAAAAACTCCTAAACTCTTTCTCCGACTGCTTATATATGAGTAATGTGCTCTTCTTGTCTCTCTCATTTCTCCCTCTGCAATAGACCGAGAGGGGTCATAGACTCATTCAAGAAGATTGCAAGGCAGAGGCTAAGGAACCTCCTTGTGAGTTCTCAAAACTCTTGTCCATAAAGTCCTTTTTCCAGACCACTCACTGCCGAGCGTCCATTTTTCCTTTTTTCTTTCTTTTACTCAACTCCAACTCTCAGAGTATTCTGCCGGATCTTTCTTCATCCAACACCGTTCACAACTTCCTGGGTCTAGGTAAGTTAGCCCTGAGGATCCCAGGAGATTCTGTCTCCTGTCTTGATGCTCAGAGGATCACTTGGATTCCCCTGGAAGAGGGCGCAGGTACGCCCATAACCGTTTTCAGGGCACTCGGTCTGACAGTTGTACCTCTGGCTGTTTTCTTCCTAAACTGGGACGCCCTGAGAGAAGGTAGACACCACCTTCAGCAGTAATTCCTTGACCCAGCCAAAATACTAGCTGGGGTTTTGCAATCCCCTCCTCCTCGCCTCTAGACCGCCTTCTGAAAAACCTAAAGATATTACACCTAACAGAACACAAACCAAAAAAAAAAAAAGTTTCCTTTTGCAATACATCCTGGCTTCAATAAAAAACTGGACAATGACAGCCAGTCATCAGAAAAAGGCACTTTTGACTTCCAAATTCTCAGAGACCTTGACAACTCCAAAGAAACAGCAAATGGAAGGACGTTACTTATGTCCAAGCTCCTTTCTTCCTTTGCATATAGCACAGGGCATCCTTTTCCTCCCTTTCTTAATCAACCCTTTCTAGTACTTCCTTTCATAAATAATAATAGCCATATCCAGAGCAATGACCCAAGATCCCATAACCAGAGGTTTACTTCTCTAGGACTTTTGAAATAACTCCCAACTTCACACAAACTCAGTAAGAAGCAGCGAGCATAAGACCGATGCCCCCAATCTCTATATCAACAGAAGGTTGGAATGAGGGAGGCTTAGTGCAGCTATTTTGAGACCAACTGCCATAACTCTCTTAAATTTCTATTCTCCTTAAGTTTCAATTCTCCATTTCTCCATTGACTCTAAAAATGTGGATGTCAAATGTGAAGCTTTAAAAGAAACTATGAGCATATGATAGACAGTGGAGGATGGGTGATGTTTTGTATGCAGTATCAAAGAACTAGTCTGAACTAGTTCCAATGCTTGGTGGAAGGCAAAAGTTGTAGATGATGACCCTGGATTTCTGGCTTAATGAAATGTCTAAACCAGGGGCAAACTCAAAATGAAGAGAAACAGATGTGAACATGCACTAATAATCAGAAAATGGAATGTATAAAGTATGAATCTTGAAAAATGGAAAATTAAATGGACTGGTATTGGCCATTTTGAATCTGACAACCACATGCTTTACTATGCAGGGAATGACAAATTGAAGAGGAATGGTGTCACATTCATTGTCAAAAAGAACATATTCAGCTCAGTCATCAGGTACAACACTGTCTGTGATAGGATAATATCCATGTAGCTACAGGGAAGCCCAGTTAATACCACTATTACTCAAATTTACTTACCAAACACTAAAGCCAGTGAGGATGAAATAGAAGAATTCTACCAACTTCTTCAATCTGAAATTGATGAAATATGCAATCAAGATGTATTAACCAGACCCAGGATAAGCAAAGCACTGCTTAAGAATAAGGTTGGAAACCTCTCACTCCTTGATTTCAAAATTTACTGCTGAGCTACAGTGGTCAAAACAGCCTGGTATTTGTATAATGAAAGACGCATTGATCAATGGATCAGAATAAAAAATCCAGAAATTAACCCCTCCACAAACATCCAAACGAGTTTCAACAAAATGCCTAAGCATATTGCATGGGGAGGAGATAGTCTCTTAAACAGATGGTGCTGGAAAAACTGGAAAGTGATATGCAAAAGATAGAAAGAAGACCATTACCTCACCCCTTATTCAAAAACCAACTCAGAATGGATTAAAGACCTAAATGTGAATCCCAGAATTATAAAGGCCATCAATGAAAAACTAGGGACAAATGTGAGCGCTCTAATACAGGGCATACACAGACTAGCAAACATTTTGAAAATTACACAAACAAAAGTAGACAAAATAAATGATTGGGACATATGAAAAATTGAATAAACTTATGTGCATCAAAAGATTTCACCAAAAGAGTAAAAATGGAGCCCACAGGATGAGATTCAGAAGAGAATGTAAAACTAGAGACACTATTGCTGTTGTGAGATGAATCTTGGCTGAAAGCAGAAAGCACCAAAGATCTTTTTGTTGTTATTGTTATTAACCATTGAATCAATGCAAACCTTTATAGGGTTTATGAGGAATGAATTTGAACTGCTGACCTTATTGTTAGCAGACTAGTGGTTATTCCACAGTGCCACACCAGAACTCCACAAAGATGTTTACTTGGGCTTTATTGATTATGCAAAAAAATTCAACTGTTTTGATCATGACAAACAAAATACATATATACTGGTGTGATGCTCTAGTATAAGGCACTGGATCCAGGGACAGTTTGAACCTCAGAAACCCTATACAGGGTCTCTATGAGTCAATACGCACTTAACAACAACAACAATATCAATGAGAGTCATTAAATACATATATATATATATATATATATACACATGCATACAACTATATATATATGTATACATGCATATATACATATACATACATACATAGAAGCCAAAGCAAATGGAAAAATTGAAGAGGTGCAAGAGCTGAACAAGAAATTTCAAAGATCAGCTAGAGAAGATAAAGCCATTTTCTAACTCTAAATTTTTGCATATAATAAAATATGCAAAAATTTAGAGTTAGAAAACCAAAAGGGAAGAACACGGTCAGTATTTCTCAAGCTGGGGGAACTGAAGAAAAAATTCAA
>NW_006408743.1:4859378-4860395 GCF_000296735.1 Chrysochloris asiatica | reverse complement strand
GGTGTGGAGTTAACTTTGACTCATAGCGACCCTGAATAGAGTTTCCAAGGCTATAAATCTTTATAGGAGCAGAAAGCCTTATCTTTCTCCATCTTTCTTTCAAGGGACTACTGGTAGTTTCAAACTACTGACCTTGTGGTTAGCAGGCCAACTTAATAATCACTATGCAACCAAAGCAACAATGCTACACCAGGACTTTGAAACTTCAATTGTTGCTGTTGTTAAATGATGTCAAGTCAATTCCAAATCATAACCATCCTGACCTAGTGCTTTATCCTGCAGTTCCACACCAGGACACCCTGTAATATTATTTTAAAAATTGACAGTTCAAATCCACCAGCTGCTCCTCAAAAACTATATACAAGATTGTTATGAATCAGAATTGACTTGATGGAACTTAACAACAACAACAACATGGGCTAAATGCTAAATGATGCAGAAAGCGTCAAATGAAGACGGATAGAATACACAGTAACTTTACCTAAAATAATTGGTCAATTTTTAACCATTTCAGGAGCTAGCCTATGGTGAAAAATTGTTGTTGTTGTTATGTGCCGTGGAGTTGGTTCTAACTCGTAGCGACCCTGTACAGGGTTTCCAAGGCTGTAAATCTTTATGGAAGCAGAAAGTCTCATCTTTCTCCTTTGGAACATCTGGTATTTTTGAACTGCTGACCTTGTGGCTTGCAGCCCGATTTGTAACCACTATGCTACCAGAGCTCCTTATGGTGAAAAATTAATGATGTTTTGATGGAAGCCATGCCATCAAGGAAAGGAATGGCAAGAGACCCTAAGCATGAAAAGCTCATTGTTTAGCAAAGCGACAATGAGTGTCTCCTTGGATGGCAAAGCCCCGAGTAGAACCTCATTCTCTAGGCCTTGTAGTTCTTGTTTTTTTCCTTTTGTGCATGGCTCAATTTTGATCTTATTATAAGAAGTTCTTTAATAATTTTCTATATATTTACTTGATAATTTGCTATAATCATAGTAAAAATTTAAATTACATTTAGACACTCTC
>NW_006408743.1:4837634-4858463 GCF_000296735.1 Chrysochloris asiatica | reverse complement strand
GCAATGTTTAATGAAGAAGTACAAGCTACACTGATAACATTAGTGAAAAACATGGCTTCTGGAATTGATTGCAATAATCAAAATGTTTCTACAAATTTCTGTAGCGCTGGAAGCACTCACTAGTATATGCCATGGAATTTGGACGAGTTACCTAGTCAACTGATTCAAAGTGATCCGTACTTATGCACATTCCAAAGAAAAGGTATTCCAAGAGAATAGGGAAGTTTTCAGTTATATATCAGAGAATACCAGAAAGATGTTTACCTGTGTTTATTGATTGTGAATTGCTATTCAATTGTGAGGATAATAACAAACTCTTGATATCATTTGGAAGAATGAGAATTCCAGAACACGTACTTGTGCTCATGAGAGACCTGTACATAGACCTAGAGGCATTTGTTCAAACAGAAAAAGGGATAAAATGTTATTTAAAATCAGGGAAGTTGTGTGTCAGGGCATATCCAGCCTGTATGCTAAGAAAATAATCCAAGAAGCTGGACTATATGAAGAAGAACACAGCATAATAATTGATGGAATATTCCTTCTTTAACCTACAATATGCAGATGTCACGATCTTGTTTGCCAAAATGAAAATAACTTGAAGCACTTACTGATGAAAATCAAAGAGTACTTTGTGGTTCACTGTTCAGTATTGATCATACAGTGTCATACAAGGAGTCTTACCTCTGGATAAGTGCTATAATTTCCCAGCTACTGATCAGCATGTGCTATTTTATTCCTTTCCTATTTTTTATTATTATTATTTTAATCTAGCCATTTTGTTGATAGTGAAATTGTAACACATTGTGTTGTATTTCATTGTGGTATTAATTTTCAATTCTCTGATGGCTAATGACATTAAACATCTTTTCATTTGTTTAGTGACTATTTGAATGCCTATTTAAGTTCTTTTTTTGTTATTTGTCTTTTTGTTGTTAAGTTGTCAATGTTTTATATATATATAGAGAGAGAGTCCTGGTGTGACATTATGGGTGACTGTGTTGGACTGCAAATTTAGTTTGAACTGCAAAGTTGGCACTTCAAGCTCACGAGTTGCTTCTGATAAACTCCTATATATGGTTGCTATGGCTTGGAATCAACTTGATGGCACTTAACAATATTTATATGTTAACTACTGGCTTCTTACTGGATATATGATTTCCAAAGTTAGTCTCCCAGTTGGTATTCTGCCTTTTGACTTTTTTTGTTAAGTATTTTGATGAAAAAAGTTTCATATTTTTCTGAGTTTCCATTAATTTATTTAGCCTTTTGAGGTTTGTGCTTTTTTTTATGATATTACATAATCCATTGCTAAAAGCTAGGTTCAAACGTATTGCTCTGCAATTAAAAAAATATCTATCTCTTAATGTGCATCCATTTTTATTTTTTAATGTGTGTATGTGTGTCTATGCAATATGGCATGTATCCTGTTTCATTTCTCTGCATGAAATTCTACATCCTTAGCACAATATGTTGAAGTAACTGTTCTTTCCCCAAATCTAGAAATAAATTCGACTCTGTGTGTGTGTGTGTGTGTGTGTGTGTGTGTTTTACCGACTCCACATCCCCCTTTGAGAGCCCCCTAAAAATTTGTCGAGGCTGGTCCCCGGCAAGGTTTAATGAAGAAGTACAAGCTACATTGATAACATTAGTGACTTTATTGTCAAATGATTTTTCAATACTCCTAAGTATCTTGTTCTATTTTAATTTTATTTTTGTTTTCCCACTTAATAATGACCCTATGTTGTTGTTGTTAGGTGCCATCAAGTCAGCAGCGACTCATAGTGACCCTATGCACAACAGAATGAAACACTGCCAATCCTGGGTCAACCTCACAACCGTTGCCACACTTGAGTCCATCGATGTCGTCGCTTGGCCAATCCATCTATTGGGAGTCCCCCCTCTTTTTCTCTAGCCCTCCACATTACCAAACATAATATCCTTCTCCAGTGACTAGTCCCTCCTGACAACATGCCCTACGTATGCGAGACGAAGTTTGGCCATATTGGCCTCCAAGGAGCACTCTGGCTGCACTTTTTCAAAAACGGATCTATTGGTTCTTTTGGCAGCCCATGGCACTTTCAAGATTCTCCTCCAACACCACAATTTAAAAGCATCAATTCTTCTATGGACTTCCTTATTCATTGTCCAGCTTTCACATGCATTCAAGGTTATTGAAAATACCATGGCTTGTGTCAGGGGCACCGTAATCCTCAAGCTGGCATCTTTGCTCTTCAGCACTATAAAACTGTCTTATGCAGCAGATTTGCCTAATGCAATACATCCTTTGATTTCTTGATTGCTGCTTCCATGAGTGTTGATAATTGATCCAAGAAGAATGAAGTCCTTGACAACTTCAATCTTTTCTTTGTTGATAAGAATGTTATTTATTGGTCCAGTGGTGAGGATTTTTGTTTTCTTAACATTGAGATATAATCCATTCCCAAGGCTATTATCTTTGATCTTCATCAGTAAATGTTTAAGCCATCTCTTCACTTTCAGTAAGCAAGGTTGTATCATCTGCATATCACAGATTGTTAATGAGTCTTGCTCCAATTCTGATGCCACATTTTTCTTCATATAACCCAGCTTCTTGTATTATTTGCTCAGCAAACAGGTTTAATAAGTATGCCGAAAGAAAACAACCTTGTCACACTCATTTCTTAATTTTAAACCATTCAGTGTTCCAGTGTTCTGTTCGAACAATTGCCTCTTGGTCCGGGTACAGATTCCTCATGAGCACAATTAAGTGTTCCAGAATACTCATACTTTGTAATGTTGTCCATAGCTTGTCATGATCCATACAATCGAAAGCCTTTGTATGTCAGTAAAGCAAAGGTAAACATCTTTCTGATATTCTCTGCTTTCATCCATGATCCATCTGACATCAGCAATGATATCCCTCATTCCACAGCCTCTTCTGAATCCAGCTTGAACCTCTGGAAGTTCTCTATCAATGTATGCTTACAGCTGTTTCTGTATTACCTTTAGTGAAACTTTACTTGCATTGGATATCAAAGAGATTGTCCGATGATTTCCACATTCCGTTGGGTCACCTCTCTTTGGAATGGGCACAAATACGGATCTCTTCCAATCAGTCAGCTAGATAGTTGTCTTCCAAATTTCTTGGCAGAGATGAGTGAGTTCCTCCAGTTCCACCTCACTTTCTTGAAAGATTTCAATTTTTATTCCATCAATTCTTGGTGCCTTGTTCTTTGCCAATTCCTTCAGTGTACCTTGGACTTCGTCCTTCAGTATTATTGGCTCTTGATCATATGCTACCTCTTGAAATGGTTAAACATTAACCTATAGAACAGAGCAAAACTGTCTACAGGGTTTCTAAGGAGATAAATAATTCCACAAGCAGTCTGTTTCATCTTTTTTTCTGGAGAGTTCAAACCACTGATCTTTGAGTCAATCAATTTATCCACTGATTTACCAGGGTTCTTTCCAGTAGCACAAGGCACGTATTTAATTTTTACATCAAAAGGACTTTGAAAGAAACATTCTTTCAGTTAATATACTCTTCTTGGTCAAAGGTAAGACAAATTAGATCAAATATCTAAAATTTGGTGTAAATCCAAAATCACTGCCATTGAGTAGATGCCAACTTACAGTAACCCTGTATAGGTTTTCTGAGGCTATAAATCTTTGAGAACAGAAAGTCTCATCTCTTTCCCACTGAAAAGCTGTTGGGTTTGAACTGCTGACCTTCTGGTTAGCAATCAAGTTCTTACCCAAAAGCACCACCAGGTTTACTTTTATTCATGGATTTGGTATAGGATAATCATTATTATTGCATCTAGCATAGACTTGAAGGAGCTCAGGTAGCGTAGTGGTTAGGAGATGGGCTGCTAACCTCAAGGTCAACAATTTGAAATTTGAAATGAGGCTTTCTGCTCACTTAACAATTTACAGCCATAGAAACTCAATTCAGGGTCGCTGTGCATTGGAACCGATTCCATGCCACACCACCACTACCACCACAACCATCAGCATGGACTTGAATTTGGAAAGGACAATCACCTGTCAATTTGTCTCATTTAAATAAAAAAAATAAATGAAAAACATGACGAATAAATAAATTATAAGAAATGAATGAATATTCCCCTTAATAAGATTGCATTAATCTTGGGATAATATTGAAATAGTGATTAGAATGAAATAGCTCTTAGAAATATAACCAAATGAAAACATCAGCCTGACCTAAATGTACCACATTTAATTATATTATCTGAGAAAAAAAAGCTATATCTGAAAGAAGTACAAAATATTATATAGTAAACTATCATAATAATCATCACTTATAAGGAACACATGGCATCTAGAGAATAAGCACGCTTACATTTTGAAGAAAAAACAAGTAATACATATTATGAACTTTTGAAATGATGGCATATGTATTACTTTGGAATGTCAATACTTAGAAAATTTATGTGTAAGTAAATGAAATAAAATTTAAATCAATGGGAATAGTTAATGATAGAAACACAAAAATTGGCTGTTCTTTGCTAATAAGATAATTAATAAGTTGTTGTTAGGTAATATCTACCTAGGCCCTGCTCCTTGTCCATGCTCATCCTATGAAAAATGTAGAATAGAATGAATAATAATACCATATGCAGGTCATCCTCATTGTTGTTTTTGATAAGCACCATTGAGTTGGCTCCAACTCATAGTATAGGGTTTTCAAAGAGTGGTTGCCAAGTTTGAACCACTGACCTTGTAGTTCAAACTGACCTTGCAATTCCGTACTTATCCAAAAGTGTCACATCCTCATAATAGGTTGTTAACCAAATGATTGTGATCCATGGAGATCTTAGTGACATTTTAAAAGTAGATAACCAGGTTTTGCTTTCTATTCTATATCAGAACAAAGTTCTTCTTAAACCTGTTCATCTGTTACACTTAAGAGGGCAGAGCCTTCACTGGTGGCCTTGTAATGTCAGCTATGAAGTACATTAGTTGGAATTTGAACCCAGTTCTCCTACATATAAGTGAAGAATTCTAACATTGAACAACCCCAACATTGATTTTCATATATTTTTGCTAATTTACTTATCAGAAAAAAATTTAAAGATATGACCCTATCTCAGGCAGAATAAATATGCCCCAGTTAATATCTATATCTACCATTAATTAATACATTCTCTTTAGTATGTCAGGTTTAATGCATTTTGCAGAAGTTTGAAAATATCTCTGAAAAAGAGTGATAAAAGTCTCATTTTATTTATAATAATGTTTAAAATAAAAAAGAAATATTTAAAAATATTTTTAGCAACATATTTTCTAACAACATATGCAATTCTAAAAGGGTGGTTATTTTAAAATAAGGTGGTTGTTGTGTGCCATAAAGTCAGCTCTGCCTCAAAGAGGACTATTTAGGGTTTCTGAGGCTTTAATTCTTTATGGGAACAGAAATTCTCACTAACCTTGTGACTAGAAAACCAGTGTGTAATCCACTGTGCTATCAGGTGATTTCACAAAGTTCATGGAAAAATGTCAGTAAAAGAAAGTATATTTTTCCACAAATTTTTTGAATCTCATACATACAGTAAGTACCCCATTAGATAGTTTCCATTTCTCATGTTTAGTGAGAAATTTCATCAGAAAAATGAGATTCTGAACATATCCCAGTGGAACTAATGTTTACAGATGAGTCAGTATCAGAACCTGTGAATCATCTGGCTATACTGTTTCATGATATTTCACCACTAAATTACTAAAATATTGTACTAAGTATATGATTGTCAATTTAGACCCTATTTTCTACAGATAGACAACAAATAATTCCATGGATGGTCATTTATCCAAGCAGGTTTAGAATGAAATCATCAGATATTCAAAAGACTATTATATCAACTACATACTTTATGAGTACAGTGGTTTAAAATGCACTGCATTATTTTTACTTGACTTTGACTCGTATCTTGCATATTAATTTAGAAATTAAAAATGACAGATTTGCTCTACAGGGAAGCACTATTTTTAATTTTGTTAATAAGAGATTTGATGAAAGAAAGTTGTCTAGTTAATTTTGTTGTTGTTGTTGTTCTTTGTTCTAAAACTCAGGATCATTCTCTAATCCACAGGTGACATGCTGCTAACATACAATTTAGAGTATAGTTCACTAATGAACATACATTATAGTAAGTCTTGAGTATCAACTTAATTAAATTTTACAGTGATTGGAAGTAGCTTAATAACCTGAACACAAGACAGAAAATTGCCACAAAATTGATTTTTAAATTTACTTATTTTATAAGTTAATTGTCATTGATTTTAAATATCTAGTAATATTGTAAATAATTAAAATCATAATACTAATTTTTAAATGAGATATTAATTTCAATATAATACTTTAAAACCCATGGTGAATTTATCTGTAGTTTTCTTGAATTTATCTTCTTGTTCTAAACTGCTGATTTAATTAACTAGTGGAACTATAGCACATGAAATTTGAGACCATCTCAAGAAAAGATTATATACATTGAATACTGATGATCTAAGACCAGTGGATTTGTGGGATAGCATCAAGAACATCATAAATGAAGAAAATAAAATGTCATGAAAAAGACAGGAAAGTAAGCAAATACCTAAGTGGATGTCAAAAGACATTTTGAAATTTGTTCTTGAAAATAGAATATTGTTGGTAGTGTTCAGTGCCATTGAGTTGATATCAACTCATAGTGACCTTATGCACAAAAGAGCGAAATGCTGACTGGTACTGGGCCAACCTCACAATTGTTGCCATACTTGAGACCACTGATGCTGCCATTTTGCCAATCCATCTAGCTGGGGACTCTATTTCTTTTTCTCTGAACATCCACCTTACTAAACATAGTATCCTTCTCCAGTGACTGGTCCCATCTGACAATATGTCTGATGTATGAGAAATGGCGTTTGGCCATCCTAGCCTCCAAGGAGCACTCTGGCTGCACTTCTTCCAACACATATCTGTTGGTTCTTTTGGAAGCCCATAATACATTCACTATTCTCCATCAAAACCACAACTCACATGCATCTATTTTTCTAAGATCATCCTTATTCACTGTGCAGCTTTTGCATGCATATGAGGTTATTGAAAATACAATGGCTTGGGTCAGGAACACCTTATTCCTCAAGCTGACATCCTTGTTCTTCAACACTTTTAAAAGGTCTTATACAGCAGATTTGCCTAATGCAATATATTTTTTGATTTCTTGACTGTTACTTCCATGAGCACTGATGGTTGATTCAAACAAAATGAAGTACTTGACAACTTCAATTTTTTCTCTGTTGATAAGAATGGTGTTTATTTGTCCAGTGGTGAGGATTTTTATTTACTTTACATTGAGATGCAATCTATACCAAAGGTCTTTTATCTTCATCAGAAAGTATTTTAAGTCCTCCTAATGACATATTGCATTAGGCAACTCTGCTGCAAAACACCTTTTTAAAGTGTTGAAGAGCAATGATGTCAGCTTGAGGACTAAGGTGCACCGGACCCAAACCATGATATTTTCAATAACATCATATGCATGCAAAAGCTGGACAGTGAATAAGGAAGACCGTATAAAAATTGATGCTTTTGAATATGGCATTGGAAGAGAATACTGAAAGTACCATGGGTTGCCAAAAGAACAAATAGAATCATTTTGGAAAAAGTGCAGCCAGAGTGCTCTTTGGAGTCCAAGATGGTCAAACTTTGTCTCTCATACTTTGGACATATTGTCAGGAGGGACCAGTCACTGGAGAAGGATATCATGTTTAGTAAGGTGGAGGGTCAGAGAAAAAGAGGAAGACCCCCAACGAGATGGATTGGCCAAGTGGCAGCATCGATGGGCTCAAGCATAGCAACAGTAGTGAGTTTGGCCCAGGATCAGGTAGTGTTTCGTTCTGCTGTGCATAAGGTCACTATGAGCACAGTTATGCTATTTTTTGTTTACATTGAGGTTCAACCAGTACTGAATTCTGTGATTGTTGACCTTCATCAGTAAGTAAATTAAATCCTCTTCCCTTTTAGCAACTAAGGTTTGTTATCTGCATATCACAGGTTATTACTGAGTCTTCCCACAATCATGATGCAATGTTCTTCATATAATCTAGCTTCTGGGTTATTTGTTCATGAAACAAATAGAATAAGTATGGTGAAAGAATACAACACTGATTCGTACCTTTGCTGATTTTAAATCATTCAGAATCCACTTGTTCTTTTCTAATATCCGTCTCTTGGTCTGCATCGACGTTCCTCATGAGCACAATTAAGTGTTCTGGAATACCCATTCTTAACAGTACTGTCCTTAGCTTCTCGTGTTCCACAAAATCAAAAGATTTTAAAGAGTCACTAAAGCACAGACAAACATCTTTCTGGTGTTCCCTACTTTCAGCCAAGATGCATCTGTTATCAGCAAAAATATCCCTTTTTGTGTGTCCTCTTCTGAATTTGGTTTGAGTTTCTGGCAATTACATGTTGATATTCTGTTGCAGCTGTGAATTTTTTTTTTTTTTTTTTCAGCAAAGTTTTACTTACATGTGATATTAATGATACAGTACCATGATTTCTGAATTCTGTGGATTAACTCTTTGGAAGGATCACAAATATGGGTCTCTTCCAACCAGGCCACAAAGCTGACTTCTAAATTTCTTGACATAGATGACTGAATGTCTCCAGTGATACATCAGTTTGTTAAGAGATTTCAATTTGTATTCCATCAACTCTTGGAGCTCTGATATTTTCCAATATCTTCAGTGCATCTTCAATTTTTTCTTCAGTATCACTGGTTCTTGATCATATGCTACTTCTTCTCTTTTTGGTACAATGACTAAATATTCTTTCCATCTTCTTTTGATGTTTTCTGTATCATTCAATATTGTGACCACAGAATTCTTCAATATAGCAAGTTCAGGCTCTAATTTTTTCTTCAGTTCCTTCAGCTTAAGAAATGCTGAGTGCTCTTCCCTTTTGGTTGTCTAACATCAGGTTTTTGAACATTTCATGATAATACATTGTCTTCTTGAGATTCCCTTTGAAAATTACTTTTCAGCACTTTACCTCCTCAATTTTTCATTCATTTTGTCATGTTTACATGGGAGAGCAAGTTTTAAAGTCTCTTCTATAATCAATTTGTGTCTCTTCTTTCCTGTCTTTTAATGACCTTTTGCTTTATTCCTTTATAATGTTCTTAATGTCATCTCACAACTCTTCTAGTCTTTGATAATTAGAGTTTAATGTATTAAATATATTCTTTTTTGTCGTTGTTGTTGTTAGGTGCCATGGAGTCCATACCAACTCATAGCCACCTTATGCACAATAGAATGAAACACTGCCCGATCCTGGAACAACCTCACAATTGTTGCCATGCTAAGCCCATTGATGATGCCACTTTGCCAATCTATCTTGCTGGTAGTCTTCCTCTTTTTCTCTGACACTCCACCACACCAAAAATGATATCCTTATACAGAGACTGTTCCCTCCTGAAAATATGTCTGAAGTATGAGACATGAAGTTTGGCTATCCTGGCCTCCAAGGAGCACACTGACTGCAATTCATCCAACACAGACCTGTTTGTTCTTTTGGCAACCGATGGCACTTTCAATATTCTCCTCCTACACCATTACTCAAAAGCATCAATTCTTCTACAGTCTTCCTTACTCACTGTCTAGCTTTTGCATGCATATGAGGTTATTGAAAACACCATGGCTTGGGTCAGGTACACCTTACTCCTCAAGCTGACATCTTTGCTCCTTAGCACTTTAAAAAGCTCTTGTGCAGCAGATTTGCCTAATGCATTAAGTCCTTTGATTTCTTGGCTGCTGCTTCCATGAGTGTTGATTGCTGATCCAAGAAGAATGAAGTCCTTGACAACGTCAATCATTTCTCCATTGATAAGAATGTTGTTCATTGGTCTAGTGGTGAACATTTTTATTTTCATTTCATTGAGATGCATCCATAATGAAGGCTATGCTCTGTGATCTTCATCAATAAATATTTTAGGTCTTCTTTCATTTTAAGCAAGCAAGGTTGTATCATCGGCATATCGCATATTGTTAATGAGTCTTCCTCCAATCCTGATGCCACATTTTTCTTTGTAGAACCCAGCTTCTTGGATTTTTTGCTCAGCATACAGGTTTAATAAGTATGGTGAAAGAATAGAACCCTATCACTCACCTTTCTTAATTTTAAACCATTCAGTGTTCCCATGTTCTGTTTGAACAACTGCCTCTTGGTCCATGTACAGATTCCTCAGGAGCACAATTAAGTGTTCAGGAATACTCATACTTCACAATGTGGTACATAGCTTGTCATGATCCACACAATTGAAAAAGTTTGTGTAATCAATAAATCACAGGTAAACATCTTTCTGATATTCTCTGCTTTCAGTTAATATCCATCAGACATCAGCAATGATATCCCTCGTTCCATGTCCTCTCTGAATCTGGCCTGAACCTCTGGAATTTCTCCGTCAATGTATGCTTGCATCTATTTCTGTATTACCTTTAGTAAAACTTTACTCACATGGGATATCAAAGAGATTGTCCGATCGTTTCTATATTCTGTTGGGTCACCTCTATTTGGAATGGGCACAAATACAGATCTCTTCCAATCAGTAGGCCAGATAGTTGTCTTCCAAATTTCTTGGCATAGATGAGTGAGTGCCTCCAGTGCTGCATCACTTTGTTGAAAGATTTCAATTTGTATTCCATCAATTCCTGGTGCCTTGTTCTTTGCCAATGCCTTCAATGCACCTTGGACTTCTTCCTTCAGTATCATTGGCTCTTGATCATATGCTACCTCTTGAAACGGCTGAGCATTAACAATATTCTTTTGGTACAGTGACTCTGTGTATTCCTTCTATCTTCATTTGATGTTTTCTGCATCATTCAATAATTTGCCCAGAGACTCTTTCAATAATGAAAGTCGCGGTTTGATTTTTTTCTTCGGTGTCACCAGTTTGATAAATGCTGAGCGTGTTCTTCCTTTTTTGGTTTTCTGACTCCAGATATTTGCACATTTTGTTGTAAAATTTTCTTTATTTTCTTGAGCTGATCGTTGAAATGTTCTGTTCAGGTCTTTTGCCTCCTTATTTCTTCCATTTGCTTTAGCATCTATACGCTAGAGAGCAAGTTTCAATGTCTCTTCTGACATCCATTTTGAACTTTTCCTTCTTTCTTATCTCTTAATGCCTTTTTTGCTTTCTTCCTTTATGATGTTCTTAATGTCATCTCACATCTCTTTAGTGTTTAATTTATCAAATCCATTATTCACATTATCGCTAATTCAGGTGGGATATATTCAAGGTCATATTTTGGCTCTCATGGACTTGTTTTCATTTTCTTCAGCTTTAGTTTGAATGCATATGTTCCATAATCTGCCTCTGGCCTTATTTTCACTGATGATACAGAGCTTTTCCATAGTCTATTTCTACACATGTAGTCAATTTGATTTCTATGTATTCTATCTGGTGAAATCCATGTATTTTATGCTGTATAAATAATGTATTTGAAATGAACAAATCATTGGTTTTGCAGAACTGTATCATGTGATTCCCCAGCATCATTTCTATCACCAAGGCCATATTTTCCAACTACTGATCCTTCCTCTTTGCTCCCAACCTTTGCATGCCAATCACCCATAATGACCAATACATCTTTATTGCACATTTCATAAATTTCAGATTGAAGAAGTTGGTAGAATTCTTCTATTGCATCCTCACTGGCTTTAGTGGTTGGTGCATAAATTTGAATAATAGTGGCATTAAGTGTTCTTCCCTGTAGGCACATGGATATTATCCTATCACAGACAGTGTTGTACCTGATGGCTGATCTGAATATGTTCTTTTTGACAATGAATGCAACACCATTCCTCCTCAATTTGTCATTCCTGCCATAGTAAACCATGTGGTTATCAGATTCAAAATGGCAAATACCAGTCCATTCCAGTTCACAAATACCTAAGATATCAATGTTTATGCATTCCATTACATTTTTTACTATTTCTAAATTTCCTAGATTCATATTTCATACATTCCATGTTCCAATTATTAATGGATATTTACAGCTGTTTCTCTTCATTGTGACTTGTGCCCCTTCAGCAAATGAAGGTCACATGGGCTTTTCTCCCATGGGCTTTATTCCATTTGCGTCATCACGGTCAACTCTACTTTGAGGAGGCAGTTCTTCCTCCATCACATTTTGAGTGTCTTCCAACTTGAAGGGCTCGTTTTCTGGCACTATATCTGACAGTGTTTCTCTGCTATCATTAGGTTTTCAATGAGTAAATATTCTAAAGTAGTTTGTCACTCCTTCTTCCTAGTCTGTCTTCGTCTCCAAGTTCATCTGAAACCTGTCCACTATGGGTGATCCTGCTGGTATTTAAAATACCTGTAGCATAGCTTCCAGAATCACAGCAATTCAGAAGCTACCACAGTATGACAAACTAATAAATGAGTCTTGGATATTCTTGTTAAGGTCTCTATATTCTAGTTAAATATGTTTATGATCATATTTGGCTTTCATGGTCTTGTTTTAATTTTCTTCTGTTTCAGTCTGAACTTGTCATCGTTTTTAGGTAACGTTGAGTCAGATTCGACTCATATTGATGCAGTATATGTTTCTGAGCCTGTAAATCTTGATTAGAGCAGAAAGTCTCATCTTTCTCTTGAGGTCTGGTTGGTGGTTTCCAACTGTGGTAAGGAGTACATTGAGTAATACACTATACTATAAGGAATTCTCATTCTGAACTTACAAATGGATAACTTTTCCTTTTTTTTTTGTCTGAAGATATGAATCTTTTCCAATTTTTCTTCCCACAGATATTGTTAATTTGATTTCTGTGTAATTCACCAGGTGAAGTCCATATTTATAGTCTTTTATGTTGTTTAAAAATATATTTGCCAATGAATAAGTCATTGGTCTTGCAAAATTCTACCATGTGATCAATCTCTAGCATTATTTCTATCACCGACATCACATTTTCCAACTACTAAACTTTCCTCTTTGTTTCTAGCCTTCACATTTCAATCATCAGCAATTATCAATACATATTGATTGCTTGTATTTGTTTGTTTGTTTTCAATTTCATACAGAAAAGGTTGATAGAATTATTCAATTTCATCATTGCTGGGTTTGGAGTTGTTGCGTAAATTTGAATTTTGGTATCAACAGGTCTACCTTATAGGCTCATGGAGAGTGTTGGTGTTATGTTTTAGTTTTTTTTTTTTTTTATGAAGAATGAGATGCTATTTGTCTTGAATTTGTCCTGCCCAATATAGTAAACCAAATGATTATCAGTCTAAAGATGGTCAATATCAATCTATATTAGGTCACAAATACCTAGAATATTGATGTCTATGTGTTCTATTTCATTTCAACACATTCAATTTTGCTGGATTTATTATACTCTGTACTGGTGTGGTACTGGGGGAGAATGCACTGGACTGAAAAGTCAATTTGAACCACAAGGTTGACAGTTCAAGGTAACCAACCACTCCTCAGAAACCCTCTCAGGGTCGCAATAAGTCAGAACCAATTCAACAGTACTTAACAACATATCTTGTATATTGCATCTTTTAATTATTAAAGGATATGTGCAGATTTCCCCCCTCATTTTGAGATATACTCAATCAGTAAATGAACATCCTGAAAACTTTGCTCTGAACTGCAAAGTTGGCTTGAACTGTAAGGTCGGTGGTTCAAGCTCACCCCCTATTCTTTGGAAACCTTATACAGGGTCACTATGGGTTGGAACCAACTCAATGGAACTTAACAACAACAAAGGAAGATATAATGAGTGGAAATGTTGATATTTATTTAAATGCTAAATACATTAAATGAAATACCATTCTAAGTAGATACCATGCTGATCAGAATAAAAATTAGAAGTGATTTTCAAGATAGAAAAAATACATCTTAACTTATAATTTACAATGAATTCTCTTTCAATTTTGGAAGAAAAATTCACTTTTGTTCAAAAACCTTAAAATTGAACCTTAAAATATCTATATCTTTATATTGCACTCCTGAGAGTAGGCAGAGCTAGATGAAAGAATGTTGTTGTTAGGTACCATAGCAACCCTACACACCCATACACACATAGCAACACTCTGCACAAGAGAATGAAACACTAGCCGATTCTGGGCCAACCTCACAATTGTTGCCACGATTGAGCCCATTGATGCTGCCACTTTGCCAATCCATTTAGCTAGAGGTTTTCCTCTTTTTCTCTGAACCTTCACCTCACCAAACATGATAGTCTTCTCCAATGAATGGTCCCTCCTGACAATATGTCTGAAGTATGAGACATGAAGTTTGGCCATCCTGGCCTCCAAGGAGCATTCTGGTTGCACTTCTTCCAACACAGATCTGTTGTTTCTTTTGGTAGTCCATGGCACTTTCAATATTCTCCTTCAACACCATAACTCAAATACATCTATTCTTCTATAACCATCCTTATTCACTGTCCAGCTTTCACATGCATATGAGGTTATTGAAAATACCATGGCTTGGGTGAGTTGCAACTTAGTCCTCAAGCTTACATCGTTGTTCTTCAACACTTTAAAATGGTCTTGTGCAGCAGATTTGTGTAATTCAATATGTTGTTTGATATCTTGACTGCTACTTCCATGAGCGTTGATGGTTGATCCAGTAAGAATAAAGTACTTCAGAACTTCCATCTTTCCTCTGTTGATGAGAATGTTGTTTATTGGTCCAGTGATGAGCATTTTTGTTTTCCTTACATTGTGATGCAATCCATACTGAAGGCTGAGCTCTTTGATCTTCATCAGTACATATTTTAAGTCCTCTTCACTTTCAGTCAGAAAATCATGTGCGTATTGCAGGTTGTTAATGAGTCTTCTTCCAATCCTGATGCCACATTTTTCTTCATAGAACCCAGCTTCTCAGATGATTTGTTCAGCATACAGGTTGAATAAGTATGGCGAAAGAATACAATCCTGTTGCACACCTTTCTTCAAACATTATGTGCAAAGATCTGGATTCAGAAAACCAAAAAGGAAGAACATACTCCACATGTCTGAAGCTGGAGAACTGAAGAAAAAATTCAAGTCTTAACTTTCGTTATTGAAGGATTCTCTGGGCAAATTATTGAATGATGCACAAGCATCAAAAGAATATGAGAGGAATACACAGAGTCACTGTACCAAAAGGACATGGTTAATATTCAATCATTTCAAGAAGTAGCATATGATCAAGAGCTAATGATACTGAAGGAGGAAGTCCAAGGTACATTGAAGGAATTGGCAATGAACAAAGCACCAGGAATTGATGGGGAAAACATTGAAATCTTTCAAGAAGGTGAAGTGGCACAGGAGGTATTCATACATCTATATCAAGAAATTTGGAAGACAACTATCTGGCCAACTGATTGGAAGAGATCCGTATTTGTGCACATTCAAAAGAGAGGTTACCCAATGGAATGCGGAAATCATCAAAAATATCTTTGATATCCTATGTGAGTAAAGTCTTACTAAACCAATACAGAAACGGCTGCAAGCACACATTGACAGTGAACTTCCAGAGGTTCAAGCCAGATTCAGAAGTGGCCATGAAATGAGGGATATCACTGCTGATGTCAGACGGATCTTGGCTGGAAGCAGAGAATATCAGAAAGATGTTTGCCTGTACTTTATTGACTACACAAAGGCTTTTGATTGTGTATCGTGACACGATATGAACAACATTGTGAAGTATGAGTATTCCTGAACACTTTAATTGTGCTCATGTACATGGACCAAGAGATAGCTGTTTGAACAGAACATGGAAACACTGAATGGTATAAAATTAAGAAAGGTGTTATGGCAGAATAAGCAGGGGCCAATTTACAGAGTTCCATCAGCAAAGGCATGGAAAACTCACTGAAATAGATTGGAGAGACAATTCCAGAACTCTGAAATATAAAGTGATGAGTTGTAATTTGTGTGTTTACCGATGAAAAGATTTGAAATAGTGTCAATAAAAACAGTGACTTCTGAAGTGGGACAGCTGACAGGCAGCAGCCTTTGCAGAAGCCAGAGGACAGGGACAGCAATGAGTTTGCTACCAGTTCAGAAACTACCCAGTTATTTATAGAACTAAGTACGGCTGTTTTTTTCTCTTTTTTTTCTTCAATCAACTTTTCTCTTTCCCTTATCACACCTTCTCTGCATGGTCTGAATATCTTCATACAGGTTAGTGCACAACTCCAGAGAAGTTCCATCATTGTGTGCACAAGGTTTACAAAATGCAGAATGGTTAACACTGAACTCCTGAGTTGTTCAAGGGGAGTATTTGCCTAGGTGGTCAACAGGAAACATCTGGAAGTCTCAGTCATCTTTGTAGCCTAGAATCTTCTTTGTTCATTAGTTAGTGACAAAAAATTACCCATATTTTCCAGGATTTAAAATTTTTATTTTAGGTTATTGTTTTTTAAATTTTTATTTGATCTCATAAGGCTACATAAATATCTTTGGTGGGCTTTTATGACATTTAACTTTAAGATTTAGTCCTGATTTGGCATTCTTCCTGGTTTTATTGGAGTTTCTATTCATGCCTCACCTAGCAAGAGACAGCAACTCCAGCAATACAGCCAAGCTACATTTGTATCCTGTAAAACCACACCAGTAGAGCAAAACACAGTGTCAGCTGCTATCTATCATAACAATTTATAGAGCTAACACTTGTTAAAAACACTCTAAAGGGAGCTGCAAGAGCAGTCAACAGAGAAGCCCATCTCTTAACCGCACACAGTAGGAGATAATTTGAAATATGCTTAAAAATAAATAATCATACATTCATCTAACTAACACAAATACAACAGCACTGCAATGCCAAAAAACAGCAGAAAATGTATGCTTATGTTCAAAAGCAAGATAGAGTACCTCAGACAAATGACCAAAAAGAGAAGCTAGGAATGATATTACAAGGTGAAGAGGCTTTGGAATTGTCAAAAGATGAATTTAGGCTAATATTTCTGAGGTGCATCCATATATTTCACAGAGAAACAAAATAAATAATGAAGTAGACAGAAAAGCATTACAGGAACAGATGAGCAAGACTGATACAGAATTGGAATCGATTAAAAAAAAAAAAAAAAAAAACCTGCCCCAAGAGGCTCCAATGATTTATGCTAAAAATATCAAAATCAGAAATACACTCAAAGGGCAAAGGAGCAGAATTGAAGGTATGGAAGCCAGAATCAGCAAGCTTGAAGACAATTCTCTCAATACTACTAAAATAGAATAAAACAGAGAAAACAATAAATAAATAAAACAACATAAGAAAGCCTAAGATTCATATGGGATTACATGAAGAGGAATAGCTTTAGGCTGATTGGAATCCTTGAATAGGAAGAGAGAAAAAAATCTACAAAAGAGATAATCATAGAGCTGTTGAATGAGAATTTCCCTAACATCTTGAAGGACAAGAAGATAATAATTCAAGAAGCTGAATGAACCCCAGGAAGGACAGAACCCAAAAGAAAATCACCAAGACTTATCATAATTAAACTTTCCAAAACCAAAGACAAGAGGAGAATCCTGAAAGCACATAGGGAATAAAATGTCAATAAAATTAATCTTTGATTTTTCAACAGAAACCATGCAGGCAGTAAAACTATCAGGAGACATATACAAAACTCTGAAAGAAAACCAAAAAACTGTAAACCAAGAAATATATACACAGCAAAACTGCCAATCAAATATGAAATCAAAACATTCTAGGATAAACAGAAACTAAGGAATGTGTAAAAGCCAAACCAGTGCTCCAAAACATACCAAAGGGATTTCTTTGGAAAAGACCAGACAACAGCCAGAAACTGGCATATGTGACAACACCACTGGGATCTCAATCCAGAAATGGAATAGCAAATGGCAGAACAAAACTACAAAATTTAAATTAGGTGATCTGGGGGTCAGTAATGAACAGGACAGCTACAGAGTGGAAGAAGGGAAAAGCATAGTAACAGAAATCCAGGTGGTGAGGAGCTCAGGTAGATATCAGAATAAAAGAGTCTGTCATAAAAAGAGGAAGAACTTAATAAAATACTGGACAACCTCAAAGAAGCTGGATACATCTCCACATCTAATCAATAAAGATAATATCCAAAAAGATTATGGAAACATTAATACTTTGAACAAATTAACAAGTCAAAATTACACAAAAATATGAACTCATTACAGGAAAACAAATAGATCAAAGAAACCAGCAGCACCACAAAAAATAAACAGCATAATATCAACAATTAATCCACACCTGGTGTGGCACTGTGGGTTAATGCACCAGACTGCAAAGATGATTGAACTGCATGGTCGATGGTTCAAGCTCACCAGCTGCTCCTTGGAAACACTGTACAGGGTCGCTATGGGTCAGAATTGACTCGATTGGATTTAACAACAACAACAACAATCCATAAATACACTAAACATGAATGGAGTGAACATAGCAGTCAAGAGGCAGAAAGAAGCAGAATGGATAAGAAAGCATGATCCTACAATATGCTGTCTCCAAGAGACACATCTAAAACACAAAGACAAAAAATACATTAAAAAATTAAAGGAAGGAAAAATGTATACCAAGCTAAGTCCAATAAAAAATGAGCAGGTGTGGCAATAACAATCTCAGACAAAATACGCTTTAAAGCAAAACTAGCATAAGAGATAAAAACGGTCATCTCATGGTTAAAGAGTCAATTGGAAAAGAGGACATTACCATAATCAATATCTAAGCTACCAATGAAAGAATCCCAAAATACATAAAGCAAACCTTAATATAATTGAAGGAAGAACTAGACACCTCTATAATAATAGTGGGAGATTTTAAAAAACCACTTACAAAAAAGTCAGAACAATGAGAAAGAAGTACAGCAGAGACACAAAGGAACTGGACAACACAATCAAACAACTGGGCTTTATAGATCTGTACAAAGCACTGAACCCAACAGCAGCACAATACACATTCTTTACCAGTGCACAAGGAACATTCTCCAGAATGGACAATGTGTTAGGCCACAAAGCAAATCTCCATAAATTTAAAAACATAAATATATTGCAAAGCATCTTCTCAGACCACAATGCTATAAAATTAGAAATAAACAATAGGAAGATCAAAGAAAAATCATACACATGGAAACTTTAAAACACCTTGCTTAAAAGCTACTGGGTAGTAGAACAAATAAAAGCTGTAATTTTAAAGAATCATAGAAACTAATCTGAGAACAAAAACACAACAAACCAAAACCTTTGGAACACAGCAAAAGCAGTGCTGAGAGGACAATTCATTGCAATTAAAACAGACCAACAAAGTCAGAAACAGATGAACAAAGTGAGCCTACAGTCACCAGAAGAAAAGAAATAATAAAGATTAGGGCAGAAATAAATGAGATAGAAAACAGAAGAGCTATAGAAAGAATCCACAGTACAAGAATGTGGTTCTTTGAAAGGATTAATAAAATTGACAAACCATTAGCAAACCTAACCAAAAAAAAAGAGAGAGAGGACACACAAAATACACATTAGAAACCGCATGGGTGATATCACAGCAGAATTAATGGAAATAAAAAGATAATAGCAGTATACTATGAAGAGTTGTACTCCAAAATATACAAAGCCAACTCAACATGGGTTAAAGACTTAATGTGAATCCCAGATTTATAAAGATCATCAATGTAAAAATAAGGACAAATTTAAGGGCTCTAATACAGGACATTCTGGTAGTATATTGGTTATGAATAGGGCTGCTAACCTCAGGGACAGCAGTTCAAAACTATCAGCTCTTCCACGAAAGAAAGATGATGCTTTCTGCTCCTGTAAAGATTTACAGCCTAGGAAACCCTGTGCAGGGTCCCTATGAGTCGGAACTGACTCCACTGCACATAACAACAACAACAACAATACAGGACATACAAAAACTACCAAACATTGGAAAAATTGCACAAACAAAAGAAAACAAAATAGATGACTGGGGCATTCCAAAAAAATTAAAAACTTATACACATCAAGGAGCTCTGGTAGTACAGTGGTTACGAATCGGGCTGTGAACTGCAAGGTCAGCATTTCGAAACTACCAGTGGTTCCGCGGTAGAAAGATGGGGCATTCTGCTCCCGTAAAGATTTACAGCCTCGGAAACCCTGTGCAGGGTCACTATGAGTTGGAACCGACTCCACGGCAATTAACAACAACAACAACACATCAAAAGACTTCACCAAAAGAATAAAAATGTAGTCCACAGAATGGGAAAGATCTTTTCTAATGAAATATCAGACAGAGGACTTATTTCCAAAAAATATATAGGAAACTACAACACCTCTACAAGAAAAAGACATGTAACCCAATTTTAAAAATGAGCAAAGGACATGAGCAGACACTTCATCAAGAAAGACATTCTGGCAGCAAACCAGCCTGGAGCGGCTAGAAGAAGAGAAGATACTTCTTGAAGGAAAGATCCACAAGAAAAATACAAAACAATAGAGGCAGATTGACTGTTACTACAAGGACAAACAAATTGCTTGCCCAGGAAACATCAAGGCAAGTGGTCAGGTCCCCTTAATGCAAACTCCCTTCCAAGACTAAGACTCAACGGAAATACGCGCTCTGATTGGTGACCACACGCATCGCCAATAGGGGGAAGTGGGGTTAAAGCACCAATGAAGCGACAAGCTAAGCCCTACAATGTTCAGTGGGCTTCTGTGGACCCAGATGGGGACCTGGCTGGCCAGCAGCATGGGGAGACCTTGGGACTTCTGGGCCCAGAGTCAGTGGCATGGCCACAGAGAACTAGAGTGGAGAGTGAATCTACCAGCTGATAGGAAGAGAGGGCATACACACAAGAACACCCACACTTGCAGATGGTACCCA
>NW_006408743.1:4832002-4836210 GCF_000296735.1 Chrysochloris asiatica | reverse complement strand
TGGCATTTTCATGTTTAAACAGAAAAAAAAAAAAAAAAAAAAAAAAAAGAAACACACATATGAGATTTGAAAAAAAGAAACACACATACAAATTGCACCCCTGTAAATATATCAAGTAAGCAATATAGTTTCATTATTTTGAAAGCTACCATTACTAGAAAAGAATGCTTCACAGACTATATTTCAGAGTCCTAAATCTTGAAATTTCTGTAATGAATTGGATTCTAACAGGGCCAAAATATCCTTTAATTAAAAAAAATAATAACAATATAGAATGAATTGTGCATTCTTTCAGGTGAAATAAAACTAGATTTATAACTATGGGTCTTTACTTTATTGGATTAGTAAAATATTCTCATTTCTTTGAGCTAAGCATCATCTTGTGATTTTGTACCTTGAGATATTTTGCTCTTAACTTTTATTTTCCATTACAGAATTTTATAAAGGATAACATATGTTGTGATGATATTTTAACTTGTTCTTCTGCCAAACACAAAGCTGCTCATACACACACAATGTTATTCATACAATAGTCTTTAGTCAGGGTGTAATTTATAAAAATGCACAAATACATTTTGAAAAATACATTTGTTAGCAAAATTATTTTTTCTTCTCTCAGGAAAGTTCTTAACATAAAATATCCTAGTCATCCCCAATTCCAACTGCCTGGAAACAATTATTTTCTTACTTTAATTACCACTGATAGAATTTACATACTATCACAAGAATACATTTGATGGATTGAACACTAATTACCAAATACCATAGGAGTTGTAGGATGACATTACAGGCATCATAGATGAAGAAGAAGAAAAAAAAGGCCATTAAAAATATATGGAAGAGAGCACAGCCATGACACCTGACCAATAATCAGAGATAAAGGTATGTACATTCTTTTATTCTTGTATATGTTTATTGGTCTCTCGCTGTCTACACACCTCAATTCTAGTGCCTATAGGGGTGCCTGAATGAGTGGACTCCCACCTGGGAGGGTTCTAGTCTGCAAGCAAACAGATCTACTCAGAATTTAAAGGAAAAGACATGCTTAAAACCAAACTCAAGAGGCAGGACTTGATGGTGGATAGGGTAGAAGTGCTTTGAAGATATCTGTCAACAATAACACAGAATACCAGAAGAAACAGGTTCAGGGGATAGCTCCAAAACTGAAGCACATATATGGGAATATTTAAAAAATTTGAAGGCTTATAGCCAGTGGAACTTGTAGCGGAAGCAAGAAATCTCATACTTTTGAACCACGTGGGCTCAGCGGCCTGGTGCCAACAACTTGGGAAAGACCAAGCAGTGAGACCAAGGGGAGCGAGCAGACCTGCCACAGACTGACACCTGTGGAAACCATGGAGATAAAGGTGTGGACATAGTTTTGTTTTGTTCTTTTGTGTGTGTATGTGTATCGTTCATTGGCCTCTTGCTGTCTGTGTACCTCAATTCCTGTAACTAGAGGGAGTGCCTGAGCAAGTGGACAGACCCCCCACCACACCCCTGGAAGGTTCTACTATTCATGTGCACTGACCTCCTCAAATTTAAAGAGGCAGATTCCACATAAAAACAAATGACAGCCCAAAATGGCCTCAGCTGGACCTGAACTGTTTTTCACTAGGAAAAAGTCCAGGAAAGGGGTTGTGGAACGGGATAGACAGACTGAAAATGAAACAGGCTGAAAATAAATCCTGAGTTACATCATAACAGCCAACAGTGGCATATTGAAATTTCTCAGGTGGCCTTGAAGACAAGAAGCAGAAGAGGATATAAAGTCATATTCATATTAAGCTACACATTTTTTCTCTCTTTCTTCTCACTTTTCTGCAATTATAGACTACAATATCCAATCTGCAGTTTTTGCTGTTGCTGCTTTGTTTTTGTTTTTTTTTTTTTAATTTTGTTTCCCCTTTTACTTTAGGGGTATCTTTCCCTACATATATTACACAATAAGAGACAGAATTGCTGTCATATAGTCAAGCGACAATCACACCCTATAAAACCCCACAATCCAGGCAAGAACCAATACCAACTGTCATAGATGAGGAAGGCAGACAACACCTGTGGCAGTTACTGTGAATTAAGTAATAAGAAGAGTGAAAAGGGAAGCACAATTCCTGATCACATCTGCCTGGAGGCAATCAGAAAGCATGAAAAACACCAAAACACACACAGTTAATCATTGAATATGCCCATAAAGCAAAAACAGATGACCATATTAGCACATGGGCATAAACAAGATAAAGTGACTGAGACAAATGTGCTTAAGGTAGACCTACATTCCATACTGGAAGGAGGGCAGGACTTGGACGTGTCTGAGAAGGAATTCAGAATAATGATTATAAAATGTGTCAAAATACTGCACAATGGAGTTGAGAAAAATAAGGAAGAAGACAGGAAAGCACTATAGGAACAATCAAATAAGATAAATGCAGCATTGGAAATAATTCAAAACCTACAAAAAGAGGTCAAAATCATTAATAATAGAATAGCAGAAATAGACAATACATTAAAGGGAAAAAGGAGTAATCATGGATGATTTTAATATACCACTTTCAAAATAGATAGAACAACCAGAAAGAAACTTGGCAAAGGCACAGAGGAACTAAACAACACAATCAGCCAACTGGACTTCATAGATGTGTACAGAGCAGTCAACCCAACAATAACACAATAAACATTCTTTTTCAGTGCACAAGAAACATTCTCCAGAATAGACCATGTGTTAGGCTACACAAAAAAACCTCCATAAATTTACAAACATCAAAATACTACAAAGCATCTCTTCAGGCCAAAATGTTATCAAATTAGAAATCAACAATAGGAAGATCAAGGAAATAAAGTCAAATATATGGAAAGTGAATAACACCCTGCTGAAAAGCAAGTGGCTGGATAGTAGACAAACTAAAACATGAATTCACAAAGTTCCTAGAAACAAATGAGCATGAAAACACAATACACCAAAAATATTTGGGAAACAGTGAAAGCAGTGTTGAGAGGACAATTTATTGCAATAAATATACACATCATAAAATTTATTAGGAAGTTTTCCATCCTCTTTTATATTCTGTAATAATTTGAGTAGAATTTGTGACAGCTCTTCCCTGAAGGTTTGGTAGAACTCACCCATGAAGCCATCTGGGCCTGAACTTCAAAATTAACACATTAACACAGCATTTCTAACAATTAGAAAGAAAACAGCAGATGGTATCTAAAATCACCAGAAGAAAAGACATAATAAAGATTAAAGAAGAGATAAATGAAATACAAAATGGAAAAACTATAGAAAGAATCAACAAAGAAGCTGGTTCTTTGACAGGATTAACAAAATTGAGAAATAATTGTTAAACTTAATAAAAGAGTAGGCAGACACAAAAAACATGCATTAGAAACCATATGGGCGATGTCACAAAGGAATCAAAGGAAATCAAAAGGATAATAACAGAATACTATGAAAAATTTCACTCCAACATATTTGAAAACTTAGAACAGATGAATATATTTTTTAGAAAAATATGGCCTACCTAAACTTACACAGAGTGAATTAGAAAACCTGAACAGAACCATAACAAAAGAAGAAATTGATCAGGTCATCAAAAAACTTCCAACCAAAAGAAGTCCAGGCCCAGATGGCTTCATGGGTGAGTTCTACCAAACATTCAGGGAAGAGCTGTCACAAATTCTACTCAAATTATTCCAGAATATAGAAGAGGCTGGAAAACATCAATAATAAGGAAAATTATAGACCAATACCCCTCATGAAAAAGATGCGATAATTCTCAACAAAATTCTACCCAAGATAATCCAGCAGCATATGACCAAGTGGGATTCATATCAGGGATGCAAGGATGGCTCAACAATAGAGAAACAATCAATGTAATTCACCATAAAAATTAGAAGAAAAAAAAAGAACCACATGATCATATTGATTGATCCAGAAAGGGAATTTGATAAAATCGATCATCCATTCCTGATTAAAAAAAAAAAAAAATACTCAACAAAGTAGTAATTGAAGGGAAATTCCTCAACATAATTAAGAACATATGTACAAAACCAGCTGCACACATTAATCTCAGCAGAGAGAAACTGAAAGCCTTCCCTCTGTGACATGGATACCATTTGTCACCCTTCCAATTCAATATTGTGCTGCAAGACAACCAGGGAAATTAAAGGCATACAAATTGCTAAAGAGGAAGAAAAACTCTCTATTT
>NW_006408743.1:4830420-4830988 GCF_000296735.1 Chrysochloris asiatica | reverse complement strand
CAGAAGACTTCACCAAAAAAGTAAAAAAGGAGCCCACAGAAAGGGGAAAAATCTTTTGGAATGACTCATCAGACAAGGGACTAATTTCTAAAATATGCAGGAAAATACAACATGTCTACAACAAAAAGACTAATAAACCAATTGGAAAATGGTATGAACAGACACTTCAAGGAGGAGATTCGGGCAGCCAACAAACACATGAAGAAATGTTCACTATCACTAGCCATTAGAAAGATGCAAATCAAAACAATGAGATATCATCTTACAATAGCAATAAAAGCAAAGATTTTAAAAAGTAGAGCACAATAAATGCTGGTGACGATGTGGAGAGACTGAGTCTCTCCTACATTGATGGTTGGACTGCAAAATAATCCAACCACTCTGGAAGCAATATGGTGCTTCCTCGGAAATTTGGAAATAGAAATACCTTATGATCCAACTATTCCTCTATTTGGTATTTACCCACAAGAAATATTAGCTATAACATGAGCAGATATATGCACACCAATGTTCATAGCAGCACTATTATAATAGCAAAAAGATGGAGACAGTTTAAATGCCCATCAAT
>NW_006408743.1:4828324-4829561 GCF_000296735.1 Chrysochloris asiatica | reverse complement strand
TTGCATAAGACCATAGGTGGAATCCTGAACCCCATCCAGAATCTTTTGGGTGGGAGATCTCCACTTGAAATGACAAGCAGACCAGTCTAGAGTGACTAGAAGAACAGAAGCTATTTCTTGAAAGAAAGACTGGCAGGAAAATTTTAAAAAACAATAACAGCAAGCAAATTTGCATTATCTGTGTATCACAGGTTATTAATGAGTCTTCATCTAATCCTGGTGCAACGTTTTTCTTCATATAATCCAGATTATTAGATTATTTGCTCAGCATGCATATTGAATAAGTGTGTCCAGTCTTCTACTTTTACATTAAATGGAATATCTCTGCCACTGGAGGAAAGGCAGGAAACAAATCTGCCTGTTGTCCTTGAGAAGGAATAATTACTCAACAACCATGGTGAACACCTTTCCTAAATTTAAACCATTCAGTGTCCCCTCGTTTTGTTTGAATAACTGCTTCTTGGCCTATGTACATTGTTGCTGTTAAGTGCCATCGAGTCGGTTCCGACCTATAGGGACCCTGAAGTATTCTGAAATACACATTCTCCATAATGTTGTCCATAACTTGTAGACATATGGCTGCACTGTGACATAATGCACTGGACAGCAAGGTTGGTTTGAACCACACAATTGGTTCACTAGCTCTTCTCAGAAATCCTATACAGGGTTGCTGTGAGTTGCAACTAACTTGATGGCACTTAGTAACAGAAACATTACCATTAATATAATTTTTATTTTATTCTTATCATATTGTGCTGCCTAGGGTTTCCAGTAAAATACTGTGTAAGGAAATGGCGAGTAAAAAAAATCTTTGCCTTTTTTTCATATATCTAAAGATTGCATAGTTTTTGGTGAAGATTAAGGAACATATTAGGTTTCCATTTAACAATTTCTACATAATTTATTATGTGACAGTTGTTGCATTTATACCAATGGTCAAATATTCCCTTATATTATTGTGTGTGTGTGTGTGTTTTTTTTCTATTTTCAGTAATCTGTTTTCCCTGTTTTGTTTCTAATATTAGGGAAAACATTTCTCTCCCCCTCTTGTTGTTGTTGTTGATGTCAGGTGCCATCAAGTCAGAATCGACTCATAGCTACCCCATGCTCAGCAAAACGAAACAATGTCCGATCCTGGGCCAACCTCACTACCGCCACCACACTTGAGTCCATCAATGATGCCACCTGGCCAATCCATCTCGTTAGAGGTCTTCCTCTTTTTCTCTGACCCTCCACC
>NW_006408743.1:4822826-4826089 GCF_000296735.1 Chrysochloris asiatica | reverse complement strand
GGCTGGTAGTTTCGAACCGCTGACCTTAAGGTTCGCAGCCCGATTCGTAACCACTACGCTACCAGAGCTCATTTGTATGTACACATTATAAAATAGAAGACTTATCCTTCTCTAGTCCTAGGTATCTTGGCATTTAAAATAGATTATGTTCAATATGTATCAAATACCCTTTCTTAGTTTATTTAAATTCAATGTATGATTTTATTCTGTTCACTTGTCAAATGACATCAGTTATCTTGTGGTAAGCCAATCATGCATTATTGGAATAATTTCAACTTTATTGCGGGTACTATATTTCTAAATGTTGTTAGCTTATATTTGTTAATGTACTAAGGGTTTTCCATTTATGTGTATGAGTGATATTATTCTTTAGTGTGTTTTTCTTTTAACTTGTTTTTCCTTTTACTCAGTGTGAATAAAGCAATTTCTCCATTCTCCTGTTCAAAATTATCTTTGGCAGGATTTATGTTTGGACTTCTTAGCATCCCTGTCTCTTCTTGACAATCATCATTTTGCCTTTATTCAATGAAGGACCACAGCAGGTGGTCCTTTCCTCCAATTCCAGAAATATTCCATTTAATGTAAAAGTAGAGGACTGACAATAATTAGATTTACTGAACTTCCCAGAAACACATCACTCTTGTCTAGTAACAGAACAGTGTCTGGTGTTCAGCCAAGTTTCTTCTTTATTTTCCATTATCAGTCAACCTTACCTTGTGCCAATGCAGGGTCCAATGAGCAGAGTTTTTTCCTAAGCCATGTTGCTTCTATCTTCAAAGATCCTGCAGGTCTGCACCACAGAGAGCTGTTTCTCTCAGGTCTTAATTACCCTGGTAAACATTCAGTAGAATATTGTAGAAATGATTGTAGTCTTTCCTTAATTTGGGGCCTTCGAGAAATTTAAACTATCATATTAGTCCACATTTACCCTTAAAGATAATTAATATTTTGACTGCTTTCTTACCACCTTTCATTGTGGACAACTCTTCACACTGTGACTCTCATTTGTTCTGTTTCTACTCAGAAGACGTTGTAGCTGTTTGATTTTCACTTTACAAAGTTGTCTTGCAACTTTATTCAAATGATGGACTTTAAAAAAGATTTTATAGACTACTTAAGATATTATTTTGTTAAAACAAATACAACCTTTGTTTGTTCTAGTACACATTTTAATAGCTAGTGGAAGGTCTAGTATGCATGCCATGAATCATATTACAAGTATTCCAGAACACAATAACTAGTATTTCCACACAATCAACCATTCCCATGGGATGGCAAAACCAATTCTTGTTTTGAAAATTAAATGTATATGTCTTCATGTTTGTATTTTAAGCATATTGTAAAAGATGGACTCCTGTGTGTTTAACAGCTGTTGTCTTTATTGAGGAAAATCTCTCACAGGAATAGGATCAGCAAGAAAATTTCCTGGTCCTCATCTGAGTAGATTCTCCAGAAATAAGATTTGTGGCTTAGGTGCTCTACTGAATATGCGATGTGGATAAACATCCTGAAGAGAAGTTAGTTATCCCCCTACAATTTTCTTTCATTCATAGACAAATGACAGGAAAGCAGTAATTAAGTAAAACAATAACTAGACAGTTTTGTTAAAGACAAGTCTGAATTAATATGTTACCTTATTCACTAACCTTACCCAATATATTTCTATAAACACAACTTGACAACATTTTTTCCCCCCAATATTATGATTTCTTTCTCTGGATAATTCCTAGTCAGTAATTAATGATACATTTTATAAGAAGTTATCTGATAAAAAGAATATACCCAAATAGTTGTGAATATTGCAATATTAATTGATATTACTTAAAAAGATATTACACATAAGCACACATACCAGATCACATAACAGGGAGATAAATAACACAGAGACTTTTTAAATGCAATAAACATGAACATTTTAATAAACAAAATTAATATTTTGCAGGATAACTAGCTATATCATAAAACTATAACAAGTCTTCATTTAAAGAAATCCAGTAAATTTTATCAATGTAATCCTGTTGGTGGTGGTAATGTTGTTAAATGCTGTCGAGTCAATTACAATTCATAGCAATCCTTGATAATCCTAGTGGTTATTTAAATGCTTAAATGTAACTGGGGAATTTTCTAGGTTTTTATTTCATACTCTGCGTTTTATTTCTCCATTGCAATGGTTTTATAGTGAACATACCTTCTTGTAAAGTAATTTTAGCAAATGTTCAAAACTATCTCCCGGGCTGAGTGTGTTAAGTTTTATATAAACTGTGTTTTTGATGCTCTGCTTTATTGCAACTATGTCCAAGGATCCTATAGTGTTTATCTGCAGTTTATCCTATAGTGTTTAGCTGCAGGCTACTGCTATCATCTTTAGAACATCCAGCCAACTGTTTTTATGTCTTTAAGATACTCTGACAGCTAAAATAACATTGGTAATAAGCACACCAAGAAGTGAAGACAAATTTCAGGAATGGACTTCCCTAAAATTCTGCCTATCTGATGGTTGAATAGGCCCATAAGTGCTTTTCTAACTTTTGCAGATAGTTAAGAATAGAATTTCTGTTCAGATTTTTGTTCTCAGAATAAGGTTATTTTCATTTAGGAAAAAAGATTTTGTGCTGATAAGACCTTATGTGTGATGGTCCGTATATCAGTTTTTATGGCACTATACAGATTATTGTGATTCTTTTTTGGATGTAGAAAAATGTTTAGTTCATTTGAATGGTCTAATTTGGCTAACAATTTGAATTGTTCTTATAAAATTTTTTATCTTCAAGTCATATGAAATCTTGAGCAGTATACAAACTTCATTTACTTTTTCCTTTCTCTCATACTGAAACTTCAAAATCAAGAATACTTTTGCAATAACCATAATTCAAAATAATAAAAATGTTCTAATTTATAAACTCAAGAATTTTGGAAATTTAAAATTACTTACAGGAGTAGAGTTAATATGGAAATTCAGTAAAAAAAATTAGAAGCTTGCAGTGTGATCTGTATGACTCTTTTAACTCCCTGGATTGTCAATACAATTATTTATACTGATACATATTAAATTTTGTTATTGGGATGTTGTTTATGTTTTCATTACCCTTGAGTAGGCTTCACCAACATGAGGCTTTATATATAAAAGATTATAATATTAACTGCTCTGTTATGATGGGAGTTGATATTATGATACTCAACTTAAATCCCAGTCTTCAGTTGAAAATGTGCTTCAAAATATAAATATTTAAAAATTATATATTCTATCTTTATCATTCTGTTTC
>NW_006408743.1:4819704-4822295 GCF_000296735.1 Chrysochloris asiatica | reverse complement strand
CTGGTTCAACCTGACCTTATGGTTTGTGCTTATTCAAACTTTTCAAGAGATAGCAGATGATCAAGAGCCAACGGTACTGTAGGAAGAAGTCCAAGGTGTACTGAAACACTGGCAAAGAACAAGACTCCAGAAATTGATGGATTACAAATTGAAATCTTTCAACAAACTGAGGCAATGTTGAAGAAACTCACTTATCTATGCCAAAACAGCTTCCTGGTCAACTGATATGGAAGGGTCCATATTTGTGCCCATCCAAAAAGAGGTGACCCAATAGAAAGCAGAAATGATTGAACAATATCATTCATATGATATGAAAGAAAATTTTTTGCAAAAGATAATTTTTAAATGGCTTCAAGAGTACATTGACAGGGAACTGGCTGGAGTTCCAGATGGATTCAGACAAACATGTGAAATTAGGGATATCACTGCTGATGTCAGATGGATCTTGGCTGACTGCAAAGAATACCAGAAAGATGTTTACCTGTGCTTTATTGACTACTCAACATCTTTCGGCTGTGTGGATCATGAGAAGCTCTGGACAACATAGTGAATAATGAGTATTCTGAAACAATTCATTGAGATCATGTGAAACCTGTGCATGGGCCAAGGGGAAGTCTTTATTATTATTATTATTAAGTTTTTATAGTGAATTATGTGTTAGTTTATATGGGTGAACATTATCTTTACATTCATCCTATCTTTCTTTGTTTCATTGCAATGATCACAATCCCCTGTATACATCATCAAACACCCAAAGGGTATGCCCCACACTGCTGCCCTCTGGCCTCCAGCACACAACTCCTCTCTCTCCCTGAGTCCAGAGTCCCCAGCCACTCCTTCTGTCAATGTCATTGCCTCTGCCTCCATCCCTAGTGTCACTGCCTTTCCAGATAGTCTCACACTTTGCTTTTCTCCCTTGATGGTTCCAGGGATCTCTGCTCCTGGACTGCAAACTCAGCAGCTCCCCTCCTTTTGATAGCAAACATTTACACTTACCTTCCCAACACTCACTGTCAGAGCTGATAGCAATCATTCCCTGTTGAACCACAGGAGTCCTTTCCCCCTCACCTTTTATCAATGTCATTAAGACAAGTTGGAAACAATTCAGTGGAGGTTCTACTTTTCCCTGTAACCTGTGGAGCTAGGTTCCGCATTGAAAGTTTGTAAGCCAGTCACTTCTAGCCTTTGTAGTGCCCCCATTTTGGGTTGTTGTTGTTGTTAGGTGCCATCGAGTCAGTACCAACCCATAGCGACCTTATGTACAACAGAACAAAACACTGCCTGATCTTAGGTCTACCTCACTATTGTTGCATCATTGCTGCCACTTGGCCAGTCCAGCTCATTGGGGGTCTTCCTTTTTCCCTCTGACCCTCCACCTTACCAAACATGATATCCTTCTCCATCGATTGGTCCCTTCTGACAATATGTCCAAAGTATGAGAGATGAAGTTTGATCATCTTGGCCTCTAAGGGCACTCTGGCTGCACTTCTTCCAAAATGGATCTGTTGGTTCTTTTGGCAGCCGATAGTGCTTTCAATATTCTCCTCCAACACCATAACTCAAAGGCATCAATTCTTCTACATTCTTCCTTATTCATTGTCCAACTTTTGCATGCATATGAGGTTATTGAAAATACCATGGCTTGGGTCAGGCGACCTTAGTCCTCAAGCTGACATCTTTGCTTTTCGACACTTTCAAAAGGGCTTGTGCAGCAGATTTGCTTAATGCAATACGTCCTTTGATCTCTTGATTGCTGCTTCTGTGAGTGTTGATAATTGATCCAAGAAGAATGAAATCCTTGACTTCTATCTTTTCTCTCTTGATAGGAATGTTGTTTATTGGTCCAGTGGTGAGGATTTTTGTTTTCTTTACATTCAGATGTAATCCATACCAAAGGCTGTGCTCTTCGATCTTCATCAGTAAATGTTTTAAGTCCTCTTCACTTCATTCCTGATAAATACACTGAACAAAATAGGAATTGAAGGGAAATTCCTCAACATAATTAAGAGCATATATATTAAACCAACAGCTAACATCACTCTCAATAGAGAGAAATAGAAAGTCTTCCCTCTGCGAACAGGAACCAGACAAGGATACCCTTTGTCACCACTCCAATTCAATATTGGTTGGTAGTCTTACTAGAGCTATAAGGCAAGATATGGTAATTAAAGACATCCAAACTGGCAAAGAGGAAGTAAAACTCTCTGTATTCGCACATGATATGATCCTATACATAGAAAACCCCAAAGACTCAATAAAAAAGCTACTAGACCTCAATGGAAGATTCATCAAAGTGTCAGCGTACAGGATCAACATACAAAAATCAGTTGGATTCCTCTACACTAATAATGACAGCATTGAAAAGGAAATTAGGAAAGCAATACCATTTAAAATAGCTGCACAAAGGTTGAAGTATTTAGAAACAAATGTAATCAAAGAAACAAAATACAAAGAAAACTAAAAAGCACTTCTACAAGAAGCCAAAAGAGACCTAAAAAAAAAGAAAGAATATATCATGATCCTGGATAGGATGACTTAACATTGTTAAAATGGCAATACTTCCCAAAACAATCTACACATATAATGCAATC
>NW_006408743.1:4814056-4819023 GCF_000296735.1 Chrysochloris asiatica | reverse complement strand
GATACTGCCATTTGGCAAGTCCATCTCGTTGGGGGTCTTCCTCTTCTTTCCTGACCCTCCACCTTACCAAACACGATATCCTTCTCCAGTGACTGGTCCCTCCTGACAATATGTCCAGAGCATGAGAGATGAGGTTTGGCCATCCTGGCCTCCAAGAGCAATCTGGCTGCACTTCTTCCAAAACAGATCTATTGGTTCTTTTGGCAGCCCATGGCACTTTCAATATTTTCCTCCAACATCATGACTCAAAAGCATCAATTCTACTATGGTCTTCCTTATTCACTGACCACCTTTTGCATGCATATGATGTTATTGAAAATACTATGGCTTGGGTCAGGTGCACCTTAGTCCTCAAGCTGACAGCTTTGCTCTTCAATGCTTTAAAAAGGTCTTCTGCAGTAGATTTGCCTAACTCAGTATGTTGTTTGAGCTCTTGACTGCTGCTTCTCTGAGTGTTGATAGTTGATCCAAGAAGAATGAAGTCCTTGCCAACTTCAATATTTGCTCGGTTGATAAAAATGTTGTTTATCGGTCTAGTGGTGAGGACTTTTGTTTTCTTGACATTGAGATGTAATCCATACCAAAGGCTGTGCTCTTTGGTCTTCGTCAGTAAATGTTTTAAGTCTTCTTCACTTTCAGCAAGCAAGGTTGTATCATCTGCATATCAAAGGTTGTTAATGAGTCTTCCTCCAATCCTGATGACACATTTTTCTTCATAAAACCCAACTTCTGGTATTATTTGCTCAGCATACAGTTTGAATAAGTATGGTGACAGAATACAACCTTTTTGAACAACTTTCTTTATTTTAAACCATTCAGTGTGCCCATGTTCTCTTCAAACAACTGCTTCTTGGTCCCGGTACAGATTCCTCATGGCCACAATTAAGTGTTACAGAATACTCCTACTTCGCAATGTTGTCTATAGCTTGTCATTATCCACACAATCTAAAGCCTTTGTGTAGTCAATAAAACACAGGTAAACATCTTTCTGATATTCTGTGCTTTCAGCCAAGATTCATTGGGCATCAGCAATGATATTCCTTGTTCCATGGCCTCTTCTGAATCTGGCTTAAACCTTGGAAGTTCTCTGTCAATGTATGAGTGTAGGAATTTCTGTGTTACCTTTAGCAAAACTCTTCTCACATGGGATATCAAAGAGATTGTCTAATGATTTCCGCATTCCTTTGGGTCACCTCTCTTTGGAATGGGCACAAATACTGATCTCTTCCAATCAGTCAGCTAGATAGTTGTCTTCCAAATTTTAGGGCATAGATGAGTGAGTGCCTCCTGTGCTGCCTCACTTTCTTGAAAGATTTCAATTTTTATTCCATCAATTCCTGGTGCCTTGTTCTTTGCCAATTCCTTCAGTGTACCTTGGACTTCGTCCTTCAGTATTATTGGCTCTTGATCATATGCTACCTCTTGAAATGGTTGAACATTAACCATTTCCTTTTGGTACAGTGATTCTTGTATTCCATCCATGTTCTGTTGGTGCTTTCTGTATCATTCAATAATTTTCCCAGAGAATCTTTCAACAATGAGAATTGAGCCTTGAATTTTTTCTTCAGTTCCCCAAGCTTGAGAAATGCTGAGCATGTTCTTCCTTTTTGGTTTTCTGATTCCAGGTCTTTGCACATTTTGTTGTAATATTTGGCTTTATATTCTCAAGATGATCTTTGAAATTTTCTGTTCAGCTCTTGGACCTCCTCATTTCTTCCATTTGCTTTAGCATCTCTATGCTGGAGAGCAAGTTTCAGTGTCTCTTTTGACATCCATTTTGACCTTTTCCTTCTTTCTTGTCTTCCTAATGACTTTTTGCTTTCTTCGTGTATGATGTTCTTGATGGTCTTCAGTCTTTAGTGTTTAATGTATCAAATCTTCTGGCCTTCAGTCTTTAGTCTTTAATGTATCAAATCTGTTTGTAAGATGATCTTAAAATTCAGGTGGGATATATTCAAGGTCATATTTTGGCTCTCTTGGATTTGTTTTCAATTTCTTAAGCTTCAGTTTGAATTTGCATATGAGTAATTGATGGTCTATTCCACAGTCTGCCCCTGGCCTTGTTTTCACTGATGATATGGAGCTTTTCCATTGTTTCTTTCCAAAGATGTAGTCAATTTGATTTCTATATATTCCATCTCATGAAGTCCATGTGTAAAGTCATCTCTTATACTGTCTAAAGAAGGTATTTGAAATGAACAAATCATTGGTTTTGCAGAATTCTATCACACATTCTCCAGCATCATTTTTATCACCAACGCCATATTTTCCAACTACTGATCCTTCCTCTTGGCTTCCAACCTTTGCATTCCAATCACCAGTAATGATCAATACATCTTGATTTCATGTTTGCATGATTTCAGATTGACGAAGTTGATAGAATTCTTCTATTTCATCTTTACTAGCTTTAGTGGTTGGTGCGTGAATTTGAATAATAGTGGTATTAACTGGGCACACTAATGCCTAAGATGAAAAACCTATGTAAACATGGCAGATCAGGTACATGTGCAGTAAGGAGCTCTGTAAGCAACAACACAGACTATCAGATCAAGCAGGTTCAGGGGACATTTCTGGAACTGTGAATGACATATAAAGGAATATTTAGAAATTTGGAAGACTTACAGCTAGGGAAGTTTGTAGCAGAATCAAGTAACCCATTGCTTTCTAAATGAACACACTCAACTGCTTCTTGAGCTACCACCTTCAGAGAGACCAAGAGGGGAAGGATCAGGACAGCAATGAATGCCTGACAGAATCGTGGAGGTACAGGTGTGGACATTCTTTTTTTTTTTTTGGTATCTGTTCATTGGTCTCTCGCTATCTGCACACGTCCATTCTGGTGACTAAAGAGGATGCCTGAGCAAAGGGACAACCCACCCCCACTCCTGGATGGTTCTACTATGCATGCACACAGATTTCCTTGAAATTTAAAGTGACAGTTTCCACTTAAAATCAAACAGCCACCATTAGTCTGTCAATTTGTCATACTATGGTGGCTTGTGAGTTTCTGTGATTCTGAAAGCTATGCCATCGGTATTTTAAATATCAGCAGGGTATGCTTCTGTGAGTGTCGATAGTTGATCCAAGAAGAATGAAGCCCTTGACAACTTCCATCATTTCTCCCTTGAGACAAACCACCACAGCACAACCAGCTGATAGATGAGCGGTGGATACTTGCAGGTAGTACCCATTTAACCTAGCTTCAATGGCTGAATGATCAGAACTTGACTAGAGGAAGAAAGAAGAGAAGAAAAAAAAAGTATAATCTGCTACGATTTGATGAACTTGACCTATAATTATGGATGTAGGAGCTTAAAAGAGGTAACAAACCTTACAGCAAGGATCATTCCCACCCTCTCTGTCACATGGTCGACAAGGATGGGCAACTTAGATACTAGCTACCTAAAATGGGGGGTGAGGGTGCTATAAATCCATGAAGTGACTGGCTTATAAGTTTTCAAGACAGGGATTAGTATCAGAAGTTGCAGTGCAGGGGAATGTATAATATCCACTGAGTGATTTTCACCCTGTCTAGACAGGACTGTTGAAAGGAAATGGGTATAAGACTCTTGTGGTTTGATAGTGAGTAATTGTTAATTGTTATCAGGACTGACTATGATTGTTCCAACTGTAAAGGTAGATGTTTTGTAACAAAAAGTAGGGAGTGGTTGGTCTTGCAGTCAAGGATCAGAGGACCATGAGACCATAAAGGAAGAAACACAGTGTGTGGGATCATATTCAGAGAAGCAAAAATGCCAAAGATGGAGGCAAAGATTATGATGTAGAGTAATGGAGTGGCTGGGGACTCTAGAATCATGGAGGGAGAGGGGCTGTATGCTGGCATTGGGGTGATGGCATTGCAGGGTATGCCCTTTGGTTGCTTGAATGACTTTATATTCCTGAGTGTTTTGGTGTACATCCAAAAAAAAAATAGAGGGAATAGAAAAGATTGCTGTTGAATGATGATGCATGGAGGAGATTGTTAGCATTGCAATGAAACAAAATACAATAGGATGAGTGTAAAGCTGATGCTTTCCCATGTAAACATATCACTCAATTCACAATAAAAACTTAAAACAACAACAACAAAACTATACACAGAAGGTGAAAGAGATGTTAAACTACATTATGAATTTTGTTGTTTCCTTTTTAGAAAAAGTCTAAATATCCTTAAGATACCATTAAGGAATAAATGAGCATAGTTTATAATAAAAATATATTATGCTCTTTGAGAATGGTCTGTGGGCATGTATTTGTGTGAGTTTTCTATTTATACACATACAGAAATATAAAACACAGAACTTTTCCAGATACAATCTGTGAATGGAACACATGGTTGATTCTAAAACAAATTCTTATAATTTTCTGAAACCTATAAAACTATTTCAACAGGATCAAATTTATATAAAATGGTACATCTATTATTTTTTAGCTTTTAGATTTTTATGCTTAATTTGGCATTCAGTTTTCTTCTCATATCTATATTATCTGCATACAACTATTAAGGTAATGGCAGATGTCCGAGTTTATCTCCCTTATACTGAGATATATATAGATTGGAGTAATGGTGTGGTACTGTGGGCTTATGCACTGAACTTCAAAGTCAGTTTGAATAACAAGGTTGGTGATTCAAGCTCAGCAGCTGCTCCTTGGGAATGCTATAAAGGGTCGCTATGGATTGGAACTAATTTAATGATATTTAACAAGAACAATATATACCTATCTATATATCTATAGATATATATTGTTTTATCTCTATCTTTATCTATCTATCTATCTATCTATCTATCTATCTATCTATCTATCTGTCTGTCTGTCTGTCTGTCTGTCTGTCTATCTATCTATCTATCTATCTGTCTGTCTGTCTGTCTGTCTGTCTATCTATCTATCTATCTATCTATCTATGTAAAGAGAGCTAGATAGATACATTAAACAGACAATAGGATATACATATATATAGTTGTTGT
>NW_006408743.1:4809537-4813441 GCF_000296735.1 Chrysochloris asiatica | reverse complement strand
ATTGTATTGTATCTCATTATAGGAGTGATAACTACAGCTTTACTGCTAAACCACTGAAAACCTTCAGCAAATCAAGTTGACAGAAACTCTTTAATACCACAGTATGGTACAATATTTAAACTTATGGATCAAAAATATGTATATGACAATTATCTAGGAGCCCTGGTGTTGTGGTGGGTTATGTAATTGGCTTCAAAGATTAAGGTCAACAGTTCAAATCCACCAGCTGCTTCACAATAGAAAGATGAGGCTTTCTGTTCCAGAAGGTTTTTGGAGCCTTGTATGTCACTATAGGATAAGCAGTGGACTACTAACCTCAATGTTGGTGGTTCACCCCCACCTGCAGCTCCTTGGAAACTGTAAACAGACTTACTGTGAGTCAGAATTGACTCGATTGCACTTAATAGCCACAACCAACTATCTGAATCAGTGGTTTCAAAACTTTTATGTATGAGATTCATCTAGGGAATTAGTTAAATATTGCTTGCTGGATCTATATTTGCAGAATATTTTGATTTAGTAGCAATGGAATAGAACTTGGATATTTGGATTCTAACAACGTGTGCTTTACAACATCCTATAATGTGATGCCTATATAATATTGATGCTGATGCTCCAGGGACCACATTGACTGTACATTCATTTATCTTTATCAATTAACTCTCCTCTCTAGGCAAAAGCAAAATAGTCCAATAATTTTATTAATCATATTGTTGTGACTGTATGAAGTTAAGTCAATTATAACTCCAAGAAACTCTATAGGACAAAGTAGAACTGCCCAATATGGTTTCTTAGGTTGCTATGTGTATGGAAGAATATTGCTATATTTTTTTCACCTAAGAACCATTAGGTGGAATCGAACTGTGATTCTTTCTGTTAGCTGCTAAGTGTTTAACCATTGCTCCATCACTTTATTTTGATTAGCATAGCTAACATGCATTGAATAATAGTAACACTCATAGACTGTTCCTTTTTCAGAGATATGCCGTATACTTTTGCTTACAATCTGATGAATGGGTGTTATTCAATCAACTTTAAATATGAAGATGTTGATGTTTAGAACAATGATTTTCAAACATCAGTACCCATTAGGACTACATGAGGAATTATATCTCAAGAGTTTGCATTTTTAATAATATCAACTTATTATCAGTGCTGCTGGTAAACTAGTTAATTTTGCTATTATATTTTGAGTTTACAGACCTGAGAATTACCAACTTTACCAAAGTCAAAGTAATTAAAACTGGTATAGTTGAGATGTTATGCTTAGTTATAACTTATCTGACTCCATGATGTTTTTACCTTACAGAGTAGCCTCCAATTTAATAGAGTATGTAATAATCACCATCACAGGAATATCTCAGATGAAACCATGATTAAATGGAAATTAACATATACTATAAAGTTCAAAAACAGTCACAGAAATACATCAACAGAAAGCTACCAGAAATTCAATCTTAGCAATTTCTGATGAATCAAGACTGAAAACAGAAACTACGAGAGACATAATTACTTTTGTTTTATTATTTATGCAAAGAAATTCAATTGAATAACTTTCTGAAGAATGTAAATTACAGAAAACATTGTGAAGAATGCAATCCAGAACATGTAAATGTGCTTATCTGAAACCCTCAGATAGACCAGTTTCTAACATAACAGGGACACTATGTGGTTTAAAAGCAGGAGAGGTGTGCATAGGATTGTTTTCTTTCAACATACTTATTCAGTCTATGTGCTGAGCAAATAATTTAAGGTGGGATATTTAAAGGAAAGAATGGTCCCAGAATTGGAAGAAGACTCATTATCAACCTGCAATATGCAGCTGACACCAACTTGTTTGTCGGAAGCAAAGAGGACACATACACACACCCCCTCATAAAAATGTGTTCTAGAATGTCTGTTGAATAAATAAGTAAATTTATACTGTGGCTAAAAGACAACTAGAGAATTTAAATGCTACTTCCTGGAAATGAAAATTATCTAGTGCAAAAGAGATTAACAAAACAGAAATCTTACTCTCAGGATGTAGATAAAAATCATGTTTTTGTCGTACATTGTAAGGAGTAACTAGGAGACAGACTTCTCTAACAGTGAATAACTAATGAATTATCCTACAATTAATAGAAATGTCAATTCATCAAGTAAATGAAATAGATTTAATTAAGCATATTTGCATATTCCTTTCTTTAAAAGTATACATTTTACTTACATGAAATTTAATTACAATATTTTGAATAGTTATCCAACTGAAGTAAAATATATTCTACTGTGTAAAGCATAATATCACATAATTAACATAGGAGAAACTTATTATATCAGTTCTGAGCATTTCACAATGCTCTGAAAGCATTTATACTGTTTGCCAACATAAACAGAAGCAATCAACCACAGTATTTGAAAACTACTATGTAAACTTTGCATACTCTTATGTTATTAATCTTCTTCTGCTCTAAGTGACTCAGTTCATTATTTGCATTTGAAATCCATGAATCTAACTATATTCCAGTGCCATTGTGAAAATATTGTTCTCACTATTATTTGTAAAATTGCTTTTTCTTAAAAGTAAGATTAAAAACTATCAGAAACATTTTCCAAAGCTTGTATGTCATGATGAGATAACTGGAAAATAATTCAATTTGATCTGCATGTTTTAAACTATGCCCATTTTAAACTAGTAAACAAAAGTGTTTATTTTTTCTTTTACTGTTAAATTGTAGTTTTAAAATTATTTTAAGGATGTTGTTGTTAAGTGCTGTAGATTCAGTTCCGAAGCATAGTAACCATGTATAGGTTTACTGAAGAGCGAGTGGTGAGTTTGAACCTCTGACTTTGTGGTTCAATCTGACCTTGCAGTCCTGTGCATTAACCTGCAGGACCCTGAAGAATATATGATATGTTGTATATTTTCAGTACTTGTAGTCAATGAGGTCACTTGAACCCCAAATATGTTTTATTTTGATAATGAAAATTCAGTTGTTTACAACTGACATGGTAATTATATTAAATGTACTGATGACCACTGGTTGGTTGATTGGTTGGTTATGTGACATGGTGTGGGTTCCAACTCATAGAGACCCTTCATAGAATTACTGAGACTGTAAATTTTCATGGGAGCAGAAAGCCTCATCCTTTTCCCACAGAACAGCTGGTAGTTGACCTTGAGGTTAGCAGCCCAACTTGTAACGACTACACTGCCAGATGACCACACCGGGTGTTTAAACTTTTGTACTTATTTTGTATATATGTTGTTATTGTTAGGTGCCATGGAGTCGACACCGACTCATAATGACCTTATGCACAGCAGAACGAAACACTGCCCGATCCTGAGCCAACCTCACTACTGTTGTCATGCTTGAGTCCATAGATGCTGCCACTTGACCAATCCATCTCATTGGTGGTCTTCCTCTTTTTCTCTGACCTTCCACCTTACCAAACATGATATCCTTTTCCAGCGATTTGTCCCTCCTGACAATATATCTGAAGTATGAGAGACAAAATTTGGCCATCATGGCCTCCAAGGAGCATCTGGCTTCACTTCTTCCAAAATGGATCTATTGATTCTTTTGTATGTGTAATTTGTCTGATATAAGTGAGTAATATTAAAATAAAACACATGGGTAAAATTAATCTCAGTTCATTCAATTCATCTCATTCAAACATACTCAGAACTAGAGTATGTTTGAGAAATAATGGCAAGTATTCTACATTTCATTGTTAATTTTTTTTTCGTTTATACTCTCAACTTTTTTGTTTGTAGTTACATTTTTCTCTTTAACAATATCATTCTTTTGAATGACACTGGTTACATTAATTCTTGTTTTATTAAACTGAACGTATCTTTCTCCTTTTCATTTTTTTAACTCTTTTTTGTTGTTCATTTATATTTACATATTCTTTTTTTTTT
>NW_006408743.1:4804513-4806437 GCF_000296735.1 Chrysochloris asiatica | reverse complement strand
TGGGCAAATCTGCTGCACAGGAGCTTTTTAAAGTACTGAAGAGCAGAGATGTCAGCTTGAGGACTAAGGTGTGCCTGACCCAAGCCATGGTATTTTCAATAACTGTTGTTTTAGGTAATCCTAAATTTAGTAAAAACAGAAATGAATATGCCTTTGTCCAAGTTTTAAATTATTAGTAAGTTTTAAAAATAAGAACTTAAAGAAGACTACATTAGAAATTGTTTCCAATATTCTTCTCCCTCAGGGTGTGGATTTTGTCAGAAATAAAACATGACATTATGTCTGACTACTTCAGCATCATGATGATGATTGTCTTCATTATTAATGAGAATTCATGTAAACTAATACTTAAATTGAATTTTGAGAAGAAAAAAATTCATGCACCATATTACATATGACCATGAATTGAATCATACAAGTTTTATAAATAGCTTTGTTTTCCTGAGGTTGTTGGGATTGAACCTTCAAGTTTGTGGTCAACAGTGCAGTGCTGATCCTACATCGGCATTTGAGGTTACATAATATTTCTGCTATGGTGCTATGGATCAGCACTGGACTGTGAGCCACAATGTCGGCAGTTCAAACCAACCAGATGCTCCTCGGAAACCATATATAGGATCATTATGAGTTGAAACTGACTGGATAGCACTTAACAACAACCAGGTCTTGGTGTGACCTTTTAAAATCAGCACTGGAATACTAACCACAAGATTGGTAGTTCAAACCTACCAGGTGTTCCTCAGGAACCATATACAAGATCACTATGGGTTGCAACCAACTTGACAGCACTGAACAGAAACAAACAGCAACATTTTCAGTATGATTATTTAATGCCCATATCAGCCACAATTAGCTTCTGGGAACATTTTAATCTAACTCATATTAATATATGTAATATCATTAAAATATATTGAAACTTACATTTCCTTAAGTTTCAAAACATATAGAATTATGTTTCTACAAATTGAAATAAAGCAACAACAACAAAAAAATTATAAATCAAAAACAGACTACCAAAAAAAAAAAAAAAGACAAAATACAAAACCATTAAATGATCTATGTGGAAGAACATTGAATTTAAAACATTATATAAAATGAAAACAAATGTATTTACAATTTTTGATCCTTGATTAACTTAACATTTGAAAATGTGTAATAAAATATAAATTCCAGAAATCTTGAAATATTTTATGAATATATTTATATAATTATCTCCTCCTGTTTGTCCTCATCATCATATATAATATAATTATTATTTTTACTTCAACAAGAAGCATTACATGAAAATATATGACAATCATAGGAATTTAAATGGTTATTGACAACTGACCCATACATATGGATGTAGTAGCTCAGAATATCAACTAAGAGAGAAGGATATCAACAAGGTTCAAAACTATCCCCTCTATACACAGGGTTGATAGGGATGGCAACTTAGACATTGGTTACCTAAAACAGGGGTGGATATAAAGGCATGGAGTGGCTGGCATACAAGTTTTCAAGAAGGAGTTTAGTTTTAGAGTGTGCAGGGGAAGGCAGAATCCCCACTGAACAGTTTCCCTCTTATTTAGATGGGTCTAGTGAAAGGAGATGGGGGTAGGATTAATTTGATTCAATAGGTAGTAATTGTTATCATACCTAATTGCGATTGTCACAACTGTAAAGGTAGAAGTTGTGTAACAAAACAGAGGAGTAGTTCATCTTACATTCCAGGAACAGAAGACACTAAGACCACGAAGAGAATGAGTGGAACATGGGACCCTAAGTAGAGAAGCAGAGACATCAGAGATGGAGGCAGAAGTGATGTCATGGAGAGACTGAGCAGCTGAGAACTCTAGATTTATGGAAAGAGAAAGGTGCTGGCAGTGAGGAGGCTGGTTTCCAGAATGTTCCCTTGGGTTATTTAAGTGATTATATATTCCTG
>NW_006408743.1:4798514-4804001 GCF_000296735.1 Chrysochloris asiatica | reverse complement strand
AAACATGATATCCTTCTCCAGTGACTGGTCCCTCCTGACAATATGTCCAAAGTATGAGAGACAAAGTTTGGCCATCTTGGCCTCCAAGGGGCATTCTGGCTACACTTCTTCAAAAACGGATCTATTGGCTCTTTTGGCAGCCCATTGTACTTTCAGTATTCTCCTCTAACATCAAAATTCAAAAGTATATGATTAGTAGAAGGTAAAACTGATGATCTGCTCTGTAAACCTTTACTCAATTCACAATAAAAAGTTAAAAAATGATTATTGACAAGCATCCTGAAATTCATGAAAGTCTCTGAATTGTTAAAAATATGACAATTCTTATCTTATTTTGTCTACTAATGATAATACATGTTATAAATTTTATGAATTTCACAAAGCTTTAATAACTGAACTAGAAATGTAGCACTGACCACAACAACCACTGACCCTAACAAAGCAACAAATAAAAAACAATAGAAAAATTGTGTTTACGAATACAGTTGTTTTTCCAATCATTGTTGTTGTTAGGTGCCTTCAAGTCAGTTCCTACCCTATGTCCAACAGACCTCCACCTTACCAAACATGATCTTCTCCAGGGACCAGTCACTGGAGAAGGATAATCTCACCCAGTCCTGTGTCATCTTCACAATGGCTGCTACACTTGAGCCAATTGTTGCTGCCACTGTGCCCATCTATTGCCTTGGGAGTCTCCCTCTTTTTTTGCTGTGTCTCCATTTTATGAAGCATGATGTCCTTCATCAGGAACTAGCCCCTCCTGATAATATTTTCAAAGTATGAGAGATGGAGTCTGGCCATTTTAGCTTCTAAGGAGCATTCTGGTTGTACTTCTTCTAAGACAGAATTGCTTGTTCTTCTGGCATTGCATGATACTTTTAATAGTCTTCTGTAACATCATAACACTAATGCATAAAGTCTTCTACCATCTTCCTTATTCATTGTCCAAAATTCACATACATATGAAGTTACTGAAAATACCAGGGATCAGTTTAGTCCTCAAACTGACATCTTGAAAGTTTTAAAGAGATCTTGTGAAGCATACGTGCCTAATATAATACATTGTTTGATTTCTATATTGTTGCTTCCATGAGTTGATATTTGATCCAAGCAAAATGAATCCTTTACAACTTCAAACTTTTCTCCACTTATCATGATGTTTTTTATTGTTCCACTGTTGAGGATATTTGTTTTCTTTACATTGAGGTGCAACCTAGAGTGAAAGCTGTGGTCTTTAGTTTTGATCAGTAACAATTTCAGTTTTTCTTTACTTTCAGCAAGCATGGTTGTATCATCTTCGTATTGCAATTTGTTCATGTGATCCAATCCTGATGCCACATTCATCTTCATATAATCTAGCTTCTCAGATTATTTACTCAGTATACAGAATAAATAAGCATGGTGAAAGAATATAACTGTGCTACACATCTTTTCTGCTTTTAAACCATTCCGTTTTCCCTTGTTCTGTTGAGCAACTGCCTCTTGGTATATGTGCAATTTCTTCATGAGCACAATTAAGTGTTCTGGAATACTTATTCTCAACATTGTTTTCCATGGTCCACACAGTCGAAAGTTTTTTCATAGTCAATAAAGCACAGGTAGACATCTTTCTGGTATTCTCTGCTATCAGCCAATGTCCATCTGATATTAGCAATGATATCTCTTGTTCCACATTCTCATCTGAATCCAGCTTGAACCTCTGGAAGCTCTATGTCAATGTACTGTTGCAGCCATTTTTTAATTATCTTTAACAAAATTTTACTTGCAGTTGATATCTATGATATTGTTACCTGATTTCTGCATTTCAGCTCTCTTTGGAACAGGCAAAAATGGATCTCTTCTAATCAGTTGGTCAGGTTGCAGTCTGCAGATGTCTTTGTGTAGATGAGTGAGTGCCTCCAGTGTTGCATCAATTTGTTGAAAGATTTAAATTTGTATTTAGTCAGTTACTAGAGACTTGTCTTTACTAATGCATTCTGGATATATTGAATTTCTTCTTTCAGTACCTTTGGCTCTTGATCATAGGCTACCTTTTGTAAAGATTGAACATAGATGATTTATTTTTGTACTATGTTTCTGTGTATTCCTTCTGCTTTATTTTGATGCTTTTTGCATCATTCAATATTTGCAAACAGTATCCTTCAGTTTAGCAAGTCTAGATATGAATTTTATAGTCAGTTCTTCTAGCTTGATTTATAATCCTTATTGGAATATGACATGAAAATAAGAACAATCTCCAAACAGATTTTAGATTTTCTAGAGCAAAAGTTTCAACATTTGTCAGTTATAATACACTTGAAAATAGTTTGTCTTTATGAAAGTTCTGATTTTAGAATTCAAAATTAGAAGAAAAGGAAAAGAGTGTACAGCATACTAAGAAAATCAACTGTTAGCTTTTATTTTAATTAAAAACATTATAAACTAAATGCTAAGAAAAATGCTTTAGAACCATATTTATTTTAAAAATATAACTACTGTTGTGTGTATGTGGGCATTTTATTATAAAATGCATGCTCATTTGGAAAAGTAAAAAAACTGTAGATATGTATAAATTAAAATTTAACATTTATTACAATGTTTAAAATCAGAAAGCCAACTCAATGTAATTGATTAAAATCTAACTTTTCATTTTATCACAATATATATCTGAAGCTGAAGGTCTAAAATACTTTATTGGATTACTAAGGAAACGAAAAATCCATCTCCTATATTTATCCTACAACTTTGCTATAGGCAGCCACTTTCAAGAACCATGCTCTATCTTTTATATTATATACATATAATAAATACATCTTTATATAATAAACTTTTCATTTCTCAATGTTTTATTCTTATTAATGATACATTATATAAATTATCCACCACTTAACTGTCTAATTTTCATATTGTGGTGGCTTGAGTGTTGCTGTGATGCTAGAACCTATGCCAATAGCATTTCAAATACCAGCAGGGTCATGCTTGGTGGACAGATTCCAGTAATGCAACCAGATAAAGACATATTAAAAAGCAAAAGAAGAAAACTACTTCCGAATTTAGGAAAAAATCAAAGCCTCTAATTGCAATACTGAATAATACTATGGACAAAATGTTGAAAGATGAAAGAAGCATTAAAAAAAAAAAAAATGTCAGGAATACATTGTCACTGAACCAGAGAGAATTGCTTTATGTTCAAACAATTCAGGAGGAATTATATGAAGGAGAACTTTGGGTATAGAATGTGTGCCTTAACCAAACAAACATGGGCATTGAATAAGAAAGACCAAAGAAGAAATTGAATTGTGGAGAAGCATATTGAATGTACAATGGATATTAAGAAGAAGAAACAAATCAGCTTTGAAAGAAGTATAGCTGGATTACTTCTTGGAAATGATGACAATGAGACTTTGTCTCTTATGCTTTGGACATACTGTCATGAATGACGAGACCCCAGGAAAGAACATCATGTTGATAAAGTAGACGGTAAATGAAAAAGAGAAAGATCTTGAATGAAGTAGATAGACACAATGGTAACAACAACGCACTTAAATTTGACAACTGTAAGGATGAACAGGACCAGGCAGTGTTACTTTCAGTTGTACACAGAATCTCTATGAGTCAGGAAATTGTTATACATAGTATAGATCACAATTTTCACAGCTGAGCTAATGTATTTTTTTTTTTAAATATATATTTGTTTTCCTTGAATGGAGTTAATCATTGTGGTTACATTGTCTTTTCTTGTATGTGTATGCTTATAAATTCTGAGTAGTTATTATAATTTTTATAAAAATCCAACCACACATATAAATCTACTTTAAAAAATGCATAAGCAGATCTTGTTCTTAAATTTCAATTATTTCATTATAACTTTCTAATATTCCAGTATGGATCTACAGATAATGAAAATAATTTTGATAAGCTATCACCATTTAGAGATTCCTAAGAAAATGTTCATTTTGAGCAGCTCTTGAGAGTTTGAATATCTGTAAATCATTAGTTATTTGTTAATTATTTTGCCAAGAACTTTATACTGTCCTGAATAGAGCTTTGCCTTCTAATTTTGAGTGCCATGTTATTGTCCAATAGTTATCAGTATTCCTGTTGAAACATTCAATATCATACTGATTCTGAAACCTTTGTATGTACTTTTGTTTTTTCTAAATCTAAATATATTCCACTATCCTGCAAACAGCTATTAGATTAGGTTAGATTTACAGATCTTTATGCTAAGAATACACAATATGTAAGTAGGGATCATTTGAACTATGTTGATTTGATTTATAATCACTAAGTAAATCACAAACTAATTCTTATTAACCTTTCAGTATTTTGAGTGCAAAACTAATCTTCACAAATTTAATTTTAATTGGGGAGTTTTTCTTACTTTCAAAATGTCAATTCTTAATTTCAAAATGTCAGCCTAATGAAGTAAATAAAAATAGATTTTGTAGAAAAAGATCCTAAAGGAAACTTACTTTATTCATTATTAAGGAACTTCTGAAGCTGTTTCAAAGTTTCAAATATATTCCTAATTTGAAAAAAAACAAAAACACACACAAAAAAAATCCCCAGACTGGTGTTCTAGTAAATAAGATAAGAATGACTACAACTAGATATTTGTTGAAGAAACAAACACAAGTACATTAATATTGTACTTGTTAGATGCCATTATGCCAGTTACAATTGGTGGTGACACCATGGAAAACAGAAGGAAACACCACATAGTCTTGGCGCATCCTCACAATCATTTCTATATCTGGGCACATTGTAGCAGTCACTGTTGAAATCCATTTTGTTTAGCATTTTCACTTTATACAGACCTTCTATTTTGTCAAGCATGATGTCCTTCTGATTATATGGCTAAAGCACAGGAGACAAAGTGTCATCATTTTCACTTCTAGCGAGCTTTGAGGTGTACTACTTCAAGCACAGAGTTCTTTGCTGTTACTGTACACAGTGTTGATATTGTAAAATATGCTGGTATTTCATATTTCTTCTGACTGATATTAACTTGATATATCACTTCAACTAAATTTAATTTTAACTTTCAGGAAAATAGAAGATAAAAATGTTTTAATATCTAAGTCAAAATTCTAGCATTTATCTTTTAAGAGAAATATACATAATTTATTTCTTCTGTATAAAACATTATTTAGATTAACTTATGCAATCTTACCTTATTTGGCTAAATATACTCAGTGTAACCAAAGTATAACTAATATTAAATAGCACCCCCTTTCTCATTCTGTCCATTATATTAAAAAAACAAAACTACATAGTACAATAGAAAACAACTTACTTGGTAAAAGTATGTAAAACAATTCTGTGTCCCTCAACCTATTTGGAGTCCTGTTGTGGCTCTGTGGGTTAATGCATCAGACTACGAAGCCATTTGAACTGCAAGGTGGGTGGTTCAAGCTAACCAACTGTTCCTTGAAAACACTATACAGGGTCGCTATGATATCCCATGTGAGTAAAATTATCTAAAGGTAATACAGAAATGGGACA
>NW_006408743.1:4795292-4797292 GCF_000296735.1 Chrysochloris asiatica | reverse complement strand
GGCCCAGGATCGGGCAGTGTTTCATTCTGCTGTGCATAAGGTTGCTATGAGTCTCTACTGACTCGATGGTCCCTAACAACAACAGCAACAATGGGTTGGAACCTACTAGATGGCACTTCACAACAGAAACAACAAATAAAATAGTAAGGAGTCCTGGTGTGGTACTATGGGCTAATGCGTCAGATTGCAAAGTCATTTGAGCTTCAAGGTCAATGGCTCAGGCTCACCAACTGCTCTTTGGAAGCCCTACACAGAGTTGCTATATGTCAGAATTGATTCGGCGGCCTTTGATAACAACAATAACATAGCATAGTTAGAGGTAATTATTTTTGATACATATAAAGTGTGGCACCGGTAGTGAGGTTGGCCCAGGATCAGACATTGTTTCTTTCTGCTGTGAATGGGGTTGCTATGAATCAGTTCCGACTCAATGACACCTAACAACAACAACAACAACATAATGAATCAAGAGAAAAGGCTAAAGAAGAAAAATAAACTTTCAAAGGCTTGAGTCATGTAAAATCTGCTTAATTGTTGATACTATTGATCCTGCTGATTGTGCCGCTGTTGGTAATATTAGATATTTTGCCTGAGCAGAATTTCATAACCAAATAATCAAAAGATAACTAGTGAAATGTATCAATGTTCTGTAATGAAACACAAGTTTCTTAATTTGTATTCTTAAATGTCCTAAATATTTTATTATTTGTTTTGACAAACCTTAAGTAAAACTAAAAAATGGGGAAATTTCAATTAATTAGTACTTAATGCCAACAGCTTTTCCTCTATTACTTATTCAACAATTTTCATCCATAAAACTTTTAGCACACTGCAAATATTACCTCATCAATCATCATGCAAAGAGGGCAGAAAATGTGACAAGTTTTAACTAATTTCCTAGAGCTTTCAATATTAATATCATGCTCTATTTGCAGAAAGTAGGTATAATCCTCACTAAGTGATCATGGTGGTTTTCATCAATCCGTGTCCCAAAGGAAAGCATAAAAAAAAAACAATACTTCAGCTGTTTCATATAATTAGTACATTGCTTTTTAAATGTGGCTCTTGCCTACCAGATCAAATACAGAAAAATGTAATAAAAAATCCTTTAACACTTTCAGGTGTAAGAGAAACAGACTTCAGTAATTAGTAAGTCATGATACTAATGAAACATTGCTCCTACTGTGGTGTCTAAGATTATCAGTTTGCTGAAGTTTTTCAAGCCAGTAGAAGCTACTTGAACGTTCTATTTATGATAAAAAAAAATTTCACTGTGCTATTCGCTGTAGGATAAGCACCAGAGTACTAACCATCTGGTCAGCAGTTCAAACTGATCAGCTGCTAATTGATCATTACTGGTGATTGTAATGAAAAGTTTGGGAGCAAAGAGGAAGGATCAAGAGTTGGAAAATATGGCCTTGGTGATAGAAATGATGCTGGATAATGCACAATAGAATTCTGGAAAACCAGTGATTTGTTCATATCAAATACCTTCTTTAGACAGCATGAGAGATGACTATATACACCTCACCAGATGGAACATATAGAAATCAAATTGACTAAATCTGTGGAAAGAGATGATGGACTAACTCCATATCATCAGTGAAAACAAGGCCAGGGGCAGACTATGGAACAGACCATAAATTACTCATATGCAAATTAAAAGTGAAGCTGAAGAAAATTAAAACAAGTCCACGAGAGCCAAAATATGACCTTGACTATATCCCACCTGAATTTGGAGATCATCTGAAGAACAGATTTGATACATTAAACACTAAAGACCAAAGATCAGAAGAGTTGTGGGATGACATCAAGAACATCATACACAAAGAAAGCAAAAAGTCATTAAGAAGAAAAGAAAAAAGGAAAAGGTCAAAATAGATGTCAAAAGAAACAGTGCAACTTGCTCTCCAGCATAGAGATGCAAAAGAAAATGGAAGAAATGAGGAGGCCCAAGAGCTGAACAGAAAATATCAAAAATCAGCTCCAGAAGATAAAGT
>NW_006408743.1:4773251-4793952 GCF_000296735.1 Chrysochloris asiatica | reverse complement strand
GTGCTCCTTGGAGACTAGGATGGTCAAACTTCGTCTCTCATATTTCTGGCATATTGTCAGGAGGGACCAGTCACTGGAGAAGGATATCATGTTTGGTAAGTGGAGGGTCAGAGAAAAAGAAGAAGACCTCTAGTGAGATGGATTGGCAAAGTGGCAGCATCAACGGGCTCAAGCATGGCAACATTAGTGTGGTTCACCCAGGATCAGGCAATGTTTCATTCTGCTGTTCATATGATCGCCCTGAGTACCGACTCAGTGGCACCTAACAACAACAGCTGATTCTCCACATATCCACCATCAAAATCTATACATTTCTGTTTTCTTAGACTTCAACCAATTCAAAATGGCAGTTACAGCATCCTCAAGGGGCACAAATTATATATCTTTTAAATATTCCATGAGTATTAGAAGAAGAATCCTGAAGATGTGAGAAAGTATGTTGATGATGTAAGGTTCCCCAATGTAACCTTCAAAGAATGACCAGGGTCCTAATTATGAGAGTGGGGGGGGGGGGGGGGGAGTGGATATCTTTTCAAAATTTTCCTTCCTTATTTCTCACCAGTACTGTTTACAGATTTCTCAAACATACTTCACTTAAGCCCCCATTATCATCTTGTGTACTTTGAAAATCTAAGATTACCCCTTTCGTGTCTTAAAAAAAAAAAAGCGAAGAATAAACAATTGCTACAACCTCCTGAGCTGATCACCCTGTCTTGGATTTAACTGCCCCAGCAGCCAGCACAGCCCCCTATATTACTGACAGAATATGTGTACAACTATCAATGTTTAAAAACATTTTACTTGGAATAAACCAGTGCACATATGAACTGTAACTGTAATAGCAACCGTTTTTAACTTACCTTCATATATTCTGAGTGCCAACATACTTGAGGCCCAGGGTCATTATTACTTGCTATGAGTCAAAGAAATTGTAGCTTTAATTTTCAAAATGTTTTGTGTAGTGCTGGTTATAATTCAACTATGGAAAAAAAACAAGATAATCCTACGCAAAATGAATGACTATATTGAGTAACATGAAATGCTAAAGTACCTGTACTGTGAAAAATTATAATTGAAAATTTTAATGACTAATATTATTATATGTTCTTTCCATCTGATTATTTTCAATGTAAATGTTAAGTTCTTTCTTTCAAAGTGTTTTCACTCAATACTCACAAAAATTGTTAGACTCATACAAGGCTTACATCATTTATTAAAATTTTCAGTTGAATAATATGATGTCTGAAGAGTTTGAGTGACTTATAAGTGCATAATAAACAGTATATTTCTGTGCTTGTACATTTCATACTTCTTTTAAAGAAAAAATATTCATATGTTAAAATGTTTTTCTAGCTTTTTTTGTAATAAATTTACTTGATATTCACATGGGCTCTTTCTGACATCTAAGCAATTATAAAAGGAAGGGAAAAACTGAAGTTGTTAAAGACACTTTTTGATAATTCAGTTAACCATCATACAGGTCATTTACAGTACCAATTGAAGAAAAAATATAAAGGAAATGTGCTATTATGATATATATAAGTGATCTCAGTTGAGATAAAATCTCTGATCCCTACAATGATGTATAAGTACAGATTATCTGCTATTATTTCTTTATATTCCAGAGGAGTAGTAGTTGTGAACACCCATTAATAAATAATCAGAACACAAAATGTATGAAGCATAAATTTAGAAAAATTGGAAGTTGTCAAAAATAAGTTGGAGCTTTTTATTCCTGTTTTACCTAATAAGAGACAGCAGGTCTGGCCATACAACCAAACAGTATTTGCCCCCTGTAAAACCCAAACATAAAAGGCAAGACCCAAAGGTCAGAGGGCAGTGCCACAGCCAGCAAGTAGGGAGTGGAAACCATCCAGGGACTTATGGAAAAAGAGGTGTGATTTATTTTTCTTATTTTGCTATTTTTCCTTCCACTCCTCTGCCCTGCCCTGCCACACCTCTCTGCCCAGTTCAGATGTCCTCATGTGAATGGGAGCACACCCGCTAAAGGACCTGACATTGTTCACACAGGGCACAATTTTCCCATAGCGTAAAGCTGCTGAAAGTCCAGAGGCTAATCCTCCAGCAGGTTCTTATGAATCTGACTGTGGGATTTAGCCAGGAAGTTGTCTCTTCTACTTGGGCAGGAGCTTTTATTTTTGCCTTATCTAACAAAGGACAGCTAGGCTGGCCATAAATCAGAGGCATATTTGCACCCTGTAAATTCTCAATATAAAAGTCAAAGCCAACACCAACTACTATATACAAGATCAATGTGTAAACCCAACATCTGTTAAAAACACACTAAAGGGAGAAGGACGCTATGGATACAGAGAGACCTAACAATCATCAGAGAAAAAAAGCTTGAACAATCTTTTTTCCACTCATTTCCTATTTTCTGTGTACCTCCACAGAGGTGACTAGAGTGGGTGCCTGTGTGAGTAGACACCGTCACCCACACCTGAAGGTACAAATTTAAGGACTATAATACAAAAAAAAAAAAAAAAGTGAGTGCATCCTGTACCGCCTCACTTTCTTGAAAGATTTCAATTTTTATTCCATCAATTCCTGGTGCCTTGTTCTTTGCCAATTCCTTCAATGCACCTTGGACTTCCTCCTTCAGTATCATTGGCTCTTGGTCATATGCTACCTCTTGAAATGGTTGAACATCCATCATTTCCTTTTGGTACAGTGACTCTGTATTCCTTCCATCTTCTCTTGATGCTTTCTGTATCATTCAGTAATTTTCCCAGAAAATCTTTCAATAATGAAAATTGAGGCTTGAATTTTTTCTCAGTTCGCACACCTTGAGAAATGCTGAGCATGTTCTTCCTTTTTGGTTTTCTGATTTCAGGTCTTTGCACATTTTGTTGTAATATTTTATTTTATCTTCTTGAGCTGATCTTTGAAATTTTCTGTTCAGCTCTTGGACGTCCTCATTTCTTCCATTTGCTTTAGCATCTGTACATTGGAGAGTAAATACAAAAGTGGTGAGTGGTCTATCTTACAGTACCAGAGTGGAGGATCTTGGGATCATCAAGGAACAAGAGTGGGAACAGAGAGTGGGACCCTACCCAGAGAACTGGCAATGCCAGAGATGGAGGCAGAGATGATGGCATGGAGAGATGGAGCAGCTGAGGATTCTAGATTCATGGAAGGACAGGGGATGTGTTCTGTAGGTTGTGGGACAGGGTGTGCCCTTTGGTTGTTTGAATTACTATATATTCTTGAGTGTTTTGATGCACATACAAAAACAAAACAAAACAACCACAAAAACCACACCAGAGGGAATAGAAGCATAACTGTTCCATGATGAAACATGCAGGGGATTATAATCAATGCAATGAAACGAACTGCTATTACCCCATGTTAACTATCACTCAATTCACAATTTAAAAAATAATGAGTTGGAACACATAATGATCAATATAAAAGACATTGTTGCTGTTGCTGTTAAGTGCTGTCAAGTATATTCTGACCCATAGCGTCCCTCTATAGGGTTTCCAAGGAGTGACTGGTGAGCTTGAACTGCCGACCTTGGAATTCAAACAACGTTTCAGTCCAGCACATTAAGCCACAGCGCCACACCAGGACTCCATCAAAGGCATTAGTGGACTGATATTTGCCATTTTGAATTAGGCAATCATATATCTAATTCAAAATTAAGACAGGGTGTGGCAGGGATGTATTTTTTTCACCATACTTATTGAACCTGTATGCTGAGCAAATAACCTGAGAAGCTGGGTTCTGTGAAGAAAAACATGGCATAGGGATTGGAGATAACCTAGGATTCTCTCTTTTTACTCAAACACATGGCACCACAATTAGTAGCACATTTAAGCTCAAGAAGAAGAGCTGTCAACAAAGCCAAACTGCAAGGCTCTGGATCATCTGACAAACTCTTGTGTGTCATGTGGTCAGGTAAGTCAAAAGTCTTCCCAAAGCCATCATTGAAAGGTGAAAGCTTACCTTTGCCCTACCAAGTAAAGGAGTTGCAAACATTTCTGGCGAGTGCTGGGGTATGGAGATCCTTTATTCCCTACATGGCTCAGATTTTGTGCTCATTATACCACATTGTCAATAACATGGCAAGTGGGCCCTTAAGGCAGAGCAGGCATTCAATGTTGCCAGTGTCACAGTGCAGCAAGTACAGGCCCTAGGAACTAAAGCAGTAGGGAAATAGTGTGAATTGGATTTGCCAGCCCTCTGGAAAGATGTTTTTGGGGTCTGTGGCAATGTCAACAGGGTTGACTTATTCCCTTAGAATTTTGGTGTCCCTATGAAAAGGTCTGGAAACCCAATATAGCCGTTTAGGAAAGTACCTGTGTGTTGTATACTTCAATGTACAGTTCATAGAAAACATTGCAAAAGGGGCCTCTGTAATAGTACAAATGCACTACCTCTACACTGATGAGTCAAGGACTTTCTCAAGCCACAGTCAGGGGTGGCTAAATCCAACACAGTAGCCAAATGGAATGTATATCTATAACAGAGAAGTGTTCTTTCAATCAGCCAGTTGAGGACTGAGTTACAACAGATTCTTGGACCAGTTACTTATGTCACTGGTGAAAAGCACCAGCTGTCCATCATGGAGGCATCTCTCCAGGAAAGCTATATACTGAGAGCAATATACAGAAAGATGTTTACCTGTGCTTTATTGTCTATGCAAAGTCTTTTAATTGTGTGGATCATGACAAGCTATGGACAACATTGCAAAGTATGAGTATTCTGGAACACTTAATTCTGCTCATGAGGAATCCGTACATGGACCAAGAAGCAGTTGTTTGAACAGAATATGGGAACACTGAATGTTTTAAAATTAAGAAAGGTGTACAACAGGGTTGTGTTCTTTCACCATACTTGCTCAACATGTATGCTGAGTAAATGATCTGAGAATCTGGGTTATATGAAGAAAAACATGGCATCAGGATTGGAGGAAGACTCATTAATAACCTGCGATATTCAGAAGGTACAACCTTGCTTGCTGAAAATGAAGAGGACTTAAAATATTTACTGATGAAGATCAAAGAGCACATCCTTAGGTATGGATTGCATCTCAATGTAAAGGAAACAAAAATTGTCACCACTGGACCAATAAACAACATTGTTATCAATGGAGAAATGATTGAAGTTGTCAAGGACTTCATTCTTCTTGGATCAACTATCAACACTCATGGAGGCAGCAGTCAAACGATGTATTGCTTTAGGTAAATCTGCTGCACAAGACCTTTTTTAAAGTGTTGAAGAGCAAAGATGTCAGCTTGAGGACTAAGGTGTGCCTGACCCAAGCCATGTTATTTTCAATAGAGTCATATGCATGTGAAAGTTGGATAGTAAATAAGGAAGACCACAGAAGAATTGATGCTTTTGAGTTATGGTGTTGGAGGAGAGTATTGAAAGTGCCATGGGCTGCCCATAGAACCAACAGCTCTGTGTTGGAAGATGTGCAGCCAGAGTGCTCCTTGGAGACGAAGAGGCCAAACTTCGTCTCTCATACTTCAGACATATTATCAGGAGGGACCAGTTGCTGAAGATATATATCATGTTTGGTTAGGTGGAAAGTCAGTGACAAAGAGAAAGACCCCCAGTGAGATGGACTGACCAAGTGGCAGCATCAATGGTCTCAAGTGTGGTAACAATTGTGAGGTTGGCCCAGGATTGGGCAGTGTTTCATTCTGCTGTGCATGGGGTTGCTATGAGTCAGCACAGACTCGATGGCACCTAATAACAACAGCAACATATAATGGTGGTCTGCAATGACAATGCAGTGCACCATGGAAGGGATGTGGATCAACCAGGGAATTGGATAGAGTAGCCAATGAACCTAGTTGAGAGCTCCCTGTATGTTACTAGTGAATTAACCTAGCCCTATAACATTATGCACAGATTATTGTTGTTGTCATTGTTAAGTGCCGTCAAATTGGTTCTGAGTCATACCGACCCTGTAGAGAATTTTCAAGGGGTGACTGGTGAGCTTGAACCACCAACCTTGCAGTTCAAACTGATTTTGCAGTCTAGTTCATTAATCCACAGTGTCATGCTAGGACTCCTATGCACTGATTATTGGGTGATATATAAAGGGCTTACTCTGTGGTTGGCACAATGGAAGGATCAAAATTGATTAATCTGTGAAAAGATATCTAGGACTGAATGCAGGGTATGGTCATTATAGTTTTTCATGTGCTGTCTCATAGTCCCCTCTCCGCATCAAGTAGCATCCAGACAGAGGAACTGGCTAGGCCAAGAGCCATACAACAAACACCTGCCTGCAGAGCAAGTGGCTGAGTGCCTACACTGAAAAAAGGGCAATCACCAAAGAGATGGGTCTTCCCTCTTCATGAAATAAATTGTTGAGTCTTGTCAACAGTGTCCTAGCTGCTCATTAGAACAGTGTAAACCCTTTCCTTACTAAATGGGTAGGATACCTGTAGTGGGTATGCCAACAAAAAGGTAGAAGGTACATTATGTAAGGCCCATCCCCATGTCAAAAAACTCCCAGTTTGCTCTGACCTGTACAGATACCATCTGGGCTACTATGAGCATAACTCTGTAAGCAAGCAACCCAGAGCTCAATCCATTTGAGGTCTTTCCAAGTTCTGTGTCATTTATGTCACATAAAGTGACATTGACAGAGATAAGATGCCCGCTTGTCGAGACACAAAGTCCAAGATTGGGCAGGTGAGATGGGCCTTGTTTGGCACTTCCATCTCTCATACAACCCAACTGAGACTGAACTGATAGAATAAATCAATAAGCTTTTGAAGCAAACTCTAAGGCATGACACACACTCCTTACAGCAATGGAGCAAGAGACTACCAGAAGCTCTATAATGTGTCAATAAATATCAGTGACAGACTCACTTAGTGCCTAACTACTGACACAGGGAACACATAAAGCCATGAGGATTCAAGTCTCCATACTGGATAGCTGTTGCCAGTACCTTGGGACTCCAACATTCTCCTGTTGCTGTTGCCCCAGGACTTAAACTTGGGGATTTCTTTTTTTTTTTTTTTTCCACAGGGAAATGGCAAATCAATCCAGTTTTGGTCCCTTTGGAAATAGGGATAGATGTAGGCTTATATCTACGTCTACACAGTAATCCCTTTATTTTATCCCATGCTACCAAAAACCCTGCTTCTCCTTAACAACGGGAAAGACCTCATCCCCAAGGGAGTGTTCATACTAAGCCTTTGGAATATTATAGTCACATCATTAGATTTCATGAGTCTCCCATCCCAAGATGGTTCACAAACACAAATAGTATGGTATTATAAGACAAGGGAGTAACCCCAACCAGAGCTATTCTATGTGTCTCTCCTCCTACTACATCTTACTTGATTTATGTAATTTTCCCACCATGGTAGTGCTGACCTCTTTGCTCTTCTACCCTTAAAGAATGTCTTTGCCAGTTGGGCCACCATGATTGCTAATGTGAAGAATCAATCAGATCATTGTGTATGGGAAGAGCTCTCTACCTCCTCTTCATTGGCCTGTTGTGGAAAATAGCATCTGTGAACACCAGTGCCTGAGCTTCTTTTTACACCAGATTACCATTGCAACATTGCTATTTGTCTCCAACAGATGCAGGACCACATTTTTGCCATCCACTAGTGGTCCATTGACCCTTTCTCTAAGTGTCTCAACTCACTGCTGTCTTTCTGCTGTCTTGCCCTCCTGTCTGTATGAGAATGCCCTGTTTGGGAATAGTGCTTTACTATGGTATATAATGTTGTTGAAACCTATGGTTTCAAATCTCCAACTCCCAGGCCTAAGAAATTGTGCACAAGACCTTAAGTAAGATTGTAAGGGCAATTGAGAGGTGTTGGGGTAGAGTGTAGGGACAAAAGTGGAATTATCCCCAAATGGCCTAATAGTCAGTCTGCATTATTTGCCATATTGTCCATCTCCCAACTAGCTCCCCTGTTTCTATGTCTGCCAGAATATTCTGTTCTCATAATCTTACATACTATGTCTGATCAAACAGCTCATTACTCAGGACTCCTTTTCTTTCTCGAGTTGCACCACGTCCGTGCACAGCTTGATGCAACAACTTATTTACTCTTTAGTATAAAAGGGCTCATGGGTTGCTCCCATGGTTTGGAACTGCACCTGTCCATTCAGTCAACACTGGCAGCAGAACTGTTGTCCCAGTCTATAAGTGTCCCTATAAGTATCCCCAAATTTCTCTGCCAAGAAATTTGGAAGACAACTATCTGGCCCACTAATTGGAAGAGATCAATAGTTATGCCCATTCCAAAGAAAGGTGACCCAACAGAATGCGGAAATCATAAGACAATCTCTTTGATATCTCAAGCGAGTAAAGTTTTGCTAAAGGTAATACAGAAACGGCTACCATCATACAATGACAGAAAACTTCCAGAGGTTCAAGCTGGATTCAGAAGAGGCCGTGGAACGAGATATATCATTGCTGATGTCTGATGGATCTTGCCTGAAAGCAAAGTGCCAGAAGGATGTTTACCTGTGCTTTATTGACTATGCAAAGGCTTTCGATTGTGTGGATCATGACAAGCTATGGACAACATTGAGAAGTATGAGTATTCCAGAACACTTAATTGTACTTCTAAGAAATCTGTACCTAGACCAAGAAGCAGTTGTTCGAACAGAACATGGGAACACTGAATGTTTTAAAATTGGGAAAGGTGTGAGACAGGGTTGTATTCTTTCACCATATTTATTCAACCTGTATGCTGAGCAAATAATACGAGATGCTGGGTTCTATGAGGAAAAACGTGGCATCAGGATTGGAGGAAGACTTTTTAACAACCTGAGATATGCAGATGATCCAACCTTGCTTGCTGAAAGTGAAGAGGACTTGAAACATATACTGATGAAGATCAAAGAGCACAGCCTTCGATATGGATTACATTTTGATGTCTCGAAAACAAAAATCCTCACCACTGGACCAATAAACAACATTCTTATAAACGGAGAAAAGATTGAAGTTGTCAAGGACTTCATTCTTCTTGGATCAACTATCAACACTCATGGAAGCAGCAGTCAAGAGATCAGACGACGTATTGCATTGGACAAATCTGCTGCCCAGGAACTTTTTAAAGTATTGAAGAGCAGAGATGTCAGCTTGAGGACTAAGGTGCGCCTGACCCAAGCCATGGTGTTTTCTATAGCCTCATATGGATGCGAAAGCTGGACAGTGAATAAGGAAGACCGTAGTAGAATTGATGCCTTTGATTTATGGTGTTGGAGGAGAATACTGAAATTGCCATGGACTGCCAAAAGAACCAATAGATCTGTTTTGGAAGAAGTGCAGCCAGAGTGCTCCTTGGAGGCCAGGATGGCTAAGCTTCGTCTCTCATACTTTGGACATATTGTCCAGAGGAAACAGTCGCTGGAGAAGGATGTCATGCTGGGTAAGGTGGAGGGTCAGAGAAAAAGAGGAAGAGCCCTAACGAAATGGATTGGCCAGGTGACATCATTGATGGACTCAAGTGTGGCAGCGGTAGTGAGGTTGGCCCAGGATCGGACATTGTTTCGTTCTGCTGTGCATGGAGTCGCTATGAGTCGGTTCTGATTCGATGGCACCTGACAACAACAATAATGTCTTTCTGACATTCTCCTGCTCAATGTTTGGATATTTTGTTATACATCAAGTCAGTTCTAAGTCATAGCAACTCTGTATAGGAATTCCATGGAGTGACTGGTGAGTTTGAACTACTTAACTTGCAATTCAAACCAGCGATGCAGTCGAGATCTTATCAGTGCCAGACTACCACTAATTCAGTGGGTTTCTCCCTTTACTTAAACCCAAGCAAATGGTTTCAAAATTGACACAAATATACCAGTGATTATGAGAAGAACACAGGGCCAGGCAATATTTCTTTCTGTTGCAAATAAGGTCACCATGATTCAAAGTCAACTTTAAGTCAACTGACAATAACATAAATATATCAAAATTCTATAAAATGTCCAGAGCAAACATACAAGTATATTTTCCTAAATCAGTGAATAAAAATGATTCCTGGTATGTTTTATTACTCTAGTACCCTAGCTTTAAGGAGCCCTGGAAGCATAGTGAGTTATGAATTGGGTTGCTCACTGCAAAGTCAGCAGTTTTAACATCCCAGTGACTCCAGGGGGAAAAGATGAGGTTTTTTGATCCCATAAAGATTTACAGCTGATTCAGGATCCATATGAGTTAGAACTGACTCTATGCACATAGCAATTACCTCCATTATCCTAGCTATGAAGTTCTAATATGATGCTGTAGTGTAATCACTAGACTGATTACTGAAAGTTTGGCAGTTCAAACCCACTAGCTGTCCTCTAAAATATAAGGTCACTATGAGTCAGAAACTACTCAACAGCATATGACAACAACAGCCCTAGCTTTTCTTTACATTCTATTAGTCATTGTTTAAGAATTTCCTGGGTTGGGCATTTATTTAGTTAGACAAGGTGGAATGATGCTCTCAATGCTGCTGATGTTGTTGATGTCACTGAACTAGATCCATCTCGTTGTGACCTAGTGGATAACATAGCAAGATACTGCATGGTTCTGAGCCAAGTCTCATGCAAGGAGATGTTAATCAGTAATGCCTTAATTTGATCCTTTTTTTGTTGTTGTTTCTGAATGACTTTGGAGAAGCAATGGCATTGCTATAAGACTTAGCCATCAAGATAGCTAAGGAACGTATGCTAAAAATCAAAGCTGTAACCTAATTTAATTTTTTTACTGTTGTATTTAATAAAGAAAGTACCAAGAAGAAAGCATATAGTCTAATTTGAATTGTTTTTACATTTAATATTTTATGAAGAGCACTGCCTTATAGAACTTTTGTGATGATAGAAAAGCTCTTGCCTGTGCTATTCAATATGATAGCCAGTACTAGCCTAGCATTACTACTGTTTAAAAGACAACACAGTTCTAGAACATGAATTTAAATTGCATAAAATGTAAATTAAATGTTTTAGGAAATTATCCAGGTTCTTTTTTTTAATGAAGTCCAAGATTGTAATTTATCATGCTGCTATATTTTAACTACAAATAATACTGTCACTATTCTTGTTAATTTGAAATAGTAATTGTATATTTTTAAACTATAAAACTTTGTTCTCTTCACATACATTGGAATGATTATTTATTTCATCATCCTTCTTATGACTACATCTAACCAAGATGTTTTCCTTCAGTGGTAAAAATAGTAGGAAATCAAGTTACACTTTTTAAATACACTGTTTTAAAATTAAACCAATTTATTATCAAATACATAATTTTCAATATTAAATTTCTTACAAATGTAAGTGCAAAACATTATGTAAATTTGCCATGTATTTCTAGTGGGAAGATATCATTATTCTCAAATAGTGTATTTGCATAGTTTATTGTTGTTGTTGTTGCTAAGTGCCATCAAGTTGGTTACGACCCATAGTGACCCTGGATAGGGTTTCCGAGGAGCAGCTGGTGTGCTTGAACCTCCAACTTTGCAGTTCAAACAACTTTGCATAGTTTTATACTGAGAGTTGTTTAGTATATATTTTATTCCTTTAAAATTTTTGACCTGTTATTAGTGATAGTTCTTCTGAAAACTGAAGGCATAATTTTATAGCCTACCAGTTTAAAATATATTTTGATGAAGTATTTTGTAGGGGAGTTAGCGTCTGCATTCATATATTAGCACTTTGCATGTGCTATCGAATTTCTATTATAAACATTTCTTTTGAACAGACTGAACTACTGAAACCAGATTCTTACAGCGATCAATTTTGCCCATCTCTCCAATTCTTATTGCTTCTATTGTCACAACTTAAGAATTCATAATTTCCTTTTCACAGTAAGATAGCAACATTGCTTTCTCTTAATGCCTTTCTGTAGAAGGCAGATATATATTAGATAACACTGAGATTGGTTCATCTGTTCTCATCTCTTTTATATCCATTGCCTGTTCACCCTTGATAAAATAAATATAATTATCATACACCTTAGTCAGTAATAGAAACAGATTAGGTTTTCATACCAACAATCTATTCAGCTTTACAATGGCTTTTGCAAAGCCATAATTGACTATCTCTTTTTATGACCATATATAATGTGTTTTGGTTCAAGTTTCCCATATTATCTTTCTCCTGCATTTGCTACATGATATATTCTGAGTTAGAACTAGAATTATACTAAATCTTCACCACATGATACTGCATCCCAGTGCTTTTATATTCTCGGAATGCATTAATAAAATCCATAGCAGGTTTAAAATTCAATTTTTCTTCATCAATAGCAGCAGTGCATACTCAAAAATGGCAGGTAAAATCATGAAGAAACTGATTAAGAATTGGTATTTAATAGGGCTTAAATATAACAAAGCCAGAAGTGGAGCTTTATTTCATTTCCTGTTGCCCAGCTACTCATAGAAACCTTGCATGCAGTCTAAGAAGTGCATAAATTGTTGGACAACTGTGACATGATTTAAGCAAAATTCAGAGATACTAAAATAATATTACTTTATAAAGAAAATGTTAAAACAGGTCAATAAATATTTTTAAATATAGGCTACTCTCAATGATAATTCTAGTTCATTAAGCTTTTCCATTCATTATCAATGCATTGTCATTTATTTAATCATGTAAGATTAAATTATTGTATTTTAAACTATCAGGAATTTGGAAAAGAAAAAGAACAGCATGAAAATAAAAATAAAATATAGAATAAATTAGTTAAATAAAATGTCAGAAAATTACATAAACAAGCAGGTAGTCATTAGAACAGAACAAGAGAATACTGAATGGTTTAAAATTAGGAAAGGTGTATAACAGGGTTCTATCCTTCCACCATATATATTCAATATTTATGCTGAGCAAATAATCCAAGGAACTGAATTACATAAAGCAAAATATGACAACAGTATTGGAGGAAGACTAATTCACAACCTGTGATATGCAGATGACACAATCTAACTAGCTTGACATAAAGAAGACTTCAAATATGGAAAAAAGAAAAAAGAAAGACTATAGCATTCAGTAATGATTGTATATCAATACATTTAAAGAAAACAACATCATCACAACTGAACTAATAATAACATCAGAATGAATGGGAATGGATGTTGTTGTTCTTGTTAAAGTGCTGACTCATAATGACCTTATGCAAAACTGAATGAAACTATGCTAGGTCCGGTGCTATCCTCACAATCATTGCTACACTCCAGTCCATTGCTGCTGCCACTGTGACAATACAAATATTGGGGTCTTCCTCTTTGTCACTGATCCCACAACTTACCAAGCAAGATGTCCTTCTCCAGGGACTAGTTCCTCCTGGCAATCTGTCTGAATAATGAGAGAAGAACTCTTCATATTCCTGGCTTCTAAGAAGCAAATCTCCCAACACAGATTTGATTGTTATTGAGCATGTTTTTCCCTTTCCGTTTTCTGGCTCCAAGTCTTTGCACATTTCATTGTAATAATTAAGTTTGTCTTCTCAAGCTGCTCTTTGAACTTTTCTTTTCATATCTTTTACCTCCTCATTTTTTTCTATTTGCTTTGACATCTATATGCTGGAAACCAAGTTTAAGAGTCTCTTCTGACATATATTTGGGTCTTTTTCTTCCATCTTGTCTTTTTAAGTTTTGTTTTCTTCTCGTATAATGTTCTTGATGTCATTAAACAACACTTCTGGCCTTTGATCATTAATGTCTAAAGCATCAAAACTGTTCTTGAGATGCTGTCTGAATTCTGGTGGGAAATGTTCAAGATTATATTTTGGCTCTCATGAACTTGTTTTAATTTCCGTCAGCTTCAGTTTGAACTTGCAAATGAGCAATTGATAATCTGTTCCACATTCTGTTCCTTGCTTGGTTTTGGCTGGTGATATCTATGTTTTCCACAATCACTTTCCATAGATGTAGTTATTTGATTTTTGTGTGTTGCATCTGGAAATCTCCATGTATATAGTCATAGTTAATATCGTTGAAAAAGGTTTTTGCAATGAAAAGACATTGGTTTTGCAAATTCTATCATACAGTCCACAGCATTGTTTATGTCGCCAAGGTCTTGTTTTTCAACTATTGACTCTTTTTCTTTGTTTCCAACCTTTGCATTCCAGTTACTAGCAATTATTAATACATTGTGTTTGCATGTTTGATAAATTTTAGATTGAAAAAGTTAGTAGAATATTTCAAATTCATAATCACTGACTTTAGTGGTTAGTGCATTAATTTGAATAATAGTGGTATTAATGGGTTTTCCTTATAGGCAGAGGGATATTGTCATAAAACAGACAACATTGTACTTCAAGATAGATCTTAAGATGCTCTTTTTGATAATTAATGTGATGCTATTTCTCTTCATTTTTTCATTTCCAACATAATAAACCATATAATTTTCAGATTCCAAAAAGTCAATGCCAATACACTTCAGCTCACTAATGCATAGGATATTGATCTTTATGCATTCCATTTCATAATAGAAAAGGTCGAAGTGGTAAAGTCCTTCATTTTGTTTAGATCCACAGTTAATGCTCATGGAAACAGCACTCAAGAAATAAAATGATGGAATCAGCTTATTGCATGATGGAGAACATGGCAAATACAATGCCCAGACCCTCTACAGCAAAGATATGAGAAACCATATGAAACATACACAGATGAAAATCCTGGAATACTGAACTTCAAAAGTAAATTTACAGAAGTGGATTGAATTCTTGTTGAGAGGAAAAACAGCAGGACAGTGATAGAGAAGGAATGTCTGCTGATCATTCAACCTGATGCAATAAGATCATTTCAAATGTTTGTGATCAGCTTTGGCAAAAGAAGGTGGCATGGCAAAACAAATTCATAAGGTGACTGGAAAGGTGACATTTCTCCCACCTGCTACCTGCTTCCCTGATGACCAGAGGTGTGATCCACTCCCATTATCATCCACCTCAAGCACAGAACCTTCTCTTTGAGAGTTCCGAGCTTTGTGGTTGTGAACCATTTCAGTGTAAAGCAGTGGATGGCTGGGCTATTTTGGTGCCTGGATTCAGGCCAGTTTGGCTCCAGATCTCCATATACTGGAAAGCTAGCAGATCTGCATTTGTCTAGCAGAAAATCTCATAACCAGCAACCTGTCCCCAGGTGACCTGTGACCCTAGAAGGCACTTAAAGCAGCTCCAATAAATTCTTCCACAAACTATTTCCAGATTGAGTGCCCTGAGCATAGATAACACCTAGGATAATTGAGACTCCATGTAGAGTCAGGAACTCTGGTTTCACATCCCTCATGTACTCACCTCATAAATTCCTTGATTGGCAGGAGACGCCTAAATTTTTATCTCTGGGTCCAGCAGCTGCATTCTGTTTTGTTTAGTTTTGCTATTGTTTTTGTTATTATCATTTTTTTTTTATTTGTTTGTTTTTGTTTATGTTTTCCTCTCCTTCTTGATTCATTCCCTTGAATTTTCTAATTTTAAAATTTCTTCATTTTATATGCTTTCTTATTTTTCCCATATAGAACTCCACTTTTTGTCCCTCTTTTCTATTTTAAGATGTTATATTCTTCTTGTTTTTATTTTTCTGGGTGGTTTTTGCATTTAATTTTCTCTTCATTATTTCCTCTTTTCATTTTTGGTACCTTGTTTGCTTATTTTGTTTTGTTTACTTATGTGTGTTGGAGGGATTTTCTCCTCTTTTATGGAGGCAGCAGTATTGCTCTTACAGCCCAACCACAACTGTGTCTTCTGCAGCTCCATCCACTAGAAAAGAGCCATTACCAGCTTCTATACCACCTGACAATAATAGAGAGCAGCCAATACCAGTCAAACTCACCCTAAACTGAGGTGTATGAACAACCAAGAGAGAATGGTGTTTGTGCTTCCATTCTATCTATAACTACACCAACATGAAACAGTTGGGGAGAGCCTATGAATACATCAATTACAATGATCAATTAAATACAAATATGAAAGCACCACAATGCCCTAAACACAGCAGACAATTTTAGCTAATACAAACAAACAAGAGAGAATGGCTCAAACAAATAAACAAAATGCAGAGGTAGAAAATGTTTCTGTGTAAAAATAGGTAATAGAACTATCTGAAAAAGAATTTAAAAGAGTGATATTTAGGTACCTTCAAAGGATTGACAGAAAGTTCATAGAGAACAAGAACACAGAAAACAAATTAGGAAAATTCAGGAAAATACTACAAGAAAAAACAGACAAAATAAGCACAAATTTTGAAATAATACACAATCTGTAATTAGAAATCCAGAATTTTAATAGTAAAATTTTAAAAATTGACAATACATTAAATGGACAAAGCAGTAGATTTGAAACAATGAAAGTGATAACTAATGAAGACAATATCTCAATACTAGTGTGCTAGAAGAACAATCAGAAAAAAGAATGAAAATATCCAAAGAAAGCTTAAGTGTTATATGAGACATGATGATGAGGAAAAACATAGGTGATTGTATTTCCAGACAAGAAGAGATGATAAAAAGCACAGAGAAAATTGTTGAAGAGTGGTTGGAAGAAAATTTCCCTAACATCATTAAAAATGGTTAGTTAAACATACAGGAAACTGAATGAACCCCAAACAAGAAAGATCCCAAAATAAAATCACCAAGACATATTATAATCAAACTTTACAAAACCAAAGACAAGGAAAAATTGTCAGAGAAGCTATGGAAAAACAAAATGTTTCCTACAAAGTCAACCAGTAAAACTAAGCTCTGATTTCTCAGCCGAAAGGATTCAGGCAGGAAGACAAACTATGAAAGGAAAAAAAAATTCCAACTAAGAATCATATACCTAACAACATCGTCCTTCTAATTCAACAGAAATTAAGACATTTCTAGATAAACAGAAATTAAAGGAAGCTGTAATAGCTAGCCCAACTTTACAAAAAAATGCTAATGGGTGTTCATTGGATTAAGAACAGAAAACATTAGACAAAAAGTTGAGACTAACATACATGACGACACCACTCAGAACTCAATACAGCCATAGTAGTATTTAAAATAAACCAAACCTAACTGAACATTTTGACATATCAATTTATAATTAAGACAACTACAAAGCAAAAACAAGGAATAGTGTAGATACAGAATTTCTTAAAGGTGAGAAACTCAATTTAAAAATAAAACAGATTTTTAAACAGGCAAAGAAAATTAATATCTTGACATCAAAATAATAAAAAGGAAAATCAGAAATATTTAGTAAACATTAACAGGGAATAAATGAAAATGAAAGGAAATCCCATAGGGGAAAAAATGAACTCAGTGAAGAAATTAAGAGGAACAAAGAAACCAATAGCACCACAATAAACATACAGCAAAATAGCAGCAATCAATTAACACCTATTAATAATTAGACTGAATATAAATGGTTTAAATGTACCAGTAAAGAGATACAGGGAGCTGAATGGATAAGAAAATAACATCCTTCAAAATGCTGTCTATAAGAGATAACACAAAGATGTAGACAACCTAACTAACGATTAATGGAAGAATGGTTAAACAATCTTTGGTACATACACATACATAATGGAATACTACACAACCCTGAAGAATTATGATAGATCTGCAAAACTCACAACATGAATTAACCTGGAGGACATTATGCTTAGTGAAATTAGTAAATCATAAAGGACAAGTATTGTTTGAGATGGATATTGTAAAACATTTAATAAAGATTTTGAAAAAGAAAATATGATGGTTACAGGGGGTAGAAAGGAGGAGATATCATTCAAAGGGTATCATTCATGTTAACATGAGTCACAGGGCAGGCCACATACAACAAAAGGGAGGTTTTCAGAAATAAGATTAGGGTAGCAGGAGACACAGCGGGGAATGCAATAGCTAAAGTCAATAGTAGGAAATACTCTCAACTGCTCTTACATGGAGGGGATTTCAATTACTGTATTGAAACAAAGTATATGATTTGATGGATGCAAATCTGATGACCTGCTCTGTAAACCTTCACTCAGTTGATAAAAATTTTAAAAAGAACATATTGTATTAGCAAATTTTCTACAAAAGACCTCATTCAAGTGTTAAACAGCAAATATACCCACTTTGAGAACATAGGTTTACACGACATAATATGGTATTTCCAGTTACCTTATATGCAAGTGAAAGTTGAACAATGAATAAAGAAGAACAGAGAAGAATCTATGCATTTGAATTATGATGTTGAACTACCATTGACTACCAGAAGAGCAAACAAATATGTCTTGTAAGAATTACAGTCAGAATGTTCCTTAGCATGGAGAGCAAGTTTAGCTCTCATATTTTGGACATGTTCTCAAGAGTGACCTGTCTATGAAGAAAGATATCATGTTCAATAAAGTGGGTGCTGTTGTTGTTGTCAGGTGCCATCGAGTTGGAACCGCCTCATAGTGACCCCATGCACAGCAGAACAAAACAAAATGTCTGATCCTGGGCCAACCTCACTACCGCTGCCATACTTGACACCAACAATGATGCCACCTGGCCGATCCATCTCGTTGGGGGTCTTCCTCTTTTTCTCTGACCCTCCATCTTACCCAGCATGACATCCTTCTCCAGCTACTGTTCCCTCCTGACAATATGTTCAAAGTATGAGAGACGAAGCTTAGCCATCCTGGCCTCCAAGAAGCACTCTGGCTGCACTTCTTCCAAAACGGATCTATTGGTTCTTTTGGCAATCCATGGCACTTTTAGTATTCTCCTCCAACACCACAATTCAAAGGCATCAATTCTTCTACGATCTTCCTTATTCACTGTCCAGCTTTCGCATCCATATGATGTTATTGAAAATACCGTGGCTTGGGTAAGGTGCACCTTAGTCCTCAAGGTGACATCTTTGCTCTTCAACATTTTAAAAAAGTTCCTGTGCAGAAGATTTGCCTAGTGAAATATGTCATCTGATCTCTTGACTGCTGCTTCCGTGAATATTGATAGTTGATCCAAGAAGAATGAAGTCCTTGACAACTTCAATCTTTTCTCCGTTGATAAGAATATTGTTTACTGGTCCAGTGGTGAGGATTTTTGTTTTCTTGACATTGAGATGTAATCCATATCGAAGGCCGTGCTCTTTGATCTTCATCAGTAAATGTTTCAAGTCCCCTTCACTTTCAGCAAGCAAGGTTGTATCATCTGCATATAGCAGGTTGTTAATGAATCTTCCTCCAATCCTGATGCCACATTTTTCTTCATAGAACCCAGCTTCTCGTATTATTTGCTCAGCATACAGGTTGAATAAGTATGGTGAAAGAACACAACCTTGTCGCACACTTTTCCCAATTTTAAAAGCTCTCACTGAAGCACTCCAATAAAGTGGATGGTCAGCAATAAAGAGAAGAACCCCACTGAGACTGACAAAGACAGTGTCATGAGCCATGAGTTTAAACAACAATTGTGAGGATGGCTCAAGACCAGATGGTATTGCATTATTAACAACAACAGAAGTTCCCAAACTGGATTTTAATTTTACACTAACTCCACAATTATTGTTCTATGCAGGGATCACATTGATTCTTTTAAAGAACAAGACATATGTGTCTGGTTTTACAAAACTCCCCATTTTACTCAGAAGGAAGACAGAAGTTCTTCTCATGAACCATACTTTTCAAACATTTTTTCTTTGGCTATTGGTTTAACATTGAATCCAATTTTCCTGCATTTCATTTACTGAAATTCTGAGTAAGTTTTTCACGTAAATCAGTAATCTTATTTTGCTTATAATCAAGTTCTCTGTGTTAGTGTCTTCTAATCAGAAAATAATTTGCAAGTTACCTGCTAACTTACAGAAGAATGTTCCACAAGCATTCTTCTCTTATTTTGGTTGTTGTTACTTATCTTAGAATTCATTTCAACTTGTGGTGACCCCATTTGTCCTGACTAGAACACCTCCAAACAGTTTTCCCTTGAAAATATTTTTATGTGATCGCTCAAAAACAGATTGTCAGGTTTGCTTTTGGCTTCTTCAAAGTCTATTCAAAGTGCCACATATTGATCATTGTTGGTGGTTGTTATGTACCGTGGAGTTAGTTCCAACTCCTAGCTACACTGTATATATTTTCTGAGGCTGTAAAACTTTATTGGAGTAGAAAGCTTCATCTTTCTTCCAAGGAACAGCTAATAGTTTCCAATTTCTAACCTTAAGGTTAGCAGCCTGACTTGTAACCATTATATTACCGGAGCTCCTTTTTTTTCCCCTGCCAATGTACACCCAGAATTTAAAACCATAATTAAGTGTGATTAGCACAAACATAGCAAATAATGAATGAATGTTTATATCACATGTGGAGAATATTCATTTCAATATACAGTTAAAGAAATTGAGAAAAGTTTCTAAAACAGTTTGTCCTCAATCTGGGACACATATTAATAGTATAAAAATTTAATACATCCTGATATTTGTATGTTTAACATAAAATTCTGCATTCTTCAGCAGCTTCTATTTACGTGCATTGAAGAAATGCATTTTGAAGTGCACCATGCAGTCAGGGAAAAGGAAATAAAGGTATGTTTTTGTTGCTGTTTTTCCAAAATTGTGAAATGATGTCAGGAGTCTATAAGCAAAGGAGTGTCAGTTAATTGGTAGTGAGAAGCATCATTTCACAACTGGGTGTTTTTCTTGCTTGGGATAATTCTCAGGCATTCAAGAAATTATGACAAAGGTGTAGTTGAATATCATGGTTTTGTGAACAGTTTATTAAAATATGCATGATTTTACATAGAATTCTGAAGAAACTGAAGAAGTCCAGAT
>NW_006408743.1:4768819-4771364 GCF_000296735.1 Chrysochloris asiatica | reverse complement strand
TGATATTGTTGTTGCTAAATGCTGTTGATTTGGTTCTGACTCATAGTGACCCTGTATAGGAAAGCTGAGGAGCAGCTGGTGAGCTTGAACCACTGTCCTTGTGGTTTAAACCAACCTTGCAGTTCAGCTTATTAACCCACAGTGCCATGAGTGCTAGTTAATATGACTGTTTTTAAAATACATGCACACACATGAAGAAATTGAAGATTTTAAAAAACATCTATAGTCTGAAATTGATCAAACAAGCAATCAAGTTGCATTGATAATTACTGGAATTCAAAGTTATGAACAAAGAAAATCAGCTGATTGGAAAATACGGCATTGAGGATAGAAAGGTCTCCAAAGGTTGCGTGATATAATTTTGCAAGATTAACAGCTTAATCATTGCAAATACCATTTTTATGGTATCTGCAAGTGAACTTTGATAGATGGAATGCACCAGAAACATTATCGACTGCTTCTATTTGAAGAGATGAAGAAAGAGTTTAAAACAAGACAAAGGGTGAACTGTGCTAGTTCATATTGAAGCTGAAGAAAATTAAAGTGAGTTAATGGGAATAAAAATACAGCATTGACTATATTCCAGCTTAATTTAAAGAGTACTTTAAGAATAGATTTTAGACATTGAACAGTAATGACTGAAGACCAGACGAGTTGTCGGAAAACATGAAACACATACTACATGAACAAACCAAAATGTGGTTTAAAGGACAGGAAAGAAAGAAAAGGCCAAAATGGATGTCTCAAGAAACTCTGAAACTTACTCTTGAAGACACAATAGCTTAAGTGAAAGGAAGAAATTGTAAAGTAAAAGAGCTTACTAGAAGGTTTCAAAGGCAACTCAAGAGACAAAGTAAATATTATGAATAGGCAAAGATCTGGATTTAGAACAACAAAAGAGAAGAATATATTCAGCATTTCTTAAGATGAAAAAAAATGAAGAAAAAATTAAATCCTAAAGTTGCAATATTGAAGCATTGTTTGTATTCAAAATATTGACCAACACAGTAAGCAGCAAAAGAAAATGAAAAGAATACAGAGTAACTGAAAAAAAAAAAAAAAATTTGTCTACATTCAATCATTTCAAGAGGTTGCTATTGTTGTTAAATGCTACCAAATCCACTCTGACTCATAGCAACACTATAGGATTTCTGAGAATCAGCTGGTGGGTTTGAACTGGTGACCTTATGGTTTGCAGTCCAGTGATGATCTTACAGGATGACACCAGAAGTAGCATATGATAATTTTTTTAAAAATCATATTAAAAGAAATACAAGTGGAACTAAAAATATTTATGAATAATTGACAAATTACCAATTGAATATTCCATCAACTGGATAAAGCAGTGAAGAAGCATACTTGTCAATGTCAGAAAATGCATAAGATAGTTCCTTGGTCAACTGACTGGAAGAGAACCGTATTCATACCATTCCAAAGAAAGGCGATCCATCAGAATTAAGAAATTTTCTGACATTATCATTAATATCATACAAAAAAAAATTGCTGAAAATATTTTGAAAAGTGTTGAAGCAGTACCTTGGCAGGGAACTAGTAGAAGTTCAAACTGGATTAAGAAGAGGATACAGGATAAGGGCTCTAATCACTGATATTACATTAATCTTGTATGAAAGCAGAAAAAAACAAAGACATGGGTACATATTATTCATTGACAATGCAAAGACATTTGACCAGCTGGATCACAGGAAATTATGATTCATGTTCTAAAGAATAAAAACTCCAGAAAACTCAATAGTGCTTATGTGGACCCTGTAGTTAAACCAAGAGGTAATTGCTTGAAAAGGACAAGAGGAGACTGCATGGTTTCAAATTAAGAAAGGTGAGCTCTGTAATCATATGTCATATTTATTTAATCTCTATGCTAAATAAATAAGACAAGAAGATGGACTATGTTAAAAAGACAGCATCATCAGGTTGGAGGAAGACTCCGAAACAACCTGCATTTTGAAGAATACACAACCCTGCTTATTAAAACTGTAGAGAATTTGAAGTACTTATTAATGAAGATAAGACTACAGCCTCCAGGATGGCTTACACCTTAACATAAAGAAAACAAAAATCCTCACAATAGAACCAACAAATTACCAAATGATAAACAAAAGAGGAATGGAACTATCTATTTTATTTTACTCGACTTCACAATCAATATCTGGAAGCATCCAGCAGTCACGAAGTAAAATGGCATATTTCATTGAGAGAAATGCTTCAAACAAACTCTTTGATGTGTTCAAAGCAAAGATGTTACTTTGAAGAGTAAGGTGGACCTGACCTAAGTCATGGCATTTCTAATAGTTCATATGCATATGAAAGTTAGATAATCCTTTGAATTATGGAGTTGGCAAAGAGCATTAAATTTACCAATGATTGCAAGAAAAATGAACATAATCTATATTAGAAGTACAGCCAGAAATTTCCTTAGAACTTAGAATGGTGAGACTTCATCACATGTTCTTTAGGCATGCAATAGAGACCAGCTCCTGAAGAAGGGTATCTTGCTTGTTGGAAGGTTAGCAAAAAAAAAAAAAAA
>NW_006408743.1:4758296-4768462 GCF_000296735.1 Chrysochloris asiatica | reverse complement strand
TGAAAAATGGAACAATATACTTTTGTATGGGTACATGCACATGGGCAGGATTGCCTAGAAAAATGTTGTAATACCAGGATTCCTATATATCCTATAGCAACACACCAGAATATATACGTATACATATATACAAAGGCTGGTGTCTCTGTAGGATAAGCATTAGACTGTTAACTACCAGGTCGGTGGTTTGAGCCTACAGCCACTTTTCAGGAGAAAGAAGAGACTTTTTGCTCCTGCGAATATTTCCAGCTTGAGAAACATTACGCAAGGTTACTATGAATCAGAACCAAGTTGACGATACTTAATAAACAACATTTATTTATTCCAAGGAAATGTGATAAAGCAAAAGTTCACTTTGTACCTGGATTCTGATTATTTAGACTAGTTGGTGTCATGTGGGAAGGACATGTTTAATTATGGTACATAACAGAAAAGAACACTCAAAGAGATTGAGAATGAGGCACATTGCTTTATATGGAATGATTAATCCAAGATTCACTATAAAATTGCTTGTTATGTTCACAAAGAAAAACTACTAAGGCACTAAGAAGCAAATACAGAAGTTTGGCATTATTGATGCCAAGGAGTATAGACTTAAATTTGGGGTGCAAATGCCGTGTGAAGAAAGTTTGCATGTATTTTTGTGGAATTAATCCAGGTTGAAACTTAAGGGACTGGGTGGGATTCACTACCTTAGTTTGCAATAAAAAGGAATATATTCTAACTCCAGTATGGTACCAAACTATTTTAATTACCTCATAATACCAAAATAAAACCTGTCTTGTATAAACAATATTTTAGCAAAGGTGAATCATGTAACATATCTACTTCTTAAAATTTTTCATACTTATTACCTGTAAAAGCAGGGAAACTAACTTATTTCTGTTAAATTAGCCCAGGTAGATGTTTTAGGCAAAAGGATTCACTACTTCAATTAACATTAAATTGAAGAGCTATTTTCTGATAGTTCTAAGGTCATTATTTCTCTGTGTAAAGACCACCCTGGAAGATTATTACCCATTCAAGAAAGAATAAATAGGCAAACAAACAAAAAAACAGCAGAGTACCTATGAAAAATATTCTCACAATGGGGCTCTTGACCAGAAATTGATATTTAACTGGATGAACAAATTTTGAAAATTATTTAGTACAGAGTTCACAGAACACTTCAGCAAACAAATGTTCTGATATTTCAACATATAATAAAATTTTAACACTGTTGCACGATAGAAAAGATAGCAGGGGAATACAAGAAATATATCATAACAATAGGGAAATTACAAAGCTAAAGCTTTGAATATCATGCATAATACTGAAGCTAGCACTGATCTTGTGAAAACAACATATATTTTTGCAAAGAACAACAAAATTATGTGTCTGTTTCATAAAATTTATGAGTCAGTCTATATAAACAGAGAAACTCAGACATTAGCTTAAAAAGAAAAGAATTTGGGTTAATATTGTATTCAGAAATTTGTAATATTTGTTCAGTTAATTATGCTGAACAATTGAATAACTAGATATTCCATGAAGAAATATCTATTGTCTTTGTTTTCTGCAACAGAAAAAATGTAGACAGTTTACTAATATTTTTATAAGATTTGATTAAGATTAGTGGACATTTTGGCAAATTATATGTTTGCATTAGAACTAGAGATAGCATCATTAACAACCTGTAATATGCAGATGATATAACTTTTCTTATTAGAAACAATGAGCACTTAAATACTTACTGATGAAGATCAAAGACCATCTAGCCTTCATTAGGGATTGTACCTCAATACATTAAAAAACAACAACAAAAACCTCACAACTACACAAGAAGGGGGGAAAAAAAAACTTCACAACTGAATAAAAGAAAAATAAATAATAGCATCATGAAAAATGGAGAAAAATTTGACTCTGGCAAAGACTTCATTTTGCTTGGATCAACAATCTCAAGGAAGCAGAAATCAAATGATATATTGCAATGTGCAAATCAGTTGCAAAAGACCTCTCTAAAGTGCTTAAGATAAAAAATAACAGTTTGAGAAGTAAGACACATCTGACCCAATATATTGTATTTTCAGTTGCCTCATAAACAGTGAAAGTTGGGCAACAAATAAGGAAGACTGTACAGGAATTGATACATTTTAGTAATTCTGTTGGAGAGAAATAACAAAGAAGAACAAAGAGCCAGAATGCTCCTTAGAAGCCGGTGTGATTAAACTTTGTTTCATATACTTTGGGTCTATTATCAGGAGGAACCAATCTCTGAAGAAGGACATCATGCTTGGTAAAATTGAGAGACCACAAGAAATAAAATAAAAATGAAGGTGCCCAATGAGATGGACTGACACAGTGGTTAAAAACAATGGATTCAAATGTAACAATACTTGTGAGAATGGTGCAGGACTAGGCAATGTCAAGTTTCAGGGTGCATAAATTTTACTAAATGTCAGAACTGACTTGATGATATCTAATTGCATAGATAAAAAGAGTTGCTTAGACATCTACACTCCTGTAGTATTAAACATCCTACAATATTCAGTAATTTACAACATGTATAAATAATACATTTTGCTGAAAATAATTAAAAAATGGTTACAGAAGAAACCTTGGAATATAATTGATGGTATCAGATATCATAACCACAGTGGATACTAGTAAGATTTTTTTAAATGTTTTATTGTGAATTATGTAATAGTTTACATGAGAGAACATTAGTTTTACATTCATCCTTTTGTATATCATTTCATTGTCATGGTTACAATCTCCTCCAGGCATAATCAACCAACCAAAGGGTATACTCTGCAAGCCTTCCCCCTGGTCATCAGCAAAGAGCCTCTCTCCCTCTTGGGGTCTAGAGTCCTCAGCCATTCCCTCTCTCCACGTCATCATCTCTGCCTTCATCTCTGGTATCACTGCTTCTCTGGGTAAGGTCCTGAACTCTGCTCTTCTCCTTGATGGTCTCAGGGACCTCTGCGCCTGGACTGCAGAGTCAACCACTTCTCTCATTTTGCTTCAAAATGTCTACCTTTACATTTACAGCGCTCACAGTCAGTCCTGATAGCAAATATTCACTATTGTGCCGCATGAGAACTATCCCCATCTCCTTTCATCAGCTATGCCCAGACAGATTGGACACTTCTCAATGGAGAGTCTACCTTCCTCCGCACCCTTTGGATCTAGGCTCCCTCTTGAAAGCTTGTAAGCCAGTCACATCTTGCCTTTGTAGCCACCCATTTTGGGTAGCCAATGCCTAACTTGCCCATCCCTGTCTACCCTGTGTATTGAGGGGGTGGGAATGATCCTTGCTGTAAAGATTTGTTCCCTCTTTTGAGCTACTGCATTCATAGGTGTAGGTCAAGTGCATCAAATTGTATCAGATTACTCTCTTTTTCTTCTTCTTTCTTCTTCTAGTTGAATTCTAATCACTCAGCCATTGAAGCCACCAGTAAGATGTTAATCTGTGTATTATTGACTATATGAAGGTATTTGACTATGTGGCTCATAACAAACTATGGACAACATTGCAAAGATTGGAAGTTACAGAACACTCAATTGTGCTCATTATGTGCATGTACATATACCAAGAGATAGTCCTGTGAACTGAGTGACTTAAAATCAGAAAAGGTGTGTGCCAGGCTTGTGTGCTTCAAAATACTTGTTCAACTGTATTTTAAACACATAAGCAGTCAACCTGGACTATATGAAGAAAAATATGCCATCAGGACTGAAAGAATATATTTTAACAATGTGTTATTTTCAAAAAAATTCTACTTGCTTGCTGAAAGTGAAGAGGACATGAACACATACTGTTGAAAATCAAAAACTACATCCGTCAGTATGAATTACACCTTACCTAAACATAAAGAAACCAACCACCTTCACAACAGGACCACAGAGCCGCATCAGGGTAAACAGAAATGTTTCAAATTCTCAAGGATTCTATTGTACTTGGATTCACAATCAATGCCAGTGGAAGCAGCTGTCAAGCAATCAAAGGACATATTGCATTGAGTAAATATGCTACAAAACTGTCTTGTGAAATTGTGAAAAAACAAAGGTGTCTCTGAGGATTAAGTTGGGCTTGACTTGAATCATGATATTTTCACTCACTCCATATGCATGTGAAAGCTGGAAAATGAATAAGGGATACTGAATATGAAATGATTCCTTTGAATTGTGGTGTTTGCAAAGAATATTGAATACACCATCGACTGCCAGAAAAAGGAGCAAAGCTGTCTTGGAAGAAGGGAAGCCAGAATACTTTCTAGAAAAGGCCATGTTGCTGTTGTTGTTAAGTGCCCTCACGTCAGTCCTGACTCACTAGAGACTCTGTGCTGGGTTTTGAAAGAGCAGCTGGTGTGTTTGAACTACAGAACTTGTTTTGCAGTCCAATACTGATCCTATAGCACCACGCCAAGAGTCTTGTTGTTGTAGCTGCCATCAAGTCAATACAAACTCATACAGACCTTATGCATAACAAAGCGAAACACTGCCTGGTCCTGAGCCAACCTCACAATCATTTCTATGCCTGAGAGTGTTATTGCTGCCACTGTGCCAAACAATCTTGTTGGAGATTTTCCTCTTTTTCACCAATGCTTCACTATACCAAACATGATGTCTTTCTCCAGAGACTGGTCTCTCCTGATAATATGTCCAAAATACAAGAGTCAAAGTCTGGCCATCCTGACTTCCAAGGAGCACTCTGACTGTACTTCTTTCAATATGGATCTGTTTGTCCTTTTGGCAGTCTGTGGTACTTTCAGTATTCTCCTCCAAAACTATAAATCAAATGCATAAATTCTTCTATGGTCTTCCTTATTCACTGTCTAACTTTTGCATGCATGTGATATTATTGAAAATACCATGAATTGGGTCAGGCACTTCTTAGTTATCAGACTGACATCTTTATTATTCAACACTTTAAGGAATTCTTGTGCAGCAGATTTGTCTAACCAAAACTTTGTTTGATTTCTTTACTGCTGCTTCCAGGAATGTTGATGGTGGATTTGAGCAAAAGGCAGTCTTTGATAACTTCAAGATTTTCTCCATTTATATGGAGGTTGCTTATTGGTCCAGGGGTGAGAATTTGTTGTTTTTTGTTTTATTTTTTATTTTGAGATGCAACCCATACTGAAGGCTGTGATCTTTGATCTTCATCAGTAAATGTTTAAAGTCCTCAGGGTTGTATCATCTGCACATTGCAGATTTTTTATGAGTCTTTCTCCAATCCTGACGCCCCATTTTTCTCCATATAATCTAGCTTCTTGGATTATTTGCTCAGCAGACCGAGAGAATAGACATATATAGAGAATACAACCCTGGCGAACACATTAACTAATTTTAAACAATTAAATGTTCCTTGTTCTTTTCAACAACTGTTTCTTGGTCTATGTAGATGATCCTCAGGAGCACAAATAAGTGTTACAGAATATTCATTCTTCACAATGTTTACCACAGTTTGTCAAGTTCCACAGAATAGAATGCTTGTACATGTCAATAAAGCAAAGGTAAACATCTTTCTGGTATTCTTTGCTTTTCAGCCAAGATCTATCTGATGTCAGCAATGGTATCCCTCATCCCATGTCCTATTTTGAATCTTATTTGAACCTCTGGAAGTTCACTGTCAATGTATGGTTGCAGCTATTTTAGTAATATTTTTAGTAAAACTTTACTTGCATGGGATATCAGTGATACTGTCTGATGATTTCCACATTCCATAAGATCACCCCTCTTTGGAATGGGCACAAATATAGATCTCTTCCAGTCAGTTGGCCATGTCTTCTTAATTTCTTTGCATAGATGAGTGAGTGCCTCCAGTGCTGCATTAGTTTTTTGAAAGATTTCAATTTGTATTCCATCAATTCCCAGTGTCTTATTCTTTGCCAATGCCTTCAATGCACCTTGTGCTTCTTCCTTCTGGATCATTGGCTATTGATTATTTGCTGATTCTTGAAATGTTTGAAGATCAACTATTTCTTTTTGGTACTGTGACTCTGTATATTTCTTCCATCTTCTTTTGATGGTTATTATATTGTTTAATACTTTGCCTACACAAATCTTCAATACTGCTAGTCGAGGATTGAGTTTTTTCTTCAGTTTCCTCAGTTTGAGGAATGCTGAGCATGTTCTTCCCTTTTGATTTTCTAACTCCAGTTCTTTGCATATTTTGTTATAATATTTGACTTTTCTTCTCGAGATGATCTTTGAAATTTTCTTTCAGCTCTTGTATCTCCTCATTTCTTCCATTTCCCTTAGCATCTCTGCTCTGGAGAGCATGTTTCAGAGTCTCTTCTGACTTCCATTCTGGTCTTTTCCTTCTCTCTTGTCTTCTTAATGAATTTTTGCTTTCTTCTTGTATGATGTTCTTGATGTCATCCCACAACTTTTCTTGTCTTCTGTCTTCAGTGTCTAATACATCAAATGTGTTCTTCAGATGATCTCTAAATTCAGGTGGGATATGTTTAAGGTCATATTTTGGCTCTTGTGGACTTATTTCAGTTTTCTTTAGCATCAGCCTGAATTTGCATATGAGTAATGAATGGTCTGTCCCACGGTCTGCACATGGCCTTGTTTTGCCTGATGATATGGAGTTATTCCATTGTCTCTTTCCACAGGTGTAGTCAACTTGATTTCTGTGTATTCCATCTGCTGAGGTTCATATATATAGTCATCTTAAAAAAAAAAAAGGTATTTGCAATGAAGAAGTCACTGGTCTTGCAAAATTCTATCATGTGATCGCCAACATAATTTCTGTCACTAAGACCATATTTCCCAGTTACTGATTCTTCCTCCTTGTTTCCAACTTTTGCATTCCAATTACCAGTAATTATAATAAATCTTGATTGAACATTTGATCAATTTTAGACTGAAGAAGTTGGTAAAATTCTTCTTTTTCATCCTCATTGGCATTATTTGTTGGTGTGTAAATTTGGATAGTAGTGATATTAACTGGTCTTTCCTTTAAGCATATGGATATTCTCCTATCACAGATAGCCAGTAGTCCTAGGAAGACTTAATCTCATATTCTTTTGACAAATGACCAGGAAAGACCATTCACTGCAGAAAGATATTATGCTTAGTATAAAGTAGAAGTTCAGTGAGAATGAGGAAGATAATCAACAAAATGGATTGACATATGTCTGGAAAAATGTTCTCAAGCATAACAAAGGTTATGAGGACGGCACAGGACTGGACAGCATTTCCTTGTGCTGTCCTTGTGGTCTGTATGAGTTGGAACCATTTCTGTAGCACCTACCAATGGAAACAACTATAGAGAAGAAACAACATGTAGCAATGGCAAAGAAAATACATTGAAAGGTGCATAAATCAAGTTTTGCTATTCAATTATTGTATTTTAGATGCTTTATTTAGATAATAAACTATAAACATATCTCATAAATTCTTAATTGTTTGATGATTTATTTTTTAAAATCTCCCATTATTTAAAAATGCTACCACTTACAGAGTTTACCACAGAGCAAGGCAGTTTAGGGTTACTGTGATTTGAGTGTACAATTTTTTTCTTGATGTGTATGTATTATGTTGCATATTATCATGTGCTCCATGAGTAATTCACAGGTACAGAACAGAAAAATATCTTTTCTCCCGGGATTTTGTTTTCAAATATTAATTTTATTAAAAACCATATGCACTTAATGTGTTTGATTTAGTTGCTAATTTCTCTTTAACAATGCCAATTGTTCTCTTTTATATTCCCTGAAATTACTGCAATATTCTATTTGTATTGAATTTTTATTAACACATTAAATATTTCCTTATAATTAAAATTAAACATGGAAATGTACACATAAAAAAACAAACAAAATAAATTTCCATATAGTTTGTTTTGACTTGTATCAACCCTGCATACATTTTCCAGTATTGTAAATCATTGCTGAAGCAGACTTTAACATTTTTGTCTGGAATTCTGGAATGGCTAGTGCTTTGAAGCTGCTCACCTTGAGGTTAGCTGTCCAGTATTTATCCTGGAGTGCCAAAGGCTTACTTTATAATAATCTAGAGTAGAAAGTATTTTATATTTTCTGAGCTATGTTCTAAAATGAATTAGGAAATTACTCAGATTCATCTTTTTATTTTTTCATTCTCCGTTTGAAATCAACAACAAAACAAAACCATATCCTGTTCTTATTTAATCAGTACTTTAATCAGTTGTAAAGATTAATTTTATTGCTAGAAACTATTTCATTAATGAAAGGAAATGAGAACAAATTATTATGCTGAATATTTCCTTGAGTTGGAAATTCATCAAGTGGCAGGTTAATTGGACATTAGAATCAATTTTAATTTCTACAAGGAAAGAACTGTTAATTCTGTGCATTATTTGGATTCCTTGTTTTATATTTAATCTTTGCATTTTTTACATAACACATAGAATAAGTTCATTTAAAGTACATTCTAAATAATAAAAATTCAGAAGACAATGTCCTGTACATTTAAGCTAAATACAGTTGTTCCTAATTTTACTTTGTGTAAGTAGAATATATTAAGACATTAATTCACTTAAACTTTCAAATGTATTTTTATTCTAAGGCACATAGACCATTTTGCACTAATGTGATGCAGCATTAATTATAAAATGCTCTTTGGGCCATAATATATATAAAATAACCATGCCCCAATAAAATATGAATATACTTTATTGCTGCAATTAATGATACATGTTTCATGAAAAATATTTGGGAGAATACAGGATAAATGTAAGTATATTACAATATATGTTAATATTAATTATTCATAAGTTATTGCTGCTGTTAGGTTCCATTGAGTAAGTTTCAGCTTATAGTAACCCTATGCACAGCAAAACAAAATATTAACTGCTCCTGTACCATCTTCATAATTATTTTTATGTTTGAGCCCCTTGTTGCTGCCACTCTGTCAATCCATCTCATTGAGAATCTTTCTCTTTTTGCTGATCCTTCAATTTTCCAAGCATGATGTTGTTTTCCAGGGACTATCCCCTCCTGAGAACATGTAAAAAGAATGAAACATCTTGCCATCCTCACTTCTAAGGAGCATTCTAACATTACTGCTGCCAACACAGAATTGTTTTTTTCTTCTGGTAGTCCATGGTACTTTCAATATTCTTTGTCAAAAACACAATTCAAATTCATCAATTCTTCTATGTTTCTCCTAATTCATGTTTAACCTTTAAATGCATATGAGGTGACTGAAGGTACCATGCCTTGGGTCAAGTGTGCATGAGTCCTCTATGTTATACCTTTTCATTCCATTTCATTTTTGACGAATTCAATTTGCTAAGATTCAACTTCATACATTACATGTTCCAATTATTAATGAATATTTGCACCTGATTATTCTAACTTTGTGCTGTGCTCCACCAGCAAATAAAGGTCCTGAATGCTTTGCTCCATCCAAGTCATTAAGGTCATGTCTAATTTGAGGAAAAGCTCTTCCCCCAATTTATTTTTAGTGCCCTCCAGTTTTCAGGGCTCAAATTCAACACAATATCTAACAATGTTCTGCTGCTATTCTTAAGGTTTTCAGTGGTTAACTATTCAGAAGTGATCTGTCACTCTCTCTCTTCCCAATCTATCTCAGTTTGGAAGCTCTGCTGAACACTACTCACCTTGGCATATCTTCCAGCATCACAGCAACACATAACCACCAGAGTACAAATAAAATCAGCATAACATATTTGACATGTCACTAATATGTCAAATTTGGGGCAAGATTAGTTATCTAAATAACCAGAAAAAGTATCATACAGATACTAAGCTGCTTCTGGTGGTGGCTGTGTGCCATGGAGTTGGTTCCAACTCATAATGACCCTATATAGGGTTTCCAAGGCTGTAAATCTTTACAGAGCAGACCAGCTCATAGTTTTGAACTGTTGTCCTTGAGGTTAGCAGCAAAACTGAAAATATTTTGCTACTTTATACTTCCAACTGGATATCTGGTGTTTTTCTGTGGATTAGCACTGGACTGTGAACTGCAAGACTGGTAGTTCAAATTCACCAGCTGCTCCTTGGAAACCCTATAAAGGATTGCTATGTCAGAACCAACTCGACAGAACTTAACAACAACAACAATATATGTATAATTATTGAATCACTGGTTATATACCATTTAAAAAGTAGAAATTGATTTTTAAGCTTTGTTTATGTTGCTGATATCTAAATAAAAATTAAAAATAT
>NW_006408743.1:4750593-4758138 GCF_000296735.1 Chrysochloris asiatica | reverse complement strand
TTAGGTACCATCCAATTGGTACTGACTCATAGCTACCTTGTGCACAGCAAAACATAAACTAATTTTAAAGAAAAAAATAATAATTAAGTAGACAGTATCTAAAGAAATCAGATATTGCTATTGTCTATCCAGAGCTAGGCACAGCAATATAAACTATCTGTAGTTGTTGGTAATCATCATTATTTTTATATTCATTTTTCTGTATATTGTGCTTTGAAATAAATAAATTCATTAATCAAAGTTATGGTTCTGCAATTATCAAATGTGATTATTAATTATCCTTGTTGGGGGAAAAAAAAGGTCTTCACCTTTTCATCTATATTGAAGTGTTTACAACACTGGCATATAAACACATATACACAGATTTAGATTTGTGGGTCTAAGGAACAATAATTTAGAGTCATGTAGTATATAAAATAAAATATATACAAAAATTCCAAGAAAATTATCTGTCCCTGTGGGTTAATGTGCTGGACTACCAAGTTGATTTGAACAACAACGTTGCCTGTTCAAGCTCACCAGCTACTCCTTAGAAACCTTATACAGGGTCACTATGGGTCAGAATCAACTCGACGACACTTAACAACAAAAATTACAACTTAACATTATATTTTCTGTATATCTATGTATATATGGAACCCTGGTGGGTTACACATTGTGCTACTAAATGCAAAGTCAGCAGTTTGACTCTGTCAGTTGCTCCATGGGAGAAAGTTGTGGCTTTTTGCTCCAGTAAAAATTCACAGCCTTGGCAACACTATAGAGGGTTGCTGCAAGTCAGAACCAACTCTAGGGCACATAAACACTACCATTAGCATGCATAACTGTGAAATCTTTCTATGACATTTTATGATAAGCACTGGACTGCTAACTGCAAGGTCAGCAGTTCAAATCTGACAGCCCATCCTTGGAAACTCAATACAGGGTTGAGAAACATGACATTTAACAACAATATGTCTATCTCTGTCTATGTCTATCTGTACCTGCAATTCTATAATCTATAAATCTAAATATATATCTCAAAATTAATTAGAAATTTTTGAAGAAACATTCTTACTTAACCATAAAATTGGTACATTAAATTTGCTTTATCATTCAGTGTTCATTCATTAATCCACTTGCAAACATATAGTATCAGTCATCCCTTGCATAATATTCTCTACTTTACACCTGGGTTCAAAGATACATTGCAGTGGCCAAACAGAATGTACAGAGACAATGCTCAGAGATAAGGGGTTTATTAGAAAATGTAGCAAGTTACAATAAAGAATCCAAAATTTATCAGAATACAGTTCTTTATCCAGAACATACTCTTTTCAACCATACTCACAAGTGAGATCTCCTCACCCTCACACGCTTGGCCTGTCCTCCGTCCTGTTCAGTCATGTTACAAAGTTCTTTTAGGGTTGTTGCTAAATGACCATAAAACACACTACTCTGCCTTAAGCCTAAGCCTGAAGGTACTTGGAGGCACCCAACATTTCAAGAAAACTTCCAGCTCAAATTTACTTGCTTCAGGAGCTGGGAAACCTACCACTCTGTTTTGTTCTCTGGTTCTTGGTTCTGCTATTGATGTTCCTCTGATGTCAGAACTCTGCACTCACCTCCAGATTCTTCTTCCTTGATAGTAGTGAAAGCTCCCATTCCTTATTCTGGGATGTCTAATATTTAAACTCATTTGTTGTTGTTGTCATCATTATTGTTAAGTATTTCCAAATTAGTTTTGACTCATAATGACTCTATATAGGTTTTCTGAAAAGAAGCTGGTGGATTTGAACTGCTGAGCATGTGGTAACTAGTTCAGTGCTGATCCAAGTGTCATGCCAGGAGTCTTTAAAACCAATAGAATTTCAAAATTGAACAATCACAAAGCGCTCCATTAATAATCTCTCACATCTGAATCATATAATCCATCAACATCTATCTTCTCCCACCTTCTCTTACCCAGTCCCATCAGAAAAATTAAGTTGATGGAAGTTTATAGATAATGGCTAGAAGAAATACGAAATCATTCACTGCTCCACATAAGTAAATATCAATAAATGTGCCTATATTCTCCTTTATTAATTATGAGAATAAAAAGATGTTTAGATAAAAGGTGATATATGCTAAGGAAAAATGCAATCATTTTCCCCCCCAGAAAGTATCTCAGTGAAATAGAATAAAACTTTAGCCTTTACACAGGGCTTTATTTGGGTAATTTGGATATCAGATACCAATCTCTGTCTCCAAGTAAATCTTCCTAGATTAGAATAGACTGGAATTAGAATATGGTTCATACATTTGTTGGGGTATTGATGAAAATATTTGTATATAATTTATTCTCTTTAAGCCTTGAGTGAAACTCTAACTTTGAATCAAATTTTACCCATGGACATATTGGAATTGATATTTGATAACACATAGGTGAATTATTCTGATGATTTGAAGCAAGATGGAGACACATTAAGACAACTGCTCTGTAAGAAAGTAGATTCATTGGATTCCCAGAATCTACTTTGCTATTTTGACTACATCAAATGTAAAATTAAGTATAATTATTTATAAACAGAAGTTCATGGAGTCAGAATGATTTTCAAGAAGGTAAATATTGAAATGATAATGTAAGCTCATATCACCGATTCATACCTCAAAAGATTAGAAGCGTGTGTCATACTCATAATGAGCTACACAAAGGAGGTGAATACCCTAAACATAAACAAATCAGGATTATATAATACTTTTAGATGCTTTTCTAATATTATTCATCAGAATTCATAAAGTACTCATGGCTTACAGAATTTGTGTTGGTATAAGTTGAACAGAAAGGAAACTGGTGGCACAATAATGAATTCTGCAGTTGCTAGCAAAAAGGCTGGAGATTCAAACCCTCCATTGGCTCCACAGGAGAATGATCTGGTGACATCCTCTCGTAACAATTGTTGTTGTTGGCTTTTCAGACTCTTCACAAGAGACAGTGCAAAGAAAATGTTAGACTAATTTGAGATATTTGGGGAACATCTTACAAAGCATTGACTACAGTTAAGAATTAGCCACAAAATTCTTGAAGCAGTGTAAATGGAGTGTGTGTGTGTGCTTTAATTTGCCTGTATTACTGAAACAAAATTCCAAAACATTACAAAGTGTATGGTTTTAAAGAACAGAAATTTATTATCTTACAATTTTGGGAAGTACTATTCAAATTTCGGAGATTAGTATTGTTACACACACTCTCTCTCTTTCTCTCCAACTCTCTCTGTGCACTCTAATCAAAGTATGAGTGTAGCAAGTATTAATCTAGAAAAAGTGAAATAGACCCCATAAAGATTGATATCTTAGGCATTAGTGAGCTGAGGTGGTCTGATATTGATCATCATGAATCAGAAAATCATATGGTTTGCTATTCTTGGAACAACATATTGTAAAGCAATGACATCAAATTCATTATGAACATTTCAAGACCTATCTTGAAATACAAGATGTCTGAGATAGGATAATATCCATATCCTCAAAAGAAATACAAGCTAATACAGTTATTATTCAAATTTTTACACCAACCAATAGTGCTGGAAATGATGAAATTGAAGAATTCTACCAACTTACTCAGGTTGAAATTATTCAAACATGCAATCAAAATGCATTAACAATAACTCGTGATTGGAAAGTGAAAGTTGATAACAAAGAGGAAGAATCTGTAGTTGGAAAATACGGAGTTGGTGTTAGTAAATATGCTGAAGATTGCATGATAGAATATTGCATGACCAACGACTTATTAATATCAAATATCTTTTTTCAACAACATAAAAAGTGACTATACACATGGACCACAATAAATGGAATATATAAGAACCAAATTGACTATGTATGAAAAGATGATGAAGAAGATCATAATCATCTTTAAACCAAGCAATCAAGAAATATTGATAATGAATGTCTATTGGATTACAAAGGTTGGAAACAAAGAGAAAGGATTAGTAGTTGGTAAATATGACCTTGGTGATAGAAACAATGCTGGAGATCACGTGACAGAATTTTGCAAGATCAATGGCTTCTTCATTGCAAAAACCTTTTTTAAACAACATGAAGATAACTATACACATGGACCTTACCAGATGAAATACACAGAAATCAAATTGACTACATCTGTGGGAAAAGGCAATCATAAACTCCATATCATCAGCCAAAACAAGGCCAGAGGCAGACTATGGACAGAACATCAGTAACTCATGTGCAAGTTTAGGCTGAAGCTAAAGAAAATTAAAACAAGTCCACAAGAGCCAAAATATGACCTTGAACATATTCTACCTAATTTAGAGATCATCTGAAGAACAGATTTGGTGCATTAGATACTAAAAACCAAAGACCAGTAGAGTTCTGGTATGACATCAATAATATCACACAGGAAGAAAGCAAAAGGTCATTAAGAAAATAAAATCCCAAAATGGGTGTCAGATGAGACTCTGAAATTTGCTCTCCAGCATAGAGATGCTAAGACAAATACAAGAAATGAGGAGATAAAAGAGCTGAATAAAAAATGTCAAAGAGCAGCTTGAGAAGATAAAATGAAATACTATCATATAAATCCTGTTGTTGTTGTTAAGTGCTGTCAAGTCAGTTTCAACCCACAGTAACTCTGTATAGCATTTCCAAGGAGCATCTGGTGAGCTTGAACCACTGGCTTTGTGGTTCAAACCAACCTTGCAGACCAGGGTATTAATCCACAACACCACACCAGGGCTCCAATATAAACCCTATCAGATTTCAAAACTTGAAAATAATTCTTACTCCAGGCACATATGAGCATAAGCCTTACTCTTCCGGTTTTGAGCAGTACCCTGTGGCTCAGGGCAGTGTTTCTCGTTTCCATACCCATTAACCACACTCTGTTGGCTTTGGCTAGACACATTCCCTTGACCTACTGGAGCAGTGACCCACATCCCCAGCTCTGAGAATCCCTGTGTTTAAGTATTCACTGTGTTATTAGACAATCCTTTCTCCTTTGATCACAGACCTATTGTTTCATCCCATGAAACTGACAGGCCTTCTTTCCAGAACCAAGGAGGTGTTAGCCCTATTCATTGACCTCTAGGACTCAGCAGTTCTTTCCCTATGTCCCGCTAACAGTTTTATTGGTCTTTTAAATGCTTCTGGGATCATTCTTTCCTCTTTTTAGAGGACAATAGTTGTTCACTACTATGTATGTAGCTCCATGGATCTTTTTCCAGTTTTTGGAATTTAAGTGTACAGGTAACTTTACTTCATTCTCTATATGTCCTTCCTTTGTAAGGATTCCACCATGGTCAAGTGCTTGGTTTCTAACCAAAAGTTCAGCCATTTGAACCCACCAGCTTATTCCTTGGATCAAAATGTGATAGTGTACCACTTTAAAGATCACAATCTTGGAAATCTTATGTGGCAGTTCTACTCAGTTCTATAGGGTCATTAAGAGTTGGAATTGACTAGTTGTTGTTCTTGTAGTTATGTGTCATCAAGTCAGTTATGGTTTCTGAGGAGCGACTGGTGGGTTTGAACCACAGACCTTTCTGTTCAGACTGACCTCATGATCCAGCACATTATCCTGTAGCACCACTTATCAGCAATGTATTCAGCTCCTCCAAGTATTAGTTCACAAGGTTTCTACTCAGATAGTTGATTAAGGCCATTGGTCACAGCCCCAATGTTTGTAGTAAACATTGGTTTATCCACAACCTTGGTGTCCTTTTGAGGACATTAACACTTTTAATTTTTTTCAATAGACTTTTTTTGCTGTTGTTGTTTTAACCAGAATATATTATCGGCAGGCATAACTTCCATTCTGTAAAGTGTTATGTCAGGCAGTGGGTCAAGCCTTTTAAATTGCTGGTGTATTCCTACCATACAGTTTGAGGAGAGACAGCAAGGAAACACAAGCCCCAATACCCCTAGAACCTGTTAAATGAGGGTCCTGATGGTGGCAATGCTCACTAATAGCCACAGATTTGTCACCAAAGAACCTACACTCAGACCATAAGGGAAAAATCACTGAACATTTAATTAACTTCCATGTTGCTTCAAGCTACCAGGACAAAGGCACTCCCAACACCCTTAATCTTCCCCTCAGCTCTTCTGCTGAAGAATTTGGCCTTCACAATGACAGGTTGTTTGGGGAGTTTTCCCTTCCCCAGAACTTTGTAGTAACCTGATTGCACCACATCAATGATGGGAGCAGCTCGTCTTATTTTTGGCAGTGTTTACCCTTGTCTGCTCACTGATCAAGGTCCACAATTTATCAAGGTTGACAGTACAGCAGAAACTCTGGTTCCTCTTCAAGTGATAATGTCTCATACCCACCTTCCCAAAGTAACCTGGATGATATTTGTCGAAATTTATCCTATGATGATGCAAGCCACCAGCATTACCCCGGCCTCCAGGGTACTTCTGGGGCTTGCTGATGAGGCCATGGCCGTGGCTCACATGGCATCTAAGTTTCCAGGTCTTCTGTAGTCTGGATGGCATGTCAGCTGTCGAGACGAAAAAGGTTCAATAGACTTTTACAAATATTAAAGTTCTTAAGTATTTTTTTACACAGTTCATTTCTTAATCTAGCTGTTTCTTCCTGAATTTTACTATAAACAATAAGGAGAAAATAAGAGGGATAACATGAAAATTGATAGCAGGAATTATTGACATTCTGGAACAGGAAGAATCACAGAAGTCCACAGAGGAGGTAGTTGAGAAACTTCTGGAGGGTAATTTCCGTAATATCTTGAAGGATGAGAAGATAAGCATTCAAGAAGCTGAATGAGCACCATGAAAGATAGACCCCAAAAGAAAATAACCAAGACATATCATAATCAAGCTCTCCAAAATCAAAGACAAAGAGACAATCCTAAAAGAAGCCATGGAAAAGAGAAGTGCTATTAGCAAAGGAAAACAAATTCAATTAATCTCTTCTCTTTCAGCATAAACCATGCAGATAAGAAGGCAATGGAGATAGCATAAACCATGCAGATAAGAAGGCAATGGGGCTATACATATATAAAATCCTAAAACAAAAAACTGCAAACCTAGAATTCTTTACCCAGAAAAACTGTCATTCAAATACAATGGTGTAATGAAAACATTCTAGGATAAACAGAAGCTAAGGGACTTTTTCAAAGCCAATCCAATGCTTCAAAACATCTTAAATAGAGTTATTTGGAATGAAAACTAACAAGAACAGATGATTAGAGATTGACAGACGTGGCAACACCTCCTGGAACTCAGTCGACAGCAGAATTCAGAACAGAACAAAATTACAACAACAAATTCAGAGGACTTGTGGGCCAATCAAAGTTCAAAATAATAACGTCAAATGAAAAAATATAGGAACAGAGACCCAGGTTATGAGGAGGTCGGGTAGATTGCAGGATACAATAATCTGCCTTTAATGCAAAGAAAAGTTAATAGATTATAGGTAACCTCAAAGACAGTTAATACTTTACAACTTCGATTGTGGATCATGACAAGCTATGGACAACATTGAGAAGTATGAGTATTCCAGAACACTTAATTGTACTTCTAAGAAATCTGTACCTAGACCAAGAA
>NW_006408743.1:4747980-4749913 GCF_000296735.1 Chrysochloris asiatica | reverse complement strand
ATCTGTTTTGGAAGAAGTGCAGCCAGAGTGCTCCTTGGAGGCCAGGATGGCTAAGCTTCGTCTCTCCTACTTTGGACATGTAGTCCGGAGGAAACAATCATTGGAGAAGGATGTCATGCTGGGGGTCAGAGAAAAAGAGGAAGACCCCCAATGAGATGGATCGGCCAGGTGGCATCATTGATGGACTCGGGGGTGGCAGCAGTAGTGAGGTTGGCCCAGGATCAAACGTTTCGTTCTGCTGTGCATGGGGTCGCTATGAGTCGGTTCTGACTCGATGGCACCTGACAACAAAAACAACAACATGAACATGAAGATCCAAGTAGAACAAGGAAACAATAAAACTAAGAAGAAACTGAGAAGAATTAGCACAAAAAACATGAATTCAGCACTGAAGACATGAAGAACAAAGGCATGAAGAATCAAGGAACAAACAGCACTACAAAAGATTAACACAATGACAGAAAATAATTCATAACTATAGATAGTTACACTGAACATTAATGGATTAAATGCAACAGTGAAGACACACAAAGAGGCAGAATGCTTAAGAGATTAAGACCCTTCAATATGCTGCAAACAAGAGACACATGTTACATGTTACACACAAAGACAAAAGCAGACTAACAGTAAAAGGATGGGGTAAAAATAACCTAATTGCAAAAAAAAATGAGCAGGTGTGGCAATACTAATCTCAGATAAAATAAACTTTAAGGCAAAAACCAGCATGAGAGATAAGGAAAGACACTAACTCATGATTAAAGGGTCAATTGAGCAAGATGATTAGCCATGCTAAATATCTACACTCCCAATGAAAGACTACCAAGGTATATAACGCAAATCCAAGTAGAATTTAAGAAAAAATAGAAAAATATGCAATTATAGTGGTATATTTTAATACACTAGTTTTAAAAAGAGATAGAACAACCAGTAAGAAACTCAACAAAGTTACAGAAGAAATAAATAGCATAATCAACTAACTTGACCTCATAAATGAGTACAGAGCATTCAACCCAACAACAGAACAATATACATTTTTTTTTTTTTTCTGGTGCACATGGAACATTTTCAAGAATAGACCATGTGTTAGGCAACAAAACAAGGCTCCATGAATTTACAAACATTAGAATACTACAAAGCATCTTTTCAGACCACAATGCTACAAAACTAGAAATCAACAATAAAAAGAACAAGGAAATATATGTAAACTGAACAACATCCTGATCAAAAGTAACTGGATAGTAGAAGAAATGAAATATGAACTCACAAAGTTCCTAGAAACAAATGAGAACAAAAACAGCACACCAAAATCTTTGGGCCACAGCAAAAGCAGTGCTAAGAGGACAATGTATTGCAATAAATGCACACATCCAAAAAGAAGAAAGAACCAATATTTACACATTAACACAGCATCTCCAACAATTAGAAACAGCAAGAAGGGAATCTACTGTCACCAAAATTTTAAAAATAATAAAGATTAGAGTAGAATTAGATTTAAAAAATAGTAAAACTATAGAATAAAACAACAGGACAAGAAGCTGGTTCTTTGAAAGGGTTAATAAAATTGCCAAATCACTGGCAAACCTAAAAAAAAGAAAAAAAGGAGAAGACACAATTTACATGCACTAAACCCACATGGGTGTTGTCACAACGGAACCAAATAAAATATTAAAAAGCTAATAACAACACAATGAAGAGTTGTATTCCAACAAATTAGAAAACTTAGTAGAGAAGGATACATTTTTAGAAAAACACAATCGACCTAAACTTACACAGAGTGAAGTAGAAAACTTGAACAGACCCATAACCGGAGAAGAAATTTATCAAGTCATCAAAAAACTTCCAACCAAAAGAAGTCCAGGCCCAGATCACTTCACTGGTGAGTTCTACCAAACATTCAGGGAACAGTTGTCTGAAATGCTACTCAAATTATTCC
>NW_006408743.1:4744674-4747774 GCF_000296735.1 Chrysochloris asiatica | reverse complement strand
AATAGTCAATGTAATACACCATATAAATAAGAAAAAAGTAAAAGAATCACATGATTATATCGATAGATTCAGAAAAGGCATTTGGCAAAATTGAACACTGATTCCTTATAAAAACACTCAAGAAAATAGGAATTGAAGGGAACTTCCTCAGTATAATTAAGAGCATATATACGAAATCAACAGACTACATTAATCTCAACGGAGAAAAAACTGAATGTCTTCCCTTTGCGAACAGGCACCAGACAAGGATGTCTTTTGTCACCACTCCTATTCAACATTGTACTGGATGGCTTATCCAGAGCTATATGGCAAGAGAGGGAATTAAAGGCATCCAAACTGGCAAAGAGGAACTCTCTCTATTTGCAGTTGATATGATCCTATACATAGAAAACCCAAAAGTCTCAGTAAAAAAAGCTACTAGACCTTATTGGAAGATTCAGTAAAGTGGCAGAGTATAAGATCAACATACAAAAATCATTTTGATTCCTCTATACTAATAATGACAGCACTGAAAAGGAAATTAGGAAAACAGTATCATCCTGCTATGGCTACTGTTTCAGACTGAAAAGTCATTTGAACTGCAAGGTCAGTGGTTCAAGCTCATCAACTTCTCCTTGGAAACCTTATACAAGGTCACTATGGGTTGGAATTGACTCGATAGCACTTAACAATAACAACAATTAACAATAGCTGCCCAAAGGATGCAATATCTAGCAATAAATGTAACCAGAGAAACAAAAAAACCTATACAAAGAAACATAAAACCCTACTTCAAGAAACGAAGAGACTTACAATAATGGAAGAATAGACCATGCTACTGGATAGGAAGACTTAACATTATGAAACTGTTAATACTGCCCAAAGTAATCTACACATACAATACAATTGCAATCCAGATTCCAATGACATTCTTCAAAGAAATGGGAAAAACAATTACAAATTTTTTATGGAAAGAAAAGAGACCCAGGATAGGCAAAGCACTGCTTAAGAAGAAGAATAAAGTTAGAAACTTCTCACTCCCTGGTTGGCCAGCAGTATGGGGAAATCTGAGCATTCCTGAACCCAGGGAAAGGGACATGGCCACAGAGAACTAGAGCAGAGTGAAAATTCATCTGATATGAAGTGAGGGGAGATGCACAAGAACACCTCTATTTGCAGATAGCACATATTTGACTTGGCTTCAATGGCTGAATGACTGGAACTCGACTAGTGGAAGAAAGAAGAGGAACAAAAGAATAATCTGCTACAATTTGATAAACTTGACCTATACTTATGGTTGCAGTAGCTCAAAAGAGGGAATAAATCTTTACAGCAAGGATTGTTCCCACCCCATCAGTACACAGGGTTGACAGGGATGGGCAACTTAGACATTGGCTACCCAAAATGCGGGGACTACAAAATCACCTAGTGACTGGCTTAAAGGTTTAAATAGGAAGCCTAGTTTCAGAGGGTGCATGGGAAGATAGCATCTTCACTGAGTTGTTTCCAATCTGACTGGACAGGCCTGATTAAAGAAGATGGGGATAAGACTCTTGTGGTTCAGTAGTGAATAATTGCTATCAGGACTGATTGTGAGTTGCAAATGTAAAGGTAGACATTTTGTAACAAAGGAGGGGAGTGTTTGATCTTGCAGTACAGGAACAGAGGACCATGGGACCATCAAGGGAAAAGAGCAGAATGCAGGACACTATCCAGAGAAGCAGTGATACCAGAGATAGGCAGAGATGATGACGTGGAGAGATGGAGCGGCTGGGGACCCTGAACTCAGAAAGGCTCTGTGCTTATGGCCAGGAGGTGGGCTTGCGGGATGTGCCCTTTGGTTGTTTGAGTGGTTGTATATTCTTGAGTGCTTCTGTGTACATCCAAAAACACAAACAGAGGGACTGGAAGCAAATGCTGTTGACTGATGATGATGGATGGCAGGCGTTGTAATTATCACAATGAAACGAAATATAATAGAATGAATGTAAAGCTGATGTTCTCCCATGTAAACTATTCCCCAATTCACAATAAAAACTTAAAAGGAAAAAATAGGAAGAAGAAAAAAAAAAAAAAAAAGCAAGGGTGATGCGACTTTATCTCTCATATTCTGAACTTGCTAGTAGGAATTGTTAGTCCCTGTTGTTTTTGGGTGCTATCCGTCGGCATCGACTCATAGCAACCCTATGCACAGCAGACTGAAACACTGCCCTATCCCAGGCCAACCTCACTACTGCTGCCACGCTTGAGTCTATCAATGCTGCCATTTGGCCAATCCATCTCGTTGGGGTCTTCCTCTTTTTCTCTCACCTTACCAAGCATGATATACTTCTCCAGCAACTGGTCACTCATGACAATATGTCCAAAGTATGAGAGATGAAGTTTGGCCGTCTTGGCCTCCAAGGAGCACTCTGGCTGCACTTCTTCCAAAATGGATCTATTGGTTCGTTTGGCAGCCCACCATAGAGAAGGATTTATGCTTGGTAAAATGTAGAGTCAAGGAAAATCCCCAATAAGATGGATTTGCACAGTGATAGCAGCAATGAGCTCGAGTGTAACAATGATAGTGAGGATGGGGCAGAACTGGGCAATGTTTTGTTCTGTTGTGCATAGCGTCAGTGTGAGTGGGAATAAACTCAAAGGCACTTGGAAACAACAATAATACACAAATTGATATATTTACTTAATTATTATTATTCTGGAAATGCTGTGAATGTCATCAACCTTAATCAAAAAGCAAAATAAGTTTCCAAAATTTGCTGATTCATTGTTGCTGTTAAGTCGATTCTGACATACTGACATTGTATAGGGTTTCTGAGACTACAAATCTTTATGGAAACAGAAAGCCTCATCTTTCTCCCACATAGCAACTGGAAGGCTCAAACTGCTCATCTTGTGGTTCTATTTCCAGTGTGTATCTTACAGAGCCACCTCACTATCATCTGATTTATAGAAATTAGCAATTCAGTCCTCTCCTTCATTATATACCTTCTATTAATGGGAAAGAAAAACATTTTCTTCTGAACAATTGATTGATAGATGTGTTTATAGGTTACTAAAGACTGCTTTTTCCTACCTTACAGGAATGCTTTGAATCTTGTGCAATATATATACATATATA
>NW_006408743.1:4736112-4744199 GCF_000296735.1 Chrysochloris asiatica | reverse complement strand
CATGGCACATAACCACTACTGTGACCCATATCTATGTTAAGTTTTAAGATCTTTTTAAGTCCTTTTTCAAAAGGAAACCAGCTTCTTTGTATTACTAAGCTAAAGGTTCTCTGTGTGTACTATTTGAAGCTATTAAGAAGAACAATATTATTTTGAGTTAATTTCTCAAATAATTTAAAGGAAAATGCTATAGATACAGAATATATATGTGTGTGTGTGTGTGTGTGTGTTTTGTTATGCTAAAATGTCAAACTTTATTTTTTGGTTTGCTTTCAGCATTGCCTAGAGAGCCATTGTGTGGCATTTTGGGATAAATAATCCTAAAGTCCTGGTGTGGTGCTGTGGGTTAATGTATCAGACTGCAAAGCCATTTGAACTGGAAGATCGGCAGTTGAACTGCAAGGTTGGTGGTTCAAGCTCACCAGCTGCTACTTGGAAACTCTATATAGGGTCTCTACGGGTCAGAACTGACTCAACAACACTTAACAACAACGACAATCCTAAGGTCAGCAGTTCAAACCCACCAGTCATGCCTTGGAACACATATACAGGGTCACTATGAATTGGAACTGACTCAAAGGTACTTAAAAATAACAACAACAACAACAACAACAACATTTATTAAGAGAAAATGAAAGTGTTTTTTAAAATATCAGTTTGCATCTTCAGTGTCAGAGGATTGAAAACATAATTTTTTAAAGCATCCTTTAAATTATATTCCATAGTGTCTTTCAATATACTACTCAACCCAACATTCTCCAGGACTGTAATTTTCTATGGAAAATGATGAAGTATTAGGGTACATTTATTCCTTTTGCTTTTAGATTTCCTTGGTAACAGAGTTTGCCCTGTGCTTCTTTTTGACAAAGTGGAACTCAAACTCAGTCATTTTGAGTGACAACAAAAATAGTGAAAAGATTGGAAATTTGATAAAGATGAAATAAAATATAGATGTTGGCAGCTATTCATTATTATGGAATTAACTTCAAGAAGATTAAATATTTTATGTGTTATTTTAAATTATGTCAATTACATCTGCAATTTTTAGTCTATTTTATTTGATGACTTTGTTGATGAGAAATTGCTCCAATATTCAGAATATTTAAATTAATATTAACAAATCACTATTTAAATGTTTAATAGTATGACAGCTTTTCAACCCAACCCTTATAGGTAGAAAATTTAATTATTTTTACATTAAAGTAGAAAAACACAGCTAGTACTTATTATTATCAAAGTTACACCAGGTACATGTGACAGAATATGTTCTCAAGCATAGATCTGACAAAAAAACATGCATGGAATTAAAAATCGTTATCATTTTACCTCAGTATTATAATACAGAATATTTTGTAAAATATCCAGGTCACAAGCTTAGTTCTTCTTGCGTTGTTTTTGTTACTGAATTTATATTTGTATTTTGTTTGTAATGGGATAATGAGCCCAGGTAGTATAGCTGGTTATGGGTGAACTCCAATCTGCAAGGTCATTAGCTTGAGTCCACTAGCATTTCCACCAGAGTAAGATGAGACCTTCTGTTCCTGTAAACAGTTGCAGGCATGGAAACCCTACAACGTGTTGCCGTGAGTCGGAACCAACTCAAGTGCACACAGCTGCAGCACCAGCAGGAGTCAGTAATGTCAACAAATTTAATTGTATAGCATGACAAATTTAAACCTGTTTTCACTTACGCAGCTTGAAACCACTATTTAGACCAAGATCTAGATTATTGTCATCAATCAAGTAGGATCTTTGTGCGTGTCCATTCCCAAATAATAACACATTTGACTTGTATTCACATATGCTTTACTTGTCAATGTCAAAATATTTCATTTTTCATGGAATTTCAGTTGATGATATGTTAACTAAATCTATTTTGAAGAAGTAGTATTGCCCACATCACTGCCATTTCATGGAATTTGAAATACAAATATTCTAAAGTTGAAAGTGCTCTGTGATGAACTTCTCACTTTAGAACAGTGATTAATATTGTAAATGGGAAATTTTCAATTTCCAGATTGAAAATATCAGGAATTTTGTAGTCATAATGATTTCCTATGATAACATCATTTACTTGTTGCTGTTGTTAAATGCCTACAAGTTGGTTCCAACTCATGGGGACACTGTGTACAACAGAATGAAAAAAACACACACTCCTGCACCATCCTCACAATTGTTAATACTAAGATAATTTATTTCTCCATTCTTTTAAAAATGTTTATTAAGGGAGCATGAAATTAACCAGTAGAATGTTAAAGACATGGTTCAAAGATATTTCAGGTATCATTTTTAATTTTTTAATTATATGACTTGTTGTTAGGTGCCTTCAAGTTGGTACTGACTTTATGTGCAACAGAATGAAACAATGACCAGTCCTGGGCCAGCCTCACAGTCATTGCTACAGTCAAGCCCATTGCTGCTGCCACTGTACCAGTCCATCCCACTGGGGGTCTTCCTCTTTTTATCTGATCCTCCACTTTACCAAATATGATATCCTTCTCCAATAACTCATCCCTTTTGATAACATGTCTGAAGTATGAGATAGTCTAGCCATCCTGGCTTCCAAGGAGAACTCTGGCTATACTTCTTCCAACACAGATCTGTTTGTTCTTTTGGCAGGTCATGGTACTTTCAGTATGCTCCTCCAACACCATAACTCAAATAAATCAGTTCTTCTATGATTTTCCATATCCTCTGACAGATGTTTGCATGCATATGACATTATTGAAAATACCATAACTTGGGTCAGATGCACCTTAGTCCTCAAACTGACATCTTCACTCTTCAACACTTTAAAACGGTCTTGTGCAACAGATTTGCCTAGTGCAACATGTCATTTGATTTCTTGACTGCTGCTTCCATGAGTGTTGATCTGGGCAAAATGAAGTCTTAGACCACTTCAAATTTTTCTCCATTCATTATGATGTTATTTATTGGTCCAATGGTGAGGATTTTAGTTTTCTTTACATTGAGATGTAACCCATGCCGGAGTCCATAGTTTTTTAACTTTATCAGTAAGTATTTTAATCCCTCTTTGCATTCAATAAACAAGTTTTTATCATCTGCATATCACAAGTTGTTAATGAGTCTTCCTCCAATGCTGGTGCCATGTTTTCTTCATATAATCCAGCTTCTCAGATTATTTTCTTAGCATACAGATTGAATAAATATGGTGTCACACACCTTTCCTAATTTAAAATCATTCTTTGTTCCTTTGTTCTGTTCTAACAACTGCTACTTGGCCTATGTACTGATTCCTCATGAGCACAGTTAAATGTTCTGGAATGCTCATATTTACAATGTTAGCCATCACTTGTCATAATCCACACAACTGAAAGCCTTTGTGAAGTCAATAAAGCACAGGGAAACATATTTCTGGTATTCTTTGCTTTCAGCTAAGGTCAATCTGACATCAGTAATGATAGCCCTCATTTACATCTTCTTCTGAATCCAGCTTGAACCTCTGGAATTTCTTTGCCCATGTATAGTTGAAGCCATTTTTGTATTACCTTCAGTAAGACATTAGACACATGGGATATCAATAATGTCTGATGATTTCTGCATTCTGATCAACTCTCTTTGTGATGGGCACAAATCTTGCAATCATTTGGCCAGAATGCTGTCTTCCAAATTTCTTGGTATAGATGAGTGAGTGCTTCCAGTGCCGCATCAGTATGTTGAAAGATTTCAATTTGTATTCCATCTAATCCTGGTGCCTTGTTCTTTGCCAATGACTTCAAGTCACCTTGGCCTTCTTCATTCAGGATCATTGACTCTTGGGCATATGCTATCTCTTAAAATGGCTGAACATAGACAATTTCTTTTTGGTATAGTGACTGCTCTGAGTTCCTTCCATCTTTTGATATTTTCTACATCATTCAATATTTTTCACATAGGATTTTCAATACCAAAAGTCGAGGTTTGAATTATTTTCTTGTTTCCTCAGCTTGAAGAACACTGAAATTTATCTAACTTTTTTGATTTTTTAACTCCAGGTCTTTGAACCCTTCATTATAATATTTGAATTTGTCTTCTCGAGCTGACCTTTGAAATTTTCTGTTCAGATCTTGTTCCATTTGCTTTAGCATATCTATGATGGAGAGCAAGTTTCAGAGTCTCTTCTGACATCCATTTTGTTTTTTTCCTTCTTCCTTTCTCATAATGACCATTTGCTTTCTTCAGGTATGATGTTCTTGAGGTTATCCCACAACTCCCCTTGTCTTTGGTCTTTACTGTCTATTGCATCAAATCTGTTCTTTAGATGATCTCTAAATTCAGGTGGGATATAGTCAAAGTCATATTTTGGCTCTTTCTTCAGCTTCACCCTGAATTTGCATGTAAGCAATTCATGGTCCATTCTACAGTCTGCCCCTTCCCTTGGTTTGATTGATGATATGGAGCTTTCCACTGTCTCTTTCTACAGATGTAATCAATTTGATTTCTGTGTAGTCCATCTGATGATGTCTATGTGTATAGTTGTCTTTTATGCTTTATAAAAATGTATTTGCAATGAACAAATCATTGGTCTTGCAAAATTCTATCATGTGATCTGCAGCATCGTTTCTATTACCAAAGACATATTTTCCAACTATTGATCCTTCCTCTTGGTTTCCAAACTTTGCATTCCAATCACCAATAATTATGAATTCATCTTGATTGCACATTTGATCAGTTTTAAACTGAAAAAGTTGGTATAATGCTACAATTTAATCATCACTGGTTTTAGTGGTTATAAATTTGAATTAATAGTGAAATTAACTGTTCTTTCTTATAGGCATATCGATATTATCATATAGCAGACAGCGTTTCCTTCATGACTGATCTTGATATATTCATTTTGGTGATGTATGTGACACCATTCCTATTAAATTTGCCCTTCCCAGCAAAATAAACCATGTGGTTGTCTGATTCAAAATAGCCACTAATTTTAGGATATTGATGTTTATGCATTCTCTTTCATTTCTGATAATTTTCAATTTTCCTAAATTTATGTTTAATACATTCCATGTTACGATTATTAAAATGTTTACAGCTATTTTTCTTCTTTTTGAGTTGTGCCCCATCAGCAAATGAAGGTTCTGAAGGTTTTACTCAATTCATGTCATCACAGTCAAATCTAGTTTGAGAAGGCAGATCTTCCCCAGTTGCATTTTGAGTAGCTTCCAACCTGAGGGTATCATCCTGGCACAATTAATGACAATGTTCTGGTGATCATCATTATGTTTCAATGTCCAATAATTTCATTCTGATAGTTTTCCACTGCTATTATAAGGTTTTCAGTAACTAAATATTCACAAGTAGTCTGTCTAGCCTTCTTCCTGAAAGCACAGCTGAAAGCTGTAAGCTGTTTGTGACCCTGCTGGTATTTAAAATACCTGCAGCATAGTTTTCAGAATCACAGATGCACACAAGCCAACACAGAACAACAAATAGGATCACCCCTAATAGACAAGTTTCAGCAGAGCTTCTAGACTAATGAAGACTAGAAAAAAAGCATGTGACATTGTGCTTCTCAAAGATTGGTCACTAAAAACCTAATGCATAGTAGGAAAACATTTCCTGATATAATCTTTAAACCACTTCTCAAATTTAAAACAGAAAATTATTCATACTCCCCAATATCACAGTTGCCATGATTTGACTTCTGTCTTAATTCATCCATCTTTTCTAATAACATACCACTCTTTATAGTACAATTGACACCTATTTAAACATTTATATTATATAAATGTATATGTGTGTGTGTGTGTATTGTTGTTAAGTGCCTTGAGTCCATTCCAACGTACAGCGATGCTGTATAGACTTTCTGAAAACTGGTTGGTGAGTTTGAACTGCTGACTTTGTGGTTCAAATCAACCATGCAGTCCAAGGTATTAGCCACATCTCCATACCAGGATTCCATATCATTATGGGTCAGAACTGACTCGAAGGCATTTAACAAAAGCAACAATGTAAGTATTGTTGTTTTAATTAAGTACCTGCAACCCTGTTTAGGGTTTCCTAGAAGTTGTTGGTGAACTTGAACCATCAACCTTGCAGTATACTGTTACTGTTATTAATTATTTGTATGATTGTTATTGTTAAAAGCTGTCAAGTCTGTTCTGACTAATAGAGACTCTGTATATAGTTTCTGAAGAGCAGATGGTGAGCTTGAACCATAGATGTTGCAGTTCAAATTGACTTGCAGTCCAATGCATTAACTTGTGTGTGTGTGTGTGTATATATATATATATATATATTCATTGTAGCCTTTGAAATATAATTTTTATATCTTAAATATGTTAATTGCTATATTTCACAATCCTATAAACCAACCATGATTATGCAGTTATATTGACTTTTTATATTTAGCTCAGTTGGCAAAAAAGAATATACTTTGCTGACAGTTAAACAATATTGTGACATATTTATGGCTCAACAATGCAAACCAATTTAAGCCTGATAGAAATGCAAACTAGTCTGCTAGGACACATCATTCATATTGCATGTTGATATTTTCAGACTTAGTGTAGTTTATTTTCCATCCCAGGAAAACCAAGAGTTCATCTATCATATGCTTAATTGTCTGTGGAAAACATTCAGGCCTAAGGAGGTTTGAAAACATTTCATCAGCATAGAGAGACCAAACAGCCTGATTCCATACAATGCCTTTGCACATGTCCCATACTCTTTAGAAATATAAAGGTGAAATAAATCCACAAGAGTAAAGAAGTGAAATATTGAATACTATAAATTATAACAACAAAGATGATGGTAATAATGATGAAGGAAGAAGCTAATAAATAAGCTGAAATTCCCTGAATTTTGTTTTGGATCCCCAGATTAGAATTCCATCATCATCACTTATTATTTATGTGTTGTTAAAAAGGTTAATTGATTTGTTTGTGCTTCAGTTTCTTTATCTTAAAAATACAAATATTAATCATATCTAACTCAGAACTTTTAAAAAGGGTATGTGGTACAGTAAAAAGGTAGATTTGAATAGTAAGGTTGTTGTTGTTAGGTTTCATTGAGTTGGTACTAACTTATAGTGACCCTATGTCCATCAGTACAAAATATTAACCAGTTCTCTTCGAACAATCTAACCTAACAAACACTGCTAACTCTCAGCAAATTGCTGCTGCCACTGTGCCAGCCCATGTCTTTGGGAGTCTTCCTTTTTTTCTCCAACCCTCCACTTTACCAAAAAAAAAATGACATCCTTCTCCAGGAACTGGTCCCTTCTTATATGTCTGAATTATAAGCGATGAAGTGTGACCATCTAGGCTTCCAAGGAGCATTCTGACAGTACTTTTTCCAAAACAGATTTATTTGCTCTTTTGGCAGTCCATGGTACCTTTACTATACTCAAACATCATAACTCAAATGTACAAGTCTTCTATGGTCTTCTTGTTGTTGTTGTTGTCAGGTGCCATCGAGTCAGAACCAACTCATAGTGACGCCATGTACAGCCGACCCCATGCACAGCAGAATGAAACAATGTCCCATCTTGTGGCATTACTACCACTGCCACACTTGACTCCATCAATGATGTCACCTGGCCAATCCATCTGGTTGGGGGGTCTTCCTCTTTTTCTCTGGCCCTCCATCTTACCAAGCATGATATCCTTCTCCAGTGACTGTTCCCTCCTAACAATATGTCCAAAGTATGAGAGACGAAGTTAAACCATCTTGGCCTCCAAGGAGCACTCTGGCTGCACTTCTTCCAAAACAGATGTATTGGTTCTTTTAGCAGCCCATGGCACTTTTAGTATTCTCCTCCAATACGACAATTCAAAGACATCAATTCTTCTATGATGTTCCGTATTCCCTGTCGAGCTCTCACATCATATGAGGTTATTGAAAATACCATGGCGTGGGTCAGGCAAACCTTAGTCCTCAAGGTGACATCTTTAGTCTTCAACACTTTAAAAAGTTCCTGTGTAGAGAGGAGAACAAACAAGAGCGGATCGGGTGGACGTATAGCAGAGCTCTGCCAACAACAACACAGAAAACCCGAACAAGCAGGCTCAGGGGATGGTCCCAGAACTCTGAACCACATATAAAGGAATACTTAGAAGGTTGGAAGGCTCACAGCTGGGGGAATT
>NW_006408743.1:4729931-4732822 GCF_000296735.1 Chrysochloris asiatica | reverse complement strand
TAAAGTGGATAAAGAGAAATACTTTTAACTGATGGTATATGGAGGGGATTATAATCAATGTAATGAAACAAGTTATATGGATTGTTGAATGTGAATCTGATGATGTGCCCCATAAACTTTCACTCAATCCACAATAAAAACCTTAAAAAAAAAAAAAAAAAAGTTCCTGTGTAGCAGATTTGCCCAATGCAATACGTCATCTGATCTCTTGACTGCTGCTTCTGCGAATGCTGATAGTTGATCCAAGAAGAATGAAGTCCCTGACAACTTCAATCTTTTCCCCATTGATGAGAATGTAGTTTATTGGTCCAGTGGTGAGGATTTCCTTAGACACTGTCCAACTTTCACATGCATGTGAGATTACTGAAAATGGCTTGGATCAGGCATACCTTAGCCCTCAAACTGACATTTTTGCTCTTGAACATTTTAAAGAGGTCTTGTGCTTCAGATTTACCTAATACATTATGTTGATTTCTTGACTACTCCTTCCATGAATGTTGATGGTTGAGCCAATTAAAATGAAGTCTTTGACAACCTCAGTCTTTTCTTCATTTATATTGATGTGGTTTATTGGTCTAGTGGTAAGGACTTTTGTTTTCTTTACAGAGATGTGATACTATGTGTAGTCTTTTATCTTCATTTTAAGTCCTCTTCACTTTCAGCAAGCGAGGTTGTACTATATTCATATTGCAGGTTGTTAATGAGTTTTCCTACAATACTGATGCCATGTCTTTGTTCATGTAATCCAGCTTCTTGGATTATTTGCTCAGCATAAAGACAGACTAAGTATTGTGAAAGAATACAACCCTGACTTCTGGGAGTCCTGGTGTTGTGCTTTGGTTATTGCTTTGAACTGCAAGATCTTGGTAACAGGTTTAAATTCACCAGCCACTCCTCAGAAACCCTATACATGCTTAGAGTCACCAAGTCCATTCTGACACATACTGTTTCTGTATAAGGTTTCCAAGAGTTGCTGATCAGTTTGAACCACTGTCATTGTGGTTAACAGTCCAGTGCTGATTCCACTCTGCTACACAGGACTCCAATATAAAGGCAAAATACATGTTGTTGGTAATTGCCATTGATTTGCCTCATACTTATATTGGCCTTAAGCATAACAGAAAAATAAAACAAAAGATGCTATCCTGCCCTATGCTACAATTATACTAACACATTCATATGCCACCTGACCTCCATTTGGGCAAGGTCTGACCATATGAAAATTCTTGCTCCCATAAGATTTTAATTAAAAACAAAAAAATGAAACAACAACAACAACAAAAAACCTGCCATCAACTTGATGCTAATTCTTAGCTATGCAATAGAGGACGTCTGAGATTATAAATCTTTCTGGGAGCAGAAAGCATCATCTTTCCCCCAGTAAATGGCAGGTGGGTTTGAACTGCCAGTCTTGCAGTTTTCAGTCCACCACTTATGCCATCAAGATATATGAAACATATATCTTGATTGGAGAATAGGACAGAAAAAGGCAACCATTTCCCACATTGCAATATATGTATTTTATGTCTGTTTTTCTTCCATGTGCATGTACAGATGTAACCTATAATGCATATGTTTGAATAAAAGATGCCTATGTTTCTGGTGTATGTACTTTCCAGCTAAAAATTTACTGTATAATAGTGTAAGCTATGACTCAGGTGTGGTAGCAGCCAATCTTGTACATAATGAGTCTTTTGAGTATTATGGCATTATTTTTCTCTTTCATTTCCTTTTGAAATAGCTCAATGAAGTGTATCATGGCCTCCAAATACAGCTTATCACCATGGGAATAAGCACATCCCAACTGCTAAATCTCTGGAAATTCTGTCCTAATCAAGTTGACATTAAAACCAAACCATTACATGTATACTACCTTTTTATGATTTCGGTAAGTTTTGTTCAATTTCTCTGGATTCATTGGAATTCAATTTTTACAACTATTGATAGCATGACTTTAAAAAAAAATGTAATTTTTCTTCACAAAACTCCACTCTAATTTTATATTTATTTGTAGCACTTAGTTTATTATGTTGTTGTTGTTGTTAGGTGCCATCGAGTCAGAACCGACTCATAGTGACCCCATGCACAGCAGAATGAAACAATGTGAAATCCTGGGCCAACCTCACTACCGCTGCCACACTTGACTCCATCAATGATGCCACCTGGCTGTTCCATTTCCTTGGGGGTCTTCCTCTTTTTCTTTGACCCTCCATCTTACCAAGCATGATATCCTTCTCCAGTGACTGTTCTCTCCTGACAATATGTCCAAAGTATGAGAGACGAAGTTTAGCCATCTTGGCCTCCAAGGAGCACTCTGGCTGCACTTCTTCCAAAACAGATCTCTTGATTCTTTTGGCAGTCCATGGCACTTTTAGTATTCTCCTCCAACACCACAATTCAAAGGCATCAATTATTCTACAATCGTCCTTATTCCCTGTCCAGCTTTCACATCCATATGAGGTTATTGAAAATACCACGGCTTGGGTCAGGCGCACTTTAGTCCTCAAGCTGATACCTTTGATCTTCAACACTTTGTTGCAGCAGATTTGCCTAATGCAATACGTCATCTGATCTCTTGACTGCTGCTTCCACAAATGTTGATAGTTGACCCAGAAGAATGAAGTCCTTGACAACTTCAATCTTTTCTCTGTTGATAAGAATGTTCTTTACTGGTCCAGTGGTGAGGATTTTTGTTTTCTTAACATTGAGATGCAATCCATACCGAAAGCTGTGTTCTTTGATCATCAACAGTAAATGTTTCAAGTCCTCTTCACTTTCAGCAAGCAAGGTTGGATCATCTGCATATCACAGGTTGTTAATGAGTTTTCTTTCAATGCTGATTCCACATTTTTCTTCATAGAACCCAGCTTCTCGTATTATTTGCTCAGCAT
>NW_006408743.1:4692440-4729325 GCF_000296735.1 Chrysochloris asiatica | reverse complement strand
TCATATGGTACCTCTTGAAATGGTTGAACATTAACCATTTCCTTTTGGTACAATGAATCTGTGTATTCCTTCCATTTTTTCTTCATGTATTCTGCATCTTTCAATAATTTGTCCAAAGAATCTTTCAATAACAAAAGCTGAGGCTTGAATTTTTTCTTCAGTTCCCCCATCTTGAGAAATGCTGAGCGTGTTCTTCCTTTTTGGTTTTCTGATTCCAAATCTTTGCATATTTTATTATAGTATTTGCCTTTATCCTCTCAAACTGATCTTTGAAATTTTCTGTTCAGCTCTTGGACCTCAATTCTTCCATTTGCTTTAACATCTCTACGCTGGAGAGCAAGTTTCAGAGTCTCTTCTTACATCTATTATGACCTTTTCCTTCTTTCTTGTCTTCTTAATAACATTTTGTTCTCTTCACGTATTATGTTCTTGATGTCATCCCACAACTCTTATGGTCTCTTGTCTTTAGTGTTTAATGGTTCAAATATGTTCTTCAGGTGATCTCTAAATTCAGGTGGGATAAATGCAAGGTCATATTTTGGCTCTCATGGACTTGTTTTCATTTTCTTCAGCTTCAAAGAGGAAGGACCAGTTTATTTTATCAACATTTTAGTTACATGATTCTGTAATGCAAATATTCTTACATGTCAAAAGCAATCTGTGCTTTTTTGGTAACCAAAGACTGGTAGTTTGAACCCACTCAGTGGTAACATGCAAGACAAGACCAAGTGGCATGTTTTCATAAAATTATAGTCAATTAAACCATATGAAGCGCTTCAACTCTGTAACACATGTGATCCCAGTGACTTAGGAATGACCTGGCAGCAGAAGACAACAAGAATAATTAGCAATATTTTTAGCCACATTCTATTACTTTGAATTCATTAGGTTCTTATTTCATATATATGTGCAAAATTAGTTCGTTTTTTTGTTTGTTTGCTTTTGTAAGATTTACAGCCTTGTAAAAATATACACGTAGCTGTTAGTCAGCTATTTGAGATCCATATTTGTGCCCATTCCAAAGACAGGTGACCCAATGAAATGTGGAAATCACTGAATGTTATCATTTATATCACTTCTCAGAAAAAAATTTTGCTTGAGATAAGTGAAAAACATTTTCAACAGTACATAAATGAAAGGACAGAAGTTCAAACCAGATTCAGAAGAGAATGTAGAAAGAGGAATATTGTTGTTGATGTCAGGTGAATCTTGGTTGAAAGCACAGACCAGAAAGATACTTATTTGTTCTTTACCGACTATGCAAAAGTTTTTGTCTATGTGGATCATGACAAACTATCTACAACATTATATAGAATAGATATCCAGAAAATTTAATTGTTCTCATGAGTAATTTGTACAGAAGCAGTTACTGGACCAAAACAAGGGATATTGAATTGTTTAAAATCAGGGAACATGTGTGCCAGGGTTGTATTATTTGATCGCACTTATTCTGTATGCCGAGCAAATAATCCTGGTGTTGAATTATATGAAAAACACTTGACATCAAGATTGGAGGAAGACTCATTAACAATGTCAGATATGCAGATAATATAACCTTACTTGCTAGAAGTGAAAGGAACATAAAACACTTACTGATGAATATCAAAGACTGCACCTTCAATCTGGATTGCACCTCATTTTAAAGAAAAATCAATGGACACAACTGGACCATTAAATAAAAGCCCAATAATTGGAGCAAATATTGAAGTTTTCAAGAATTAATTGTGCTTGGATCACCAATTGACATTCATGGAAGCAGCAGTCAAGAAGTCAAAGGATGTATTGTATTAAGCAAATCTACTGCACAGATTTTAAGTCACTCAGGGGAAAATAATACCAGGTTGAGAACTATGTCTGACCTAATGAGTATGTGTGAATACAGGAGTAAAATAAAGGTTCTAAAATGTAGGGTACATGTGGATTTTTTATCTTCAGAATATATACATTTTTCCCTATGCTTTAATTTTTAAAATAAATTATGTAATTGCTATTGTTATTGAGTACCATTGAGTCAATTATGACTCACAGCCACGCTGTATAGGGTTTCCAACTCTGTTGTTGTCAGGTGCCATTGAGTCGGAACTGACTCATAATGACCCCATGCACAGCAGAACGAAACAATGTCCGATCCTGGGCCAACCTCACTACCGCTGCCACACTTGAAGTCATCAATGATGCTACCTGGCTGATCCATCTCATTGGGGGTCTTCCTCTTTTTCTCTGACCCTCCATCTTACCCAGCATGACATCCTTCTCTAGTGACTGTTCTCTCCTGACAATATGTCCAAAGTATGAGAGATGAAGCTTAGCCATCCTGGCCTCCAAGGAGCACTCTGGCTGCACTTCTTCCAAAACAGATCTAGTGGTTCTTTTGGCAGTCCATGGCACTTTTAGTATTCTCCTCCAACACCACAACTCAAAGGCATCAATTCTTCTACGATCTTCCTTATTCACTGTCCAGCTTTCACATCCATATGAGGTTATTGAAAAAAACATGGCTTGGGTCAGGCACACCTTAGTCCTCAAGCTGACATCTCTGCTCCTCAACACTTTAAAAACGTCCTGTGCAGCAGATTTGCTCAATGCAATACTTCGTCTGATCTCTTGACTGCTGCTTCCACTAGTGTTGATAGTTGAGCTAAGAAGAATGAAGTCCTTGACAACTTCAGTCTTTTCTCCGTTGATAAGTATGTTGTTTATTGGTCCAATGGTGAGGATTTTTTTTTTCCTGACATTGAGATGCAACCCATACCAAAGGCTGTGCTCTTTGATCTTCATCAATAAATGTTTCAAGTCCTCTTCACTTTCAGCAAGCAAGGTTGTATCATCTGCATATCGCAAGTTGTTAATGAGTCTTCCTCCAATCCTGACGCCATGTTTTTCTTCATAGAACCCAACTTCTCGTACTATTTGCTCAGCATACAGGTTGAATAAATATGGTGAAAGAACACAACCTTGTCACACACCTTTCCCAATTTTAAAACATTCATTGTTCCCATGCTCTGTTCGAACAACTGCTTCTTGGTCCAGGTACAGATTCCTCAGAAGTACAACTCTAGCAGTCCAGTATTTATCCTACATTTTAAACCATGTGAAATAAAAAGTAATTTCATAAGTATGGATTAATGCCTAGATTAAGAGCAAGAACCTATCAACAGAAGTATTGGTTAATCATACTTTTATTTAAATAATTTGATAAACTTGATCTCATTCTATAAACACATTCTATTTATTTTATTTAGGGAAATAAAAATGTTCCAGTACAACTATAATTTAACATTTTCATGTTAGCAAGGGTTACAAATGTATAATGCTTAGACCCTGGATCCAATATATTGTAATCTGAAATTATAAATGTCCAAGAAACCCTGTACAGGGTCGCTATGGGTCGGACCCGACTCGATGGCACTTAACAACAACAACAACAGCAAGATTTCTTAGAGAAAACCTCTCTCCAGATTCTCTTTTCAAAAATGGCATAACCATTAGAGCACTAACCAACATGGCAAAATTCTCATAGCTTGCTAGAGGTATAGTTGAAATTACAAAATGTGTCTTGAGTCATAGTTAGGTGCCTTCGAGTCACATCCTCTTCACATTGACCCTGTATAGGATTTCCAAGGAGCAGCTAGAGGGTTTGAATGGCTGACATTCTTGTTCTTAGTCCAATGCTTATTCTACAGCACCAAATCAGGAATCTTTGAGTCATAGAGGGAGAAGGACTATATAAATCTGAATAAACTTAAAGAAAATGTACTCTAATTATAAGTGCTGCAAAATTGAATATGTAATTATCTAATAAGAACCAGGGTAAGAAAGATGAGCCTTTCTGATTTCATGAAAATTTAAAGCATTGGAAACATTATATAGGGTCATTGAGACAGAACCAACTGTACAACACATAAAAAACAAGAATACAACATTTAAAAAGTATGCAAGCTATTGTCTTCTTTATAGCTATCTGAGTTTCATGTTGTGCTATAGGATAAGTACTGGGCCACAAGTTAGGCTTGAACCTCAAAAACCTTATACAGAGTCTCTGTGAGTCAGAATTGACTTGATGGCATTTAACGACTGTGCAAGACAGTGAATTAAATTTGCCTGTTCTTACCAAATTTCCCCATTTTGTGAAGTATTATCAATTCTAACTTCTATGCCTATGAATACGGACTCAGTTTCTAAGTGAGTTGTTAATTGTTGTTAAGTGCTATTGAGTCAGTTCCAACACATATTCAAACTCTGTATAGAGTTTCTGAGGAGCAGCTGGTGAGCTTAAACTACTGACCCTGCAGTTCAAACCCACCTTTCAGTACAGGGCATTAACCTGCATGATTAAGGTGGAATTAAGAAATGAGGATTATGATGGAACTAAGGATGTCCCCCACTTTATTAGATGATATTACTCAAGTCATCACATTTAGTTTCCTTTGGGGTCATGGTTTGACTCCAATGTATAGGACTGCTTTGTAAAACTTCTCTAGCTTTCCCTGGATCTTGCATCTGACTCATTACCTCTGACCTCCAGTTTGTGGGTCTTTTGGACCATCACTTGATTCACCAGTACCTACAACAGCCTCTTGAATCAACAGCCTGTCATCTAACTTGCCAATTTAGGTTCCTCTGCATCTGAAATGATGTGGGTGAAAAGATTCCCCCATAGTTACCTTTGAAATACAAATTTGGGATTTTCTAGGCTTCATAATTTCAAGAGCCATTTATTTGAATATTTGTGATATTTCTGAGACATTGCATCACAGTGCAGAACCCTGGGATGTGAGGTAATGTGAGGGGTGGTGTTGACTGATATCAAGGTTTATGGAATGCTACAGCACATTGAAAAATCCAAACAGTTGGGATATCCTTGACTCCCAATTTATAGGGACCACTCTTGCACTAATCTTTCTAAAATAAACTATTCATACAGTTAGTGTCAGAATGCTAGAACTCACTGAAATGATCCTGATTTAATGTGGTTTTGAAGAAAGGGGATAAACAGGAGAACTTGAAACTTTTGGCTTCTGGATGGTATAAAAATCATCTATGGATTAAAATAACTGATGTTGCCATCACTTACTCAAGGCTAAAGTTATTCATAGCATGTAGAACTGGTAGATTTATATTTAAGTATTCATAAACTGGATATATATGAAAAAACAGAATGATAATCAAAGAGTGAGACATAAAATGCCTTAGTTTTGTAATACCTACAATGGCAAGGAAAAGAATGTAGGGGCTGTTGGTAGAACTGAGCCAGGTCCAGTTCTGCTTTGACAGACTATGACCACTTGTCTTAGAACAATAGTAAGTACTCGGATGACTGATGGTCTCTAAGAAGGTAGTCCACGAAGGTAACAGAAGAAACCAAGAACTCATTAAAAACACGGGTTATAGTGTAAAGGAGTTGCTTCACTTCATAAACTGGAATAGTCAACTTCCTGAGGAACTGTAATAAAAATGATTGAGAGAGCAACTAAATTAGGGGCAGTGTCATTAGTTTTAAATGGAAGAGTATGTTTGGGTTGCTTTAAGACCCACTGCTCACAATGGAACAGTCATGATTCTAAATAAAACATCTATTTGTATGTATATTTAAAACAGAGGGGACAGCCAGTCTGGTGGACTGGAGAAAATTTGCAGTAAGGTCTGTTTACCTTGAGAAGGGAAATTGCCCTACTCCCTTTTTAAATACTCAGTGAAATACTCCAGATGAAGCAGCTAATATGCCATTTATAGAAGCAATGTTGTAACGGCTTTATGTTGACAACCATATACAGTCAATGAGTATGCGCTGAACAGCTCATGGCATATTTGGGAATCAAGAGCACTCATTTCACAAAGGCATCCCATGTAACCTTATTACTTCAAAACAAAGCAACAATCTGATAAGTCATGTTGGATTGGTTGGCCCAATTCCCCACATGGGCTTTACAGATACAAAATGTATAAGATTAATTCATAGAAGAATGGGAAGATGCAATTGAGACAGAACTTATCCCAATAGTAGACAGATTTGGAGTCCTGGGTGGCACTGTAGGCTAAGCACTGGACCGTTAACAACAAAGTCATTGATTCAAACCCATCAGCAGAGCTTTCCAATTTTGGTGGGCAGCAGAGACAGCCAGGTTCGAAAGGCTCTATGGGGAAGGGACTGAAAACCCAGAGAAGTTCTGCTCACGGAACACCACCAGAGCTCTGGATCTAGCATAAGATACAGGGTGTCAGTTTTTCACACACACAAGTGAAAAAATCACGATATAAAGGAAAATGCTGCGAGTTAGGAAATGTTTGAGACAGGACTCCCTCTGCGGCCACCCTGCCAAGGCAGAGTTCAGAGGGCAGGGCTACAGCCAGACTAGCATAGGGAACCGGGTGCTAAAAGCAGTGCAGTGACATTTGCAAAAGGAGGTGTGGGGGATTCTACACATTTTTTCCTCCTCTTCTCCATCACGCCTTCTTTGCTCAGCCCAGATGCCTTCAAGCAGGTGGATGCACACACCCCTCCCCTTCCAAAAAAAAAGTCTGACATAAGCCCATAGTTTTCCCACGGCACAGAGAGAAAGAGCTTGGTGGCTGTTTATAACTTCAGCCTGTGTGTCCCAGCCCTAAAGTTGACTTGTGTGGGACCCTTTACTTGGGCCTATACAGCAAGAAAAAACCTGGTCTGGACTGACAGAAAACCATATAAACAATCTGTAAAACCCCAACATAAAGGATGCAACTATCTTGAGAATTGAAAACATCAACACAAAAGAAGGCAACTATCTCGAGAATTATGCTGTGCACTGCAGATACCTAACAGATCTTCAGAGACAAAAATAGTAGACAATCTTTCTCCCATTAACTTCTCAATGTCTATCTGTGCAACTCCACAGTGATGACTAAAGGAGGGGCCTAAGTGAGCAGACACCCCCACTCACTGCTGGAGACTTCTACAGTGCACACACACTGCCTGTGTAGCAAAGCAACTGGACAGTCCGCCACAGTTTTATTTTTGTGTCAAAGTGGTGGTTTTTGTCTCTGCTTTTATATTGCTTACACTCTTGGTCCTTTTGTTCACAATTTTTTTCCTGAAGGTGGGAACTTTTTCTCCCTGTTACCCAAGAGGTTCAGGAATTGTGGCCATATAGCCAAACTACAATCATACCCCATAATATTCCACCATTGAGACAAAAGCCAATAACAGCTACTAAGCATTGCATGAGAAAAGGGAAGCCTATCTCCAAATCATATCAACCAGGAGACATCCAGTAACTTTAATAAAACAACAACAAACATCCATTTAAGCATTAAGAAAGCTACATAACCACTGGAAATGACAAACAAAAAACAAGAAAAAAACTCAAAATATGTCCAAATACAGAAAAGAGTGACTGAGACAAATGAGCTAGAAACAGACAAAGGATCCCCAGAAGAGGAAGAGCAGGTTTTTGGATTTTCCTAAGAAGGAATTCAGAAGAATGATATGGAAACAAATTCAAATACTCTGAAAAGGAGTGGAGGAAAACAAGGAAGAAGTCAGGAAAGTACTACAAGAGCTATCAAACAAGATTGATACAGCATTGGAAACAATTCAAAACCTGAGAAGAGAGGTTCAGATGATTAATAATAAAATATTAGAAATGGACAATACACTGAAAGGGTAAAAGAGAAGAATAGAAGAGATGGAAGCCAGAACTAGTGAGCTGGAAGACAAATCTCTCAATACTGCTAAGATAGAAGAGCAAGCAGCAAAAATGATAAAAAAAAAAATTCTGAAGAGAGTCTAAGATTCATGCTGGATAACATGAAGAGGAACAATTTAAGAATTGTTGGCATTCCAGAACAGGAAGAATCAGAGAAGTCCACAGAGGAGACCGTTGAAAAGCTTCTAGAAGAAAAATGTCCTTAACATCTTGAAAGATGAGAAGATAAGCATTCAAGAAACCAAACATAGCCCAGGAAGGATAGACCCAAAAGAAAGTCATCAAGCTCTCCAAAGTAAAAAACAAGGAGCGAATCCTAAAAGTAGCCAGGGAGAAGAGAAGTATCACTTACAAAGGCAAGAAAATCCAGCCCCAGGAGGGGTCCCAAGGCTATATGGACATATGTGAGAGAAATGGCCCTGGGTTGCTTAAGAGACAATTATGAGACTCCTGAACAAGAGCCCAATACACTGTAATCACCAATAAAATGTTGTTGTTGTTACATGCTATCGAAATGGGTTTGACTCATAGCAACCCACTATAGGGTTTCTAAGGAGCAGCAGCTGGTGAGTTTGAGATGCCAACCTTGCAGTTCAAATTGACCTTGAAGTCAAGTGCTTATCTTGTGGCATCACACCAGGACTCCAATAAAATATTAAAGCGGTCTAAGTGTGATGCTCTAGGATAATCACTGGACTGCAGGGTTGGTTTGAACTGCAAGGTCAGTGGTTCAGACTAGCCATCTGCACTAAGGAACCCTATACAGGGTTGCTGTGAGGCAAAACTGGCTTGAAGGCACTTAACAACAACAACAAAATTAGACTCAGGGAACATGGAGAGGCAATGGCTGATGGGATTAATGTAAAAGTTTGGACAAGAATTGAACGATTTAAACAGATCTTTTATGGAGAAGTTCCATCTCACTTTACTGAATGTATTATTGGTATGGACACTATTTCTAATTGGGAAACACTTTCCTAGCTTATATTATAAAATAAAAGGTATATAAATCTTCCTATAGGTCAGTACTGATAAAGTATGCTAAATGTGAATCATTCGAATTTCCCATTCATATTCTTAATTTGAAATAGTATAGGATACCTAGGGCAGAAGTAGATTACTGTATTAATAAAAGGCTTGCTAAAGGCTGGACAGTTGCTGCCCAAAAAAATAAATCACTGCTGTCTGTTAAACATGCATATGGCTCATGAGGTTGAAAGGAGACTTGTTAGAGTCAGTGCTAATTCACAGGGATCTTATGCACAACAGAATGAAACACTGCCCGGTCCTGTGCCAATTTCACAATTGCTACTACACCGGAGTCAAATGCTGCTGTCACGATGCCAATTCATCTCATTGGGGGTCTCCCTCTTTTTTACTGACCCTCCACTTTACCAAGCATCATGTGCTTCTCCATGGATTAGTCCTTCCTGATAATATATATGAAGTATGACATGAATTCTACTCATCTTGACTTTTAAGGAGTATTCTGTGTGTACTTTTTCCAACACAGATTTGTATGTTCTTTTGGCAGTCCATGGAAATTATAATATTCTGCTCCAACACTATAACTCAAATTTATTCTTCTATGGCCTTCCTTGACGATTGTCCAACTTTTGCATGCATGTGAGGCTATTGAAAATACCGTGACTTGGGACAGGTCCACCTCAAACTGACATTTTGCTCTTGAACACTTTAAAGAGGTCTTAATGCAGCAGTTTTGCCTAATGCAATATGACTTTTGATTGCCTGTCTGCCATTTCCTTGACTGTTGATAGTGCATCCAAGCAAAATGAAGCCTTTGACAACTTCAATCTTTTCTCTATTTAACATGACGTTATTTGTTGGTACAATATTGAGGTTTTTGTTTTCTTTATGTTGAGGTGCAACCCATAATTAATGCTAGGGTTGTGATCATCATCAATAAATAATTTAAGTCCTCTTTGCTTTCACCAAGCAAGGTTGTATCATCTGCATATGGCAGCTGTTATTGAGTCTTTTTCCAGTCCTGAAACCATGTTCTTCTTCATAAAGTATAGCCTCTCAGATTATTTGCTCAACATACATGTTGAATAAGTATGGTGAAATAATACAATCCTGGTGCACAGCTTTCCTTATTTTAAACCATCTAGTGTTCCCTTGTTCTATTCTAATAACTGCCTCTTGGTCAACGTACAGGTTTCTCATGAGCACAATTAAGTGTTCCAGAATATTCGTTCTCCACAGCGTTGTCCATAGGTAGTCATGATCCACATGGTCAAAAGTCTATGTATAGTCAGTAAAGCACAGGTAAATATCTTTCTGGTTTTCTCTGCTGTAAGCAAAGATCCATATGACATCCCTTATTCTACATCAATTGAATCTGGCTTGAACCTCTGACACTTCACTGTTAATGTACTGTTACAGCTGTCTCTGAATTATCTTTAGCAAAATTTTACTCGCATGTGATCTTAATGGTATTGTTCAATGATTCCTACATTGGATAAAGTCACCTTCCTTTGGAATAGGCACAGGTCTGGGTCTCTTCCAATCAGTTGTCCAGGTAGCTGTCTTCAAAATGTCTATCCATAGATGAGTGAGTGCCTGAAGTGCTGTGTCAGTTTGTATTCCCTAAATTCCCAGAGCCTTGACCTTTACCTCAGTGTGCCTTGTACTTCTTTCTTCAGTAACATTAGCTCTTGATCATATGCTACCTCTTGAAGTGTTACAACATTAAACATTTCCTTTGTAACTGTTATTCTGGTTATTCCTTCTGTCTTTTTATGCTTTATGCATCATTCAGTATTTTGTCCATTGTTTTTGTTAAATACCGCAGAGTTGGTTGTAACTCATAGCAACTCTGTATCGTGGCTCCAAGGAGCAGTTGGTGGGTTGGAACCACCAACCTTGTGCTTATCAGTCCAACAGTGATCCTACAGCACCACACACTACCCTTCAATACTTCTAGTCGAGACTTGAATTTTTTTCTTCAGTTCTTTAGCTTACAAATGCTGAGAGTGCTATTCCTTTATGGTTTTCTAACTAAAGGTCTTTGTACATTTCTTTATAATAGTTGACATCATCTTCTCAAGCTGTCCTTTGAAATATTGTGTTCTGCTCTTTTACCTCCTCATTTCTTCCATATGCTTTAGCATCTCTATGCTGGAAATCAAGTGTCAGGATATCTTCTGACACTCATTTGGTCTTTTCCTTCTCACTGACTCCTTAGTTAACTTTTTCTTTCTTCCTGTATGCTGTTTATGATATTATCCCAGAACTCTCTTGGTCTTTGCTTATTAGAGCCTAATGCATCAAATCTGTTCTTGAGGTAAAATCTAAATACAGGTGGGATATATTCAAGGTCATAGTTTGACTCTTATGAATGTTCTTGAATTTTCTTCAGCCTGAACTTACATATGAGCAATTTATGATCTGTTCCATTTTCCTAATCTTGGATAATGATATGGAGCTTTACCACAATTTCTTCCTACAGGTGTTGGTTGGTTGATTATGTACCATAAAGTTGGTTCTGATAATAGCAACCCTTTAAAGGGTTTCTTGGGCTATATGTCTTTACAGGAGCAGAAAGTCTCATCTTTTCCCCATGGAACATCTGTTAGTTTCATATTACTAACCTTGAGATTAACAGCTCAACACATAACCACTATGCTACCAGAGTCAACTTGATTTCTTTGTGTCGTTTGATGAGGTCCATGTGTATAGTAATCTTTTATATTGTTTAAAAATGGTATTTGCAATGAACAAGTCATTGATCTTGCAAAATTCTTTCATGCAATTTCCAGCATCATCTTATCACTAAGCCATGTTTTCAAACTGCTAATCTTTCCTTTTTGTTTCCTATCTTTGAATTCCAATCACAAGTAAATAGAAATACATCTTGATTATACATTTGAACAATTTCAGACTGCAAAAGTCAGCAGTTGTAGAATTCTTCAATTTCATCATCAAATGACTTTAGTGGTTAGTTGCATAAATCATTAGTGGTATTCACTGGCCTTCTATGGTTATTATTCTATCACAGATAGCATTATTCTTCAAGACAGACCTTGAAGTGCACTTTTTGGTGATGAATGCTATGCCATTCCTCTTGAATTTGTCATTCTTGGCATAGTAAACCACATGATTGTCAAATTCAAAATGGCCAATTTAGTTCATTTAGCCTAAGATATTGATCTTTATGTGTTCCACTTAATTTTTGACATCTTCATCAAATTGTAATACGTTCATATTTATGCCCATTCCAAAGAAAGGTAACCCAATGGGATGCAGAAATTATTGAACATATAAATTATCTTATGTTTAATAAGTATCATATGCAAAGTAAATTTCATTTAAGACAATTGAAAAAGGGTTGGATAAGTACATCCAGGGAAATGCCTGAAAGCTGAGAATTCCAGACAGATGCTAACTTTTACTTTACTATGTAAAGATATTTCACTGTGTGGATCTTAACAAACTATGGATAAATAGTATTGCAAAGAAAGGGAATCAAAGAAAACATAAATGTACTCCTGAGGAACCTGTATTTAGACTAAGAGACAAAACAAAGGACTAGTAAGTGATTTAAAATATGGAAAGATGAGTGCAATGGTTGTATTTTTTCACATACCTATTCTACCTGTATGTTGCATAAGTAATCTGAGAAGCTGGATTATATAAAGAAGTATGTGGCACCAGGGTTGCAAGAGGATTCATTGGAAAACTGTAATGAGCAGTCAGTTTTTTTCAGCTTTCTGAAAGCAAATAGGATTTAAATACCTACTGATGAAGATCAAAGATATTCAGTATATTACATCTCAATGTAAAGAAAAAAACAAACAAAAAACCCTCTCAACATGATCAGTGAATAGTATCATGATAAATTAATAAATGATTCAAGTTGTCAAAGAGTTCTCTTTAAAAAACAAAAATACTGCTTGAATTCACAATCAATGCTTATGGAAGCAGTAACCAAGAAACCAAAGACATATTGAATTTTACTAATCTGCTACAAAAGACTTTTTTCAAGTATTTAAGAGCAGAGAGATCACTTTGAGGAATAAAGTGAGCTTCACTCAATCCACAAAATTTCCAATTGCCTCATATGCATGTAGAATAATGATTATGGATGCTCTTAGCGAAATTGATTAAATTCAATTGTGGTGTTGTTGAATATTGAAATTACCATGAATTGACAGAAGAACAACCAAATCTGTACTGGAGGAAGTACAACCAGAATGCTCTTTAGAAACAAGGGTAGAGAAACTTTGTCTCTTAAATTTTGGGTATATAGTCAAGGACAGGTCTCTGGCGCAGAACATCTTTCCTGATGAAGTTGAAGGACAACAAAGAAAAGGAAGATCCACCCCCCACCCCCACTGAGATGATTTGACACAGTGGCATCAGCAGTGGGTTCCAAAGTAAAAACAATTGTGAGGATGATTTACGATTCACTAGTGATTCATTCTGTTGCATGTAGGGTCACTATGAGTTGGCTCCATCTCAAGGGAACCTAACAACAACAATTTTCAAACAGAAAAGTTTTATATATTTTAGCATCTCCTATTTCTCCTTCATTTTTGTTACATGGTAATCCTATGCTCATGTTGAAAAACCTCAAAATCAATCTGAATTTTAAAAATAAAGTTCATATACATTAAAGGTTGGGTTTTCACATAAAAAAATTCATGGGACTGAAATTCATAATTACTTATTACTTTTATCTTGCCATTGTCAAATACAACTTATTTCTTTACTTCTGTTAAAATATTTTGAAATGATGCTATAGAATACCTAAATAAATTTGATTGACTGATTTCCTTTATGAATCTGCCATTACTTAATTATATTTGAATGCCATATTTTTGTGAAGTTTTCATATATTTAGTAAAAATATTGATTAGAACCTTTGGAATCTGAGTTGGCATTGCATTCTACCTATAGATTATTTTGGATAATGTTGTTGACATTTTCACAATATTAGTTCTTTCTATATGTGAGCATGGTATATGCTTCCATTTCAAATATGTACTTAAATTATAGTCATTATTTGTTTTGCTGTTGTTACAAAGTTGAATATATTATAACAATTATAGGAAGTGTGCCTTATTGTCATGTGTTTTTTAGTGTCTTTATTTACCTAAGTGAACTTGTGCTGACTTTATCCATAGTTGGAATTGGCATTCCCATCAACAATAGTGACATGTCTACTATTTAGAAGATGATTTCCCTTTCTTCTCCTTCCCATCCCTGGTAAACAACAAAGAACATTCCTCTCTGTGTGTATATCTATTCTTCAATTTTTATAATATGGGGAAATACAACATTTGTCTTTTTTGACTGAATGATTTCACTCAGCATATTGGACCCCATACTCATGTTTAAGGAACTCATAATTATTATTTATAATTGATTTGAATTCTATTATATACTTGCAACATGATTTGTTTATTTATTGGTCTGCTCATAGACATTAAAGTTATTACTGTCAGTAACTGGGAATATTGCTACAATTAACATGTTGCTCTTTTTTGTTAATTGACAACCAGTTGGTTCTAACTCAACAAACCTATGTACAACAGAATGAAACAGTACCTGGTACTGCACCATCCTCATGATTGTTTTTATATTTGACCCCAAGGTAGCAGCTACTGTGTCAATTCATCTTATTGAAAGTCTTCCCTTTTTCCTCAACCATCTAATTTACCGAATATGTTGTCCTTCTCTAAAGACTAGTCTCTACTGATAACATATCTAAAATTTGTAAGATAAAGTCTCACCATCTTTGCTTCCAAAAGTATCCTGGCTGTACTTCTCCCAGGACAAATATGTTCTTTCTTCAGGTAGTCCATGGTGTACTCAGAATTCTTAGCAACACCATAATTAAAATGTATTAATATTTTTCTGATATTCCTTATTCATTGACAGCTTTAGAATGTACATGAAGCTACAGAAAATGCCATAACGTAAGCCAGATGTGCTTTCATCCTTAAAGTGACATCTTTTCTCTTTAACACTCTAAACAAGTATTTTGCACCAGATTTGCTCAAGGTAATACATATTTGATCTCTTAAGTGCTGCCTTTATGAGCAATGATTATGGATCCAAGTAAAAGGAAATCTGTAATACCTTCAATATTTTCTCAATTTTTTTCATGATTTTTTTTTTTTTTTATTAAACCAGTTTTGAGGATTTTTGTTTTCTTTACACTTATGTGTAGTCCATGTTTTCTGCATATTACAAGTTGTTAATGAACGTGCTTTCTTCCAAACTGGATGCCACATTATTCCCTATATAGTTCAGCTTCTAAGATTATTTGCAGAGTATACAGATTGAATAAGTATGGTGAAAGAATTCATCTTGGAAGCACACCAGTGAACAAAAATGTGCATGTGTCTATTTGTCTCTGCTTTTATGTCTCTAAAATATGCCTAAAAGTGGGAATACTAGATTGAAAAGTATTTGTAGGTTTTGAGGCTATGAAATAACGTTTTCTGTAGTGATGAATCATTTTATAATCACACCAATGATGTGTAATGGCTCCAATCCCCTACAACTTCACCAGTATTTGTTGTTTGTTTCCTTTTCCTTCCTTCCTTCTTTATTTCCTATCATTGTCATTTGTATAGGAGTGATATGTCATCTCATTATACTTTATATTTTCATCTTTCTAATGAATCCTTTTCTATCACTTTGACTTACTGTGGCATCTTGTGTGATGCTGTGATGCTAGACACTATACCAGCAGGGTCAACTATGGTGGACAGGTTCTAGTGAAGTTTCCAGAGTAAGATAGACTAGAAAGAAGGAAAGAAACACTGGTAGCATAGTGGATTATGATTTGGGTTCATCAGTTCAAATCTACTATTTTCTAAATTGAGAATGATAAGGTTTCCTGATCCTGTAAAGATTTACAGACTCACAAACCCTGTACAAGGTTGCTGTGAGTCAGAACCACTCAGTGGCACACAAGCACCACAACCAGGAAGAAGGAAGGTAGTTCACTTCTGGAAAAAATGGCTGTTCTTGTTGCTAAGTGCCATTTGACTCATATTGGCCCTGTATCAGGTTTCTGAAGAAAGCAGCTGGTGGGCATTAAATGCTGATTTTGCAGTTCAAATCAATGTGGTGGTTCAATGTTTATCCTATAGCCCCACACCTGAACTACTGACAAAGTAGCAAGTAAAAACAATTTAAACAGAAGCAGAATATAGTCTGATATAGTGTTGGAAGATGAAGGCACTCAAATTATGAATGGGGAAGTGTTACCTCTTGCCTCTTCAAAGGATAGTCTACCTTAATAACATGGATAAAACTGCTAAGCTTTTTTGTGTGTGTGTTTTTTAAGTTTTTATTGTGAATTGAGTGAAACTTTACAGGGAAGATCATCAGTTTTACATTCAACAAATCATATACTTTGTTTCATTACTATGGTTATAATCCCCGCCATGTACCATCAGTTAACAATTCTCTCTATTCATTTTAGCTCTTTTTAAAATTTTTTAAAACACTCTGGGATATATAATAATTTACACCACCAAAGGCACATTCTGCAAGTCTGCCTCCTGGCCACCAGCTCTTAGTCCCTCTCTTTCCATGAATCTAGAGTCCTCAGCCTCATCCTCTCTCCATGTCCCCATCTCTGGTGTCACTGTTTCTCTGGATAGGGTCTTACATTCTGCTTGTGCTCGTCTCCCTTGATGGTCCTAGGTTCCTCTGTTTCTGGACTGTAAGATTAACTACTCCCTCATTTTGTTACAAAACTGCTACCTTTACAATTGTGAGTCACAATTAGTCATGATCACAATTACTCACTATTAAATCATAAAAGTCTAATCCTCATCTCTTTAACCAGACCCATCTAGACAACATGAAAACTATTCAATGAGGACTATATCTTCTCCCACACACTCTTAAACTAAACTCCCTCTTGAAAACTTGTAAGCAAGTCACTTTGTGCCTTTATCATCCCCTCATTTTAGGTAGCCAATGTCTAAGTTGCCTGTCCCTATCTAACCTGTGTACATAGGGGATAGCATTGATACTTGATGTGAAGACTCCTTCCCTCTCTGGTGGTATTTAGAGCTACTACCTCATTGAAAGTGAAGAGGACTTAAAACATTTACTGATGAAGATCAAAGAGCACAGTCTTTGGTATGGATTATATCTCAATGTCCAGAAAACAAAAATCCTAACCACTGGACCAATAAACAACATTCTTGTCAACGGAGAAAAAAATTGAAGTTGTCAAGATTTCATTCTTCTTGGATCAACTATAAACACTTAAGGAAGCAGCAGTCAAGGGATCAAACAATGCATTAGGCAAATCTGCTGCACAAGACCTTTTTAAAGTTTTGAAAAGCAAAGATGTCAGCTTGACGACTAAGTTGCACCTGACCCAAGCCATGATGTTTTCAATAACCTCATAGGCATGCAAAAGCTGGACAGTGAATAAGGAAGACCATAGAAGGATTGATGCCTTTGAGTTATGGTGTTGTAGGAGAATACTGAAAGAGCCATGGGCTGCCAAAAGAACCAATAGATCCCTTTTGGAAGAAGTGCAGCCAGAGTGCTCCTTGGAGGCCAGGATGGCCAAACTTAGTCTCTCATACTTTGGATATATTGTCAGGAGGGACCAGTTACTGGAGAAGGATATCATGTTTGGTAAGGTGGAGGGTCAGAGAAAAAGAGGAAGCCCTCCAGTGCGATGGATTGGCCAAGTTGCAGCATGGCAATAGTAGTGAGGCTGACCCAGGATTGGGCAGTGTCTCGATTTGCTGTGCATAAGGTCGCTATGGGTTGGTACCAACTCGATGGCACCTAACAACAACAACAAACCTCCTTGAGTATAGGTCAAGTTCATCAAATTGTAGCAATTTACACTCATTTCTTGCATCAAGAAATATTTTGTTTTGGTTTAAATCTTCCTTTAGTTGTAAAGTTCTGATTATCAAGCTATTGAGGCTAGGCCAAATGGGTACTATATGCAAGTTGGGGTGTCCTTGATCATCATCTCTCACTTCATATCAGCTGGATGCTTCACTATCAGCTCAAGCCCTCTGTGGCTATGTCCTTGTCGTTGGATTCAGATGTCCCTAGTTCTCACCACACTTTACTTAAGCTTTTTCAATAAGGGTCTTATGCAATATTTGTTCTGTGTGACTGACTAATTTCACTCAGCATAATGTCCTCAAATTTCATCCATGTTATGTGGTGGACTACAGCTTTCTTGTTATTCTTCAAGGTAGCATAATATTCCATTGTGTGTATGTACCAAAGTTTGTTCATCCATTCTTCTGTTGATGGGCACTTATGCTGTCTCTATCTCTTTGTTATTGTGAACAATACTGCTATGAACTTTGGTGTGCAAATATCTACTCATATTATGGCTCATAGTTCTTGTGGATATATACCAAGTAGAGGAATTGCTGGATCATATAGTATTCCTATTTCCAACTTTTTGAGGAAGCACCATACTGTTTTCTTACGTGGTTGGACCATTTTGCATTACAACTAGCAATGCAGGAGGGTTGCAATCTCTCTACATCCTCTCCAGAATTTATTTCCTCCGTATTTTTTTACTTTGTTGTTATTACTGGTGTGAGATGATATCTTACTGTCGTTTTGATTTGCATCTCTCTAATGGCTAATGGTTGTGAACATTTCTTCTTATGTTTGTTGGCTACCTAAATGTCTTCCTTGGTGAGTGTCTGTTCATGCTTGTTTTAATTGGAATACTTGTCTTTTTCTTGTAGAGTTGTTGTAGTTTCCAATAGATTTTAGAAATATTTATTATGGTTATATCATCTTGTTCAATTGTCCCTTTAATCATGAGGAAACTATCAGCTGTTCCGTGGGAGAATGATGAGGCTTTCTGCTCCTGTAGCGATTTAGAGCCTCGGAAATCCTGTACAAGGTCTCTAAGAGTTGGAACCCACTCCACGGCACACAACAACAACAACATATCTATTATGCTGGTTTTTGCCTTAAAGTTCATTTTATCAGAGATTAGTATTGCAACTCCTACTCATTTTTTGTTGCAATTAGCTTGTTATATATTTTTTCCATCGTTTGACTTTTACTCTGTTTTTGTCTTTGTATGTAAGGTGTGTCTTGCAGACAGCATATTGAAGGATCTTGTTTTCTTATCCATTCTGCCACTCTCTGTCTCTTAACTGGTGTATTGAATCCATTTACATTCAATTTCATTTTCGATAGGTATGAATTAATTGCTGTCATTATGTTTATTATTATTATTATTATTTTTTTGTAGTGATGCTGGTTTCTTTGTTCTACAGGTTTTCCTGTGCTGAGTTCATGTTTTCTTGTGTTCTTGTTTGTCAGTTTCTTCATAGATTTAATGTTTCCATGTTCTTGGATTTTCATTTTCTTGGTATATTGTGAAGTTTTAATTTTCTTTGAGGTTACCTTATATACTATTAACTTTTTGCTCCATTTAAGACAGTCTATTTTATCCTGTAATCTACCTGATCTACCACCTGGATCTCTGTTCCTATGTGTTTACCTTCTTTCACATTGAATTGTTTTGATCATAGACTGACCTCCCAGATCCTCTGAATTTGTTCTTATAGTTTTGTTCTGTTCTCAACTCTTCCATTTGTCAGTTGAGTTTTGGGTGGTGCTGCCACATATGTCAAATTTCTGGTTGTTGTATTTTCTAGTTGGTTGTCAGATCATAGAATTCCCTTTAGGATGTTTTGTAGCACAGGGTTGGCTTTGGGAAAATCCCTTAACTTCTGTTTATCATGGAATGTTTTGATTACACCATCAGTTTTGATTGACAGATTTGCAGGGCAGAGGATTCTTGGTTGACATTTTTTTTTTTTTTTTCATTCAAGGAGCTCTGGTAGTGTAGTGGTTATGACTCGGGCTGCGAACCTTAAGGTCAGCGGTTCAAAACTACCAGCCGCTCCATGGGAGAAAGATGAGGCTTTCTACTCCCGTAAATATTTACACCCTCGGAAACCCTGTTCAGGGTCACTATGGGTCGGAACCGACTCGATGGCACTTAACAACAACAACAACAACAACAAGGTTTTATATATGTCTTCTCTCCTGCCTGCAAGAGTTCTGCTGAGAGAGCAGAGCTTAATCTGATTGCTTAATCTATTCATGTAACACTTCTTTTTTTCCTAGCCACTTTCAGGATTCTCTGCTTATCTTTGATTTTGGAGAGCTTGATTATTATATGTCTTGGTGATTTCTTTGGGGTACTATCCTTCCTGGGGTTCATTGAACTTCTTGAATGCTTATTTTTTCACTTTTCAGGATATTAGGGAAATTTTCTTCCAGAAGCTCTTCAGCTATTTCTGCTGTGGACTTGTGTGATTCTTCTATTCCAGAATGCTAATAATTCTTAAGTTATTCATCTTCATGTTCAACATGATTCTTAGACCTTCTTCAGATTTTTTATCCTTTTTTTCTGCTTGCTCCTCTATCTTAGTAGTATTGAGAGACTGACTTCCAGCTCAGTAGTTCTAGCATCCTTCTCTTCAGTTCTACTCCTTTGCCCTATCAGTGTATTGTCCACTTCTGATATTCCATTATTAATCATTTGGACCACTTTTGTAGGTTTTGATAACAATTATTTGATTGTTCCTGTTGCACTTTCCTGATTCGTCCTTATTTTTCCCAACTACTCTGTAAAGTGTTTTGATACATTAATTATCATTTTTCTGAATTCCTCACAGGCATTTCCAAAGTCATCCTTCCTTCCAGTATAAAGTCTATGTCTACCTCCAGATAATTTGTCTCAGTCACTTTATCTTATTTCTTCACATGTCCAAAGATGATTATCTGTTTCTTGGGCAAGTACAATAGTTGACTATGACCTTAGTACTTAGATGAATATATGTTTTGGTATTTTATTATTTACTTTGATTGCCTCTAAGTAGTTGTGATCAGGAGATGGGCTTCCCTTTTCACTCTTCTTATTACTCAACTCAGAAATACTGTCACAAGTATTGGCTGCTTACCTGGTGTATGGCAGCTGGTATTGGTTCTTGCCTGGATGGTGGGATTTTATAGGGTGTGATTGTAGCTTGACTATTTGACCACAATTGCTATATCTTCTTGGGTAATTTAAGGAGAGAAAGAGCCCTGTAATCATAAAAAGTGGATCAAAAAACAAAAAAGCAACAGCAAAAAAGACAGATTGAATACTGTAGTCTACAATTACAGAGAAGAGGGATGAGGAAAAAAAAAAAAATATGTGGCAAAATATGAGTATGACTTTAATGTCCCTCTCTTGGCTTCTTGCTTTCAATGCCGCCTGAGAATTTTTAAGATGCCACTGTTGGTCATTATGACATAACTCAAGATTTAATTTTTGGCCTGTTTCCTTTTTATTCTGTCTATCTCCTGCTCCACAATCCCCATTCTGGTCTTTTCCCTAATGATAAACAGTTCAGGGCTGGCTGTGGACATTTTGTGCTGCCATTTGGTTTTAAGTAGAAACTGTCTGTTTAAATTTTGAGCAGATCTATGCACATGCATAATAGAACACTCTGGGATTAGGGGGGCTGTCCACTTGCTCCGGCACCCCATCTAGTCATCAGAATGGAGGTGCATAGACAATAAGAGACCAATGAACAAATACATAAAAAAAAAAAAAAAAAAAAGAATGTCCACACCTTTATCTGAGGATCAGTCAGGTATCAGGCTTCTGTGATAGCTCTGGTCCTTCCCCTGCTTCATCTTGCCCAAGATTGCCACTTTGGGAGCCTCTGATTCTGGCAGATCTGAAAGCACTGGATTTCTTGCTTCCACTACCAGTTTCTAACTATTCCTTTATATGTGGTTCAGAGTTCTGGGACTGTCTCCTGAACCTGTTCCATCCAGTATTCTGCATTATTGCTGATGGAGATCCTCACTGCACTTCTCTCTGACCCACCATCAAGCTGAGGTGCTAAGCTTTTAAGACCTTCATGTACTGATGTGACCCAAATCAAAATGAGAGAAACTGTTGCAGATAGTCATTAAAATCAGCATGGGAAATATACGAATTATGAATCTAGGAAAAACATAAATTATTAAAAATATAATTGAGTACAAAAAATTGATATTGTAGCCATTACTAAACTGAAATAGCTTAACATGAATCAACATATGACCTTGAATATATCCTTCCTAAATTTATAGACAACCTCAAGAACACATTTAATAAATGAACACTTATTACTGAAAGCCAAAGGAAATGTGGAAGGACATTAAATACATGATAGACAAAGAAAGCAAATTCACTAAAAAAAATCAGTAAAAAGTACAAGAAAGAAATGGAAACCAGAATTGATGCTGAAACTTGCTCTTGAATGTAGAGTACATAAAATGAATGAATAAAGTGATGAAGTAAAACAGTTAAACAGAAGTTTTCAAAGGGCAACTAAAGTATTATAATGAAATGTGCAAAGATCTGGATTTAGAAAACCAAATGGAAAGAACACACTCAGCATTTATTAAGCTGAAAGAGTAAAAATAACTGAATAAAAACTCAAGCCTTACGTTGTGATATTGAAGGGATAAATACTGGACTGTGAACCACAGTTTGAGCCCAGCAGCCTCTTCTCGGATAAAGATGAGGCTTTCTACCCTGCATAGATTTATAGCCTCAGAAATCCTATACATGGATACTATGAGTTAAAACCAACTCAAGTGCACTTAACAACAACAGCAACAGAAAGTTATTAAATGATGGAGACAACATCAAAAAGATGGAAGGAATATACCAAATCACAGCATCAAAAAATAACTATTTGACATTCAACCATTTCAAGTGATAGCATATTATCAAGAACTGATGGTATTGAAGGAAAAAGTCCAAGGTTCACTGAAGGCAATCACAAAATAGAATACATATTTAAATGGTTCAACAAACTGACGCATCATGGGAAGTACTCATTCATCTTTGTCAAGAACCTTGAGATAGAACTACTTGACCCACTGACTAGGAGAGTTGTACAAATCCATATTTGTACCCATTCCAAAGAAAGGTAATTTATATAATGGGAAAATACTGAAAATATCATTAATATAACATGCAAGTAAGAATTTGCTAAACACAAATCAAAAACATTTCCAGGAATTCCTCAACAGGAAGCTGACACAAAAAAAATCATGTCAGACTCAGAAAAGGACTTGGAATGAGGGGTATCATTGCTGAGGTATATGGATCTTGGGTGAAAGCAGAGAATACCAGAAATATATTAAATTGTGTTTTATTAACTATACAGAAACATTCCATTGTGTGGATCTTAGCAACTATGGATAATACTATACAGATTAGGAATTCACTAATTTTTTTCTTATGAAAAAACTTGTACATAGACCAAAAGCAGTCATTCAAACAAAACAAAAAGATACAGTATGGCTTAAAGTCAGGAAAGATATGTGCTAGAGTTGTGTCCTTTCACCACACTTATTCAAACTATATTGTTATAGTTGTTGTTAAGTGCCATCAAATTTACAACTCATAGTGATCCTCTATAGGGTTTGTGAGGATTGACTGGTGTATTTCAACCATGAACCTTGTGATTAGCAGCTCAGTGATGTTACCCAAATGTGATATTCTAATAATGTGGTTTCATCTGAACTTGTTACAAGCATGGTTTGCAGTTTTCAATGATGCCAATGTTTCTAGTAACTCATTTTGCCAAATGTTCTGGTATCTTAGACAATATTGTGGCAACTAGTATTTGTGAATTTATATTAATAATATTTTTGAGGGAAAATTTGGAATTAAAGAAGAGGAAAATAATTTTAAAAAGGGTACTTTGCTCAGTTCCTAATTAATTTAAAGAATAATGTTATAATTTATTGTAGACATTTTTTTCAAATTAATTTTATTTTCATGTATTTCATGTATTCATATAATTTAAGAAATACTATATTTAACCAACTTTCATATTTGTTACATATTATTCTATGATTCGGGTCACAGTGGATCTCTAGGATAAACACTGGACTTAGAGTCATTAGGTTGGTTGTTCAAATCACCAGCCACTCTTCCGGAGAAAGATAAAACTTTCTGTTTCTGCAAAGATCTATAGCCTCAGGAAAACCTGTACAGGATTGCCAAGAATTAGAATTGGCACAATGGCACTTCACAACTTTCTTTGATTAAAATTGATAATAAACATTACTAGAGATTCTGTGTGGTCTGGTATGGGTGATTTAAGGATGAGTGGCACTAGTTAGCTTCCACTTTCAGTTACTCCAACTTTTTATGTAGCATTTAGCTTTACTCCATTCATACTTGCTTGATTCTCTGCCTTATCAGCTCTTTTAGTATCTCAAATATAATTAAGCTTAAGACACACCATAAATTAATATGAGGATGTCAAAAAGACTTGTCTCAAAATCATTACATAAAAATATCAAAATATGAAGTTACTGTTTGTTGACATATCTTCTGTCTAAGTCTATACACTTCAGAAGGTGGAATTCTGTGCTTTTCAAATTACATTACTTCAAACTGATAGTTTTGTCATCCTTAAAAGTTTCAAAGTGTGTTCCTTTTAAAAGTTATTTTACTTTGGGTAACAAATTGAAGATTGAAAGGGCAAGATAACGATGGTAAGGTGGATGGGGTAAGGTTGATCAGCAAAATTCTTGTGGGACAATTTTTAATGCTCTCAAAGAAGAAGCATATGTATTGTTGTGATGAAAAAAAAAATCTTTGGCACAAAATTTTTTACAGTTTTCTAATGAGTACAGTTTTCAATTTTCTAAAAACTATTCATAATAAGCATCCATAATAAGCATATGGAGTTTAAGAAAATCTATTGAAATATCTCTTTGGAATCTCCTAAAAATACACCCAAAATGGTTGACAAACCTTCTGAACTCACATCCATATCTTAAATATAATTAGTCCAACAGATTCCCTTGAAGCCACTATTTTGGTGGGACATTGTATTTGAAGTTATCCTAAGGAAACGAAGACAAGTACATTACTGAGAGATATTGTCTGCAGCTATACACTGATCAAAAAGAAATGTTTAAATATATTTTATTTGGAATAATCCCATCCATGTATGAACTGAAACCCAATAGCAATATTGCTCTACCTTACCTTTGTTCATGCATCATCAACATAAAAAAACAAAGCCACATTCCCAATAGATGCAAATGGAAATTAGCACTTCAAAATATACTCTCAGTAACATTAATCATTTAAGAAATGCAAATCAAATACACAAAGAGATAAGAGGGCAAATTATCAGTAGTGAAAAGTTTAAAATATCAAAAAAAGAAAAATAGTTGACCACCCAAGTGTTGACGAGATTATGGTTGGACTGCAGCGCTCATAAATTACAGGCTGAGTACAAAATGGCAGAGCAGTTCTGAGAAGAGTTTGGCTATTTCTTAATAAAGAAGTTTAATATTCACCTATTATAGTATCTAGCCAATGCATTCCAAATATTGCACAAAATGAATGAAAACATATTTTCATACAATTTGGAAAATGTTTATAGCAGATTTATAAGCCAGAAATTGAAAAAAAAAATGTGCATAAATAGTTGAATGGATAGCTAAATAGTTAAATATCCATGTAATGGAATGCTACTCATTAATACAAAGAATGAAATATTTACACATGTCAAATTAATTAGCCTGAGTGAAAGAAATTAGGAAAACTAATGAAAGAGTTACCCAAGTTATAAGTCAATCTGTGTAAAATTTTAGAGCATGCAAACTAATCTGTTGTGACAGAGAGCAAATCAATAGTATCCTGGAACTGAGAGAATGGTTGAAAGGGGTAGAAAGAAACAATTAAAAGGGGAAAAGAGACCCTTCTATTGGATGACAGATCTATCTTATTTTCAAGGTATTCAATGAAGTGAGCTCTGGTAGCTTAGTGGTTATGAATAGGGCTGTGAACCACAAGGTCAGCAGTTTGAAACTACCGGGTGTTCCATGGGAGAAAGATGAAGCTTTCTGATCCCGTCAAGATTTACAGCCTCAGAAACCCTGTAGAGAGTTGCTATGGGTCAGAACCAACTCCATGACACATAACAACAATGAAGTGATAATTTTACTGGAATATAATTATATCAAAACTTAAAATGCAGACTTTGAATGTTTGCAGTTTACTTTGTGGTAATTCCGTTTTATACATTTGTAAAAAGAAAATATGGTAAGAGATAAATTGAGAATAGAGATACTTCTAATATCTTTCATTTATCATTTTTCCTAAAGTATTTTATCTCTTCTCTGACCTAACACATACAATGCAAAAATTGGAATCAGTCAGAATTTTACAGGTTTTTCATTATATTTCTTGATCAGGATATTCTAACTACCCTATGTTTAATGTATGAAAACTGTTTTCATACAGAAGGCTTTTATGAAGATTGAGCAAACTAATTTATATAAAGCCTATGGCTCACAATCATCTCAAATTTTATTCTAGCGATGATCTTCCAAATTTATTTTTAAAAATTAATGATTTGTTGATTATACTTTAATGAATAGATTCCTTCCAAATATTTTTTGGCAATACAAAAAGAATGACTTCTTGTTATGACTATTTCAGCTACAAATCACCACATAATTAAAAAAAAGGAATTTAATCAAAATCCATCTCTACTTTCCAAAGGAAATTCAAGCTTGAAAATAAAAATTTGGGATGAATAAATGCATTTTAACTCTGGAACTCATTTAATTGTATTCAGTTCAGATGTCTTTTAATTGTACTGAAAATAATCGTTTGCTGCCTTCATCTGCATATCCAATTCAATCTGCTATACAGTTAACTTTATATTTCAGAATGACATTGAATAATTATTAAACAAAGAACAATTAAGAATTTTAAATGTTCATGATTAACACACGATAATTAAACTTTTAAATGTTATTACTACAAATGAGACAGTTGAATGTCAGTGTGTAAAGCACAGTTAATGAGCTAAATAAGAATATTCACAAATACATTTCAGATAAACAAAACAAACTTGAATACAGTCTCTTCAGTTCAGAATTATTTTGCCTTGAAAGAACACAAATAAGATTTTGTTTTTCTGGACATATTGATATGAAATCCTGTCTACTTAGTTCTCAAAGGAAATATTCTCTGGTTAGTGAATAATTTACATTATTTTTTATGATTTGCATCAATAAACTTTAGTGTACAAACCTGATGTATTATTGTTAATACAAGAAACTCACCTAAACTAGGAATATGAAATTATTTTAAGGAATCCATGGATTTCAAAATGCTTAAAATTACATGTGTGTGCGTGTGTGCAAGTTAAGGACTGAAAGTGAATGATATTCCCAAACAAGTTCTGAAATACTTAAGTGTATGATTACACTTTATATATATATATTTTATATAAAAAAATATATATTTATATATATAAAGTAGTATTTTATATATTATATAATAATATATAAAGCAGTGATGTAGACATTTGCCTGATATATCTGAGGGGCATGTTAATCGAGTACAATGAAGACAGATAGCTCCATTCTGGTACAACTGAGCAGACAACTGTCTCATGAAACACTTCTCAGCCAAGGCATATCAATCTCACCATGATGGCTGCTCAGATTAGACAGAGAGGCACAAGCCTGTGAATCTAAAAAATGTTATTTTGCTCTCTTGTGAAGTTCTTTAACTTTGTTTTCATTTTATGGAAACTTGCTGAGTTCTGATATTCACATGATTTGGCAGATCAATTTTTATAAAATACCTAGGAAAATGTGATTTTGACTGAAAAAAATACAATGCAAATTTCACAGATGAACAGAATCCAGTATTAATTTAAGATTTCAAAAGATGTTCTTTATTATCTGCTACTTTTTCATTTATTATTTACAGACATATTCATGTTTTTGTGAAACTATTTGATTAGTCACCATTTCTAATGTAATGCCTGTCAGTAGGAAGGTAACATTTATAAAAGGCATGGTTAATTCTTTAGAAACCTAATTCATATGACTTGTGAAGCACTCAAAATTATTAAGACACCCTGAGGAAAATATCAAATAACTGTTCCTGGACAGTCAGTAGGATGATCATTTAATATGCTGAAAGCAGTATCCCATATGCATTGCTGTCATTCATATTCAGTAACATGCACAACAGTGATATAACACAGAATGTGGTTTTCTTTATTTTCCAGAAATTATTTGAGAATTTGAAAACCTGCTGCAATATAAAGTCAAAGTAAACAATATCATGTTCAAACTATGTCCATATTTATGTCTAAAAACAAGTACAATCTGTTATTAAATACACCATCACCAAGATAACAGACAATACTACTCAGAAATCATGGAAGTTTTTTTTGTTTGAATATAAAACACGATTTGTCAAACAAAATCAATATATACATCCTTTTTGCTTTTATTATTGCTACAAAAATTTAAATTCCTAGGAGACTGAAGGTCTTTGTCATGAATTTTGTGAATCCTTTATATAAGGGATGGTTTCTGGGTGAATAATGATTGCTGGAGGAGAATGACCTTCCAAGAATAATATTTGTTTTTTATATCTTATCACCTACTATTACCCATTGTCATTTTTCCAGCCTCTGTCTTTGTTACTCTGCCTCTGTGTGTAAGTTTCTTTTTCTGCCAAGCTCAATGTATCTGACAATTTAAGAATATAATGCATAGTACAGAATATATAATACATAATACACTGTATGTAAAATACAATAAACATTGTATAATGGATATATGGCAGAAAGCACACTACATAAAGTTCATGGGGAAAAAATCCAGTATCTTTTAATTCCATTTCTTTATAAACTTAAAAAAAAAAACAACCTTATATACATATTATAGAGTCTTAGTGTGATGCTGTGAGTTAATGTGCTGGGCTGCAAAGTCACTTTGATCTGCAAGGTCTGTGATTCCAGCTCATCAGCTGTTCCTCAGAAACCCAAACAGGATGGCTATGGTTCAGAACTGATTCGATGGCACTTAGAAATAACCACAACAATAGACGCTTACAGTGACTCAAAGGGTGAAGTGTTCAGTTTTTAATCATAAGTTTACTGATTCACATCTACCCAAATGTGTCAAAGAAAAAGATCTGACAATCTGTTAATAAAATATCAGTCATTGAAAACCATATAGATTACAGTTTTACTCTAAAACACATGACGTCACCATGAGTCTGAATTCAACTGGACACTTGTTGTTGTTGTTAAGTGCCGTCGAGTAGATTCTGACCCATAGCAACCCTGTATAGGGTTTCTGAGGAGCAGCTGGTGAGCTTGAACCGGCGACCTTGCTGTTCAAACTGCTTTTCAGTCTGACACATTAACCCACAGTAACATTAACACAGTAACCCACAACTGGACAGTAACATTTAAAAAAATAAATTATAGATGAAGAATCCAAGTTCTAGTGCCTTAATATAGCATTATATCCCGGGACATTATACATTTATCCATAAAAGGCATCTAACTGGAGTCCTGGTATGGGGCTGTGGGTTAATGCACCACACTGCAAAGCCATTTGAATTGCAAGGTCGGCAGTTCAAGCTCACCAGCTTCTCCTCGGAAACCCTATAGAGCATTGCTATGGGTCGGAATCAACTCGACGGCACTTAACAACAACAACAACAATTTTTCTTATTTGTCTGATTTATGGGAAGAAAACATGGCAATTGCAAAGGGGAATTAAAGAGACCTTAAGGAAGGGATAATTCAAAGTTATAGAAAGAGCTAAATAAAACCAACAGAGATAATCAGCACTGCTCTCTTTCATAGACCTCAAGAAAAAAAGGTATGGCAAGAATTGTGTTTATGGGAGAGAACTGTTCAAAAGAAGCTGAGCGCTTTGCAGTAAGTTACAAAAAAAGTATGGCCTGCATCAAGAAAGAATCAGAGGCACAGAAAAAAAAAGCCCATCTAATCTGTAAGTATTTTTCAATGTCCAAAGTCACTTAGAGGCAGAGGGCACAGAAATGCTGCAGGCAGTCCATAGAAATCAGGTTTCTGGATAATCTCCTGAAGTTCCCTAAAATGGAGAAGAAAGAAGAGTTGATATTAATGAGGAAATGGAAAATATTAGAACACCTGGCTAATATCTTCTAACAATATAAAATAAAGCATTTCTTTTTGTTTTAAACAATCTATTACATATTTTATTGTTGCTGTTTAGTGACTTTTGCTGAGTTACAACTCATAATGATCCTGTATAAATTTCCAAGGACTAATTGGCGGGTTTGACCCACAACCTTTTGGTTAGCAGTCCAGGGCTATTCCTACTTACTTCATTAAAAATATGATATTTTCATACAAAATATTCTAATTTCTCTATTTCCTCACAAGCTACACATTTCAGTACCTTTAACCAGATCTGCTGTAAATTTCTGATGGTCAAGTTCAGCTACCTGTTCGCAATCTTTATTCTTCTTCCATCAGGTAGAATCTGATGTAGGCTACTATCTCCTCTTTGTCTTTATTTTTGTGTCTTGTTTTCTTTCAGTTTTTAAACTCTCAGCTGATGCACATATTCCAGTTATTTCTTTAAATTCTGTTAAATGTAAAGGAAATACTCCAAGAAGTATATTTTCATCAGTTATTCTGCTTTTATGCTTAAAATTTCAATTTCTAGGTGACTGAGGATTTTCTTCCAAAATATAAATCAATCTCAGAAAAAGCAGTCTCCACACATCTATATTTAATACTAATGACACTCTTTATAACAATGAATATAATGGGAGTACTGGTGTGGCATTGTGGGTTAATGAACTGGACTGAAAAGTCATTTGAAATACAAGGTCAGAGTTCAAGCTCACCAGCTACTCCTCAGAAACCCTCTACGGGGTCGCTATGAGTCGGAACTGGCTCAACAACACTTAACAACAATAATGGAGCTGCAGAATAATGCAAGGTCATTTTGAACCACCAAGTGAAGGTTCAAAGTCACCAACTGCTCCTCTGAAACCCTATAAAGGGTCGCTATGAGTCACAACAAATGGGACGGCACATAATAGCAACAACAACAATGCAATATTAATCAGAACGCTGTGGCTCCATAAAATAAGCTCTGGACTGTGAATCACAAGATCCGTGAATCGAACCTCCACCCATCCACTCCACCACAGAAAGACAGACTTTCTGCTCCTATGAAGGATTAAAACCTCAGCAACTCTACATAGGGTCGCTTAAAGTCATAACTGACTCCGTGGCACTAAACAACAGCAACAATGCTAATCAAGTTAAGTTTAATGTGGGTTGAACATTTTTAAAAGTGCCTCATCCGTAACAATTAATTTAATTCTAACATGTTTATAAGGTTGGATATACTTTCCTTTTCTAGTGAGGAAACCAAGTCACAAAGAAGGGTCTGTCCAAAAGCTATCTACATAGTAAGTAGAAAAATTAGACCAAATGCAGGCAACCTGATTTCAGACACAATGTTTTCAGTCACTATTCTGTCTCATTATACATAATGTAAGATTATTTGGAAGACAGTAACCCTAAAGAATTGAGAATCAAACTATATTATTGTTGTTGTTAAGTGTCCTCGAGTTGTTTCCAACTCATAGTGACCCTGAATAGGGTTTCTGAGGAGCGGTTGGTGATTTTGAAAAACAACGACTTTGCGGTTCAAACTGACCTTGAAGTTCAGCGCATTAGCCTGAAGCGCCATACCAGATGAGTAGACACTCTAAGTGACTTTATGAACAACAGAAGAAACAGTATCTGGTCCCGTGCCAATCTAATAATAGTTACTACCTCTAAGCCCATTGCTGCTGCCACCGTGCCAATACATCTCATTAGAGATTTACCTCTTTTTTGCTGACCATCCACTTTACCAAGCATGATGTTTCTCTAGGGACTGTTCCCTCCTGATAATATTTCCAAAATATGAGACAAAAAGTTCACATCCTGTCTTCTAAGGGGCATTCTGCTTGTACTTGTTCAAACACAGATATGTTTGTCCTTATGGCAGTCCATAGTACTTAAAACATTTTCCCCAACAACATGACTTAAACACATCAATTCTTCTATAGTCTTTCTTATACATTGTCCAACTTTCACATGCATAATTTGGATCAGGTGCACTTTAGCCTCAAATTGAAATCTTTGCTCTACAATAATATAAAGGGGTCTTGTGCAGCAGATTTGCCTAATGCAATATGTCATTTGATTTCTTGACTACTGTTTCCATTAATTGATTGTGGATTTGTTTGTTGTGAATCCAAGCAATATAAAGTCTTTGACAACTTAATCTTGTCTCCATTTATCATAATGCATGTATTGCTCTAATGGTGAAGATTTTGTTTCGTTTACACTGAAGTGCATCCAATAGTGAAGACTGTGTTCTTTGATTTTCATCAGTAAGTATTTTAAGTCCTCTTTGCTTTCAGCAAGAGAAGTTGTATCATCTGCGTATTGGAGGTTGTTAATGAGATTTCCACCAATCTTGATGCCACATTCTTCTTCATATACTCTAACTTCTTGGAATATTTCTTAAGTATACAGATTTAATAAGTATGGTGAATGAACACAAACCCGGGACACATATTTCTTGATTTTAAACCTTTGTTTCTTGTATTCTTTGCTTTTAATGAAGAACCATCTGATGTCACCATGATATTCCATGTTACATGTTCCTTTTCTGTTCTTGAGATGATCTCTCGATTCAGGAAGGATATAGTCAAGGTCATATTTCGGCTCTTGTGAAATTGCTTTATTTGCTTCTGCTTCAGGGTGAACTTGCATATTAGCAATCCATGATCTGTTCCATGGTCTGCCCCTTACTGATGATATTGATCTCTTTCTCAGTCTATTTTCAATTGGATTCCTATGTATTCAATCTGGTGAGATCCATGTGCATAATCATCTTTTACATTGTTTAAAAGAGGTAGTTTTAATGACTAAGTCATTGGTATTGCAAAATTCTGTCATTTGATCTCTAGCATTATTTTTACCTCCAAAGAAATATTTTCCAACTACTGATGCTTCTTTTTTGCTTCCAACATTTGCATTGCAATCACTTGTATGAGAATACATTTGATTTATTGATCAATTTCCAACTGCAGAAGTTGGTAAAATTCTTCAATTTCATCATCATTAGCTTTAGTGCTTGATGTACATATTATAATAGTAGTGGTATTAGCTTTCTTCCTTGTAGAGATATCATCCTATCACAGTCAACATTATACTTCAAGATAGATCTTGAGTTGTTCTTTATGATGATGAATGCAACCCCATTACTCAACAATTTGTTGTTCCAGCATCATCCATATGATTGTTGTTGTTGTTGTCAGGTGCCATCGAGTTGGAACTGACTCATAGCGACCCCATGCACAGCAGAACGAAACAATGTCCGATCCTGGGCCAACCTCACTACTGAAACACAGAAGTCACTAGAACACAACAAACTGACATGTGCCATTCCCATATTTGTTCTCTAGATTTTCATTTGAACATATTAGAAAACCCAATCTGTACTTCTGGAGTGAAGTATAGTTCTTTCTGGGTCACAATTTTTATTTCACTTTTTATGGCTCACTGGGATTTCAGTCTAATTCAGATTCATGTGCTGGAATACATTTCTTCCCAATCAATACCCTTATTTTGACATCAGGCTTGATTTGAGATTAGGAATTCAGTTGGTGTTGAAATTCTGCCACTTGTATGGCTAAGACTCTGGGTATAGTTTTTGGATGAGATACTACATGAAACAAGATTCTTCCAGGACATAAGTAGACATTTTGAGGTCTTTAATACATTGCTTGTGCTGTATCTCTGAAGCCCTGAGCTGATTTATTTCCTTTATCATTTGGTCTATTTTCAATAAGACCAACCAACCTTATATTTAACATCCTGACTAAATTGCAAAATAATATCAAGCATGTGATTACCTAGAATCTTGCTAGTCATTAACAGGTGGTAATATTTTGAGTATTATCATTATCATCTCACACCATGGTTTAGCAATGCTGTCTTTAATAATACCATCATTCAGTAGACAGTTTGTCTACTGTAGTAGCTTGCATGTTGTTGTAATGCTGGAAGTGATACCACTGGTATTTAAAATACAAGCAAGGTAACAGCATGGTGGACTGGTTTGACAAACTAGGAAGAAGTAGAGGCAGGCTGCTTCTGAATATTTAGTCACTAAAAATCTTATGAATAGCAATGGAACACTGTCATGTAGCACCAGAATACTGGCTATTAAAATATTATGAAGAGCATTAACACATTGTCCATTGTAGTGGTAGAAGATGAGTCTAAAAGGTTGGAAGGCACTCAAAATGCAACTGGGAAGTGCTGCCTCCACAAAGTAGAGTTGACTGAGATGATGCAAATGTATTAATGTTTTTAGGACCTCCATTTGCTGATGTGGCACAGCTCAAAATGTGGGGAAACAGCTGAAAATCGTTATTAATACTCAGATACTATCATTAATATCATTAATTTCACATAGGTGAAATTTCACTAAAGATAATTGAAAAAACAGATGCAATCGTACATTGACAAGGAACTGCCTGAGGTTCAAGCTAGAATGAAGGATATCATGGTCAACATCAATGGATCCAGGCTGAAAACGGAGAATAACAGAAAGATGTTTATTTTACATCAACCTTATTGACTATGCAAAGCTATGGATAATATTGTGAAGAATAGGTGTTACACAACACTTAATTGATCTCAAGAGGAACATATACATTGACCAATAGACAGTCATTCGAACAGAACTAGGGGACACTAAATGCTTTACAATCAGGGAAAGTGTGTTCCAGGGCTGTAATTTTTTTTTTTTTTTTTTTTTGGAGTAGAATTTATTTCCAGAGGTATGAGCAAGGCACTGGTACTAGAACTGAGGTTGTGTGTGAAAAGCATTACTGCCCTAGGTCTGAAGGGGCCAGGGTCTATATGGAGAACTGACTACTAGGGCTCCTTTCCAGGTCTTACCAATCTCCTAGAACCCACGACACCCTAAGTACAACACAAAACATGACATGCCAAGTACAGCACAACAAACCATGGCCTCCCAAGTACAATACAACAAAACATAGCACCCCAAATACAACACAACAAAACATGGCACCCTAAGTACAACACAGCAGAACACTATTGTCTTCAAGACTACTGGTATGTTCAAGTTCACTGCTGTGGCAACTGTATATTTTGAATGTCTTTCTGACCTAGGGGGCTAGTCCCAGGACTGTTATTAAACAATGTGCTGTTTTGATCTATATGTTTTTGTTTATTTTTTTATCATTCTATTAGCCTTATTTTTAATGTTTTATTGTGAATTATGTGATAGTTTACATGGGAGAGTATTAGCTTTATATTCATCCTATCATATATTGTTTCAATGCCATGGTTACAATCCCCTCCATGCATCATCAACCAACCAAATGGTATAATCTGCAAGCCTTCCCCCTGATTGCTGGTACACAGCCCCTCTCCCTCTCTGGGTCTAGAGTCCCCAGCCATTCCCCTTCTCTATGTCATCATCTCTGCCTCCATTTCTGGTGTCACTGTTTATCTGGGTAGGGTCCCACACTCTGCTCTTCTCCCTTGACAGTACCAGGGACACTCCTGATATAGACCTTCTATGTCATCTCTCCAAATATGCAGTCAATTTGACTTATGTGTGTTCCATCTGGTAAGGTCATCATGTATAGTCACTCTTTATGCAGTTAAAAAATACTATTTGAAATAAGGAAGTTGTTGGTATTTGCAAAATTCTATCATGCAATCTCCAGCAAGATTTTTTTATCACCAAAGACATTTTTTTCCAAATACTCATTCTTCTTCTTTGTTTCCAATTTTAGCCTTCCAATCACCAGTAATTATCAATTCATCTTGATTGCATGTTTGATCAATTTCAAACAGAAGAAGTTATTAGAACTCAATATTTTTTTTACGGTCTTTAGTGGTTAGGGCATAAATTTGATAAATAGTCATATTGATTGACTGGTATTCCTTGCAGATGTGTGGATAGTATCCTATCACAAACAGCATTGTATTTCAAGATAGCATTATCATTCAAGAATTTGAACTACTATTTTTTGACAATCAATATGCTATTGCTGGCATAATAAATGACATGATTTTCTGATTCAAATGGCCTATACACATGCAGTTCAGCTTTCTAATGCCTAGGATATTGATATTTATGCATTCTATTTCATTGTTGTTGACTTCCAATTTTTCCAGATTCATACATTATGCATTCCAGGTTATACTATTTGTAGCTGTTTATTCTTATTTTGATATGTGCCATATCAGCAAATGAAGGTCCTGAAAGTATTATTCCAGCCATATCAACTCTGCTTTGAGCAGATCTTTCCCAGTCATATAGTGGGTGTCTTCCAACCTGATAGTCTCATCTTCTGGCACTATCTCAAGCAATAGATATTCCATTGCTATTCATACTTTAGTGGATAATCCTTCTGAACTGGTCCACCTCTCCTTTTTTTTTCTAGTCTGTCTTAGTCAGAAATCTCCACCGAAACCTTTCCAGAATGGATGACCCTGCTGGTACTTAAAAGGCCAGTAGTATCATTTTCAGAATCATAGCAATACACAAACCAGCATAGTATGACAAACTGACAGATGAATTGTGGTTGCAAGGCTGAGGAAGCTGACATTTCAGGTGAGATCACTGGTTCAAGTTCCAGAATCCAAGGACAGACTGAGGTGAGCTAAATTAATAAAGCAAAGGAGCAAACAGTTCACTCTCATCAACAATATGGCTTATTTCATACTGAACAGCATAGCAAAATTGACAAGTCCATCCTTAGATTTTCAAGTTTTTAAAATAAAATGTAGCCCTGTTAACAATCACTTACAACATAACTATATAATCTTAACAGTATTTTCCCCTACCATCGCTTAGCTAGATATATTAGGAAACAGTTGTTTGGTGGGAATTGAAAATACTTGACTAGAAAAGACATCTTAAATAATTCACTGCACTGTAATATATATAAACTATTTGAAGTGCACATAGACTGTGTATATATATTTATATTGTACAGTGACACACCAAGACTCTAAGACTCTCTCACTCTCTCTCCATCATATTCATATTCTGTCTCATATACAAAGAGAGAGAGCATATAAATATGACAGAATATGACAGAGAGAGATTGAGAGAGTCTTAGAGTCTTGGTGTGTCACTGCACAATAATGCGCTGGACTGCAAAGTCAGTTTGAACCATAAGATGGACAGTTCAAACCGTGTTATGGTTAAGTCAGAACTTTACAACATATAT